>NC_073264.2:99673148-99978148 GCF_029289425.2 Pan paniscus | reverse complement strand
ATGACTGGATACTGGGGCTGGGGGTGGTGGCAGGGGTAGGTATTGCATTTACATGCAGGAGCACCAAGGCAGACAGAAGCAGGAAGTGAGCTGCAGAGACAAGCAGAGCTCATAGGCCCAGGGCTGCGACTCTCGAAATCCTGGGACAAGTTTAACTGTGAATAGCTGGGGGTGGGGGAGGGGCACAGTGGCCACCTGGGTTACATGGATGGAGAACTCAATGAATATACAAATTGGTATCAGTGTTCTCTTCCTGGTGAGGGAAAAACCAAGCTGTCCCCTGCTCCCCTCCTCCAGGGGTTCAGGTGCTGGGCATAGTCTCTTCTGTCCCAGGAGTTTAGATAAGCACTCAGCCTGTGCTTGCACTTGGGGCCGGTCCGGTCGGGGGGAGCCTCAGGGAGGTGAAGGCCAGGCAGATGTGCACTTCCTGGGCAGCCTCCCCAGACAGCGGGAGGCCTGGGAATTTGGGCCTAGAACAAAGCCTCTCTGCTGGGAGCACAAACAGGCTGCCAAGAATGTCGCTCCACTGGTTCCTGTGCCTGCCCCTCAGAGCCCTGCCCTGGGCAATGTGGAAGAGCATCAACAGAAGGAGAAAATCAATCAAGCCCTGGAAAGCCAACCCCACTGGCACACGCATCCCTCGTCCACTCCTTCACAGCTCCTCAGATAATCTGCCCCATTGGTTTCAGGCCTTTATGCATTTTGTTTGGTTTCTAGAGGTGGGTGGATATTCTGCAGAAGAAAACGGATTCAGATATACTGGGCGTTCAGCTGAAATAATCCTGTGGAATAACCACTATGACCCTCACTTTTGGAAGGAGGCTCAGAGAGGTTAGGCCACTTGCCCATGGTCACACAGCACACAGGTCATAGAGGAAAGATGATTCTGGTCTCTGTGTGGCCTTCCCCAAACTCCATGCTCTTCTCAGCTGACAGTTGCCTCCTTCCCTCTTTCAACCTGTTAGTGGACATAGACTTGTGGAACAGGCCCATTTCCTCCACCACTAAATAATGGGAAACACAACGGCTTAACTCAAAACAGGGTGGGGGTTGGGAACAAAGCCATGCCAAGATATTTTAAGTCGAACTTCGCGATAAACGGAAATTTGATATTTCTGGATAATTCCCAATGAGCACCCTTCCCCTTTAATTATCTTGTGGTCGCCCTTTCAGAGGTGATTAAAGCTATTCTTTAGTAGATGTGGTTATAGATTGAGTGGGAACCTGGTCTTTCTTGTGGTTTTTATCGTAGCAATTAAATCTGGCCAGCTCATAGAAGCTGTGTGGCAGGAGGGGTTTTATCAAGCAAAATGATTTTCCCCTTCGGGCAATGTTAAATTTAGGAAAAATACAATTAATTATATCAGACAGGTATCTATTATACATTGTGCATGCATTAGAGCTCCTGGGCTCGTTTCACTCAGAGAGGGAAGCTCTCTCCTCCTAGCCTGTGTGTGTCCCAGGCCAAGGCCCTTCACCGAGGGCTGGCGGGAAGCTTCCTGCCCCCTCCCACCCCTCAATTCAACACCCACAACTCTTTGGAAGTAAAAATGAAAGGACTTATGTTTACCAGAACTTTCTCAAGTGCTATCAAAGGTGTATTTTGGTGTTTATGTTGATAAATAAGGGTGTTCCCAAATAGCAGAGAAAAAAACCTTTCACCTCTTAGAGAAGAAAAAAAAAAAAAAATTCACCTAACCTCTGCCCTCTACTCACTGTGACTCAGGGGGATCCCCCCAAGATCTTCGAGGCTCCTTTTTTCCCCTTCTGCAAAATGAGAGGGTTAGACCAGATAACTTCAAAATCCTGCTCAGCTCAGAGCTAGGAATGTAAACGAAGGCTCAGTGGCACGAAGTCCTGATTCCTCGTTAAAAGACATAATTAATATTTTTTCTCAGGTGCTTGCTTTGTGTTCCTGATGTTGAAAGGGGCTTGGGATTCGTATATGATTATACTGTTTCCTTTTTGCTGGAAGCTTCATTAGCGCTCAGATAAATTTAGGAAGAAGGATTCTTAAACATTATTGATAAGCTTCACTCATCTGTATTGCCAGTGGGAGCTGGTGTTGAACATATGCTCTGGAAGTATTTGCTGAGAAACAAAAGGGTGACTTTTGAAGATGTCAATGATTTGATACCATCTCCTAAACACCAATGAAATGTCAGACATGTCCATTACTCACTCATGCGATGCAGATACATTTTTATAGAATGCACATGTCCAGCTGGTCCATGGACTGGGTTTATGATGCAGCCAGCTTGGGTGCGAGGTCCCAAGTGCTTCCATCTCTTTGTCTGATCCTAGTCCCTTCTCTAACCATCATCTTTCTGTCTCCGTTCCCTTTCCTGATAAACTGGGATAGGTTTACCTGCCAGCTGTCTCACGAGGGTGTTGTGAGGATTAATGAGATAATATTTTTTAAGTGCTCAGAGATCTTCTGGTGAAAGAGGCTATAAAAGTACAGAGTGTCACTATTATTATAATTAATGGCATTTCTGAGAGCTTTCAGAGTATACATTGGGTTGCGCCAAAGACAGAGGAGATCCCTGCTTCAGGAGGCAGCCGCCTGTAGGAGAAAACAAGGCGTTAGACTCTGTGTGTGGCCCAGACGGAGGTGACAAGTGGGCTCAGATTCAGCAGTGGGACGGGCGTTGAAAATCAGATTCCACAATAGGGAGTATTTGTGGGGAACACGCCTTTGCCGGGAGACAGAGGACTGTCTGCAAAGATGGCTTCCCTTCCAGGGAAGTGTGGCCAAGTCGAGGTCAACCTGTGAGCAGATCTCAATGTGGGCACCAAAGCAAGGTGCGTCCCTGGGTGGCTGTTTTTCCTGTTATGCCCTGTACACGAGGGAACCTGCCAAAGAGTCTTGCTCCTCACCACTTTACTCCACAAACAATGACTGTGGTCCTGCCAGGCATCAGGGTTCCAATGAGAAAAGGCATCATCCCTGTTGCAAAGAGCTCAGAATCTGCTGGGGAAGACAGACACATGCTCTAGGCATGACTGTAGGGAATGGGAGTGCTGTCAAAACAGACGGAAAGCAGGAAAGCCAAGGGCACTGTGGGAGGACAGAAAAGGGTGATTTGACCATACTATGGAAGTCAGAGAAGGAGTCCTAGAGGAAACAGCCCCTGAGCTAACTTCTGCAGGTCCAGGAAGGAAGCTAGAGGGAGGCCAAGAAAGGAGACAGCCCACGCTCGATTGGGGTCGCTGTAAACAGGTGGGCTGTGGGACGAGATGAGGAAGCTGAGAGCTGAGCGGGGGCGGCCTGCCAGGAGGAGGGTCTGACCTGAGTTACTACCACAAGGAGGGGTGAGTAGGGGCCCCAAGGAAATAGCATTTGGGGGACCAGTTCAGGCAGCTGGAGGAGAGGAGGGTTTTTTTTTTCCGGTATCTGTACTGCTTGCTCACATGTCTGAGTTGTGGACAAAACTGTAGGGTCTTCCCTGGAAGACTTGATATATCTTTGGGAAATGAGGGCTAAGTATAGTGCCAGGCACAGGACCTGCTACATCATTTGTGGGACCCAGTGCACAATGAAAATGCTGAGTCCCTTGTTCAAAAATTAAGCATTTCAAGATGGTGACATCAGAGCATTAAACCAAGATCAGGGTCCTTCTAAGCACAGGGCCCTGTTCAACTGTGCATGTTGAACCCCAGGAAACCACCTCTGACCAACCATGTGGAAGGTGTTCAGTGCCTGGAACAGGACAGCATGGCGCACATGGTGGAAGTATCGGGCTGCTAGGCTGGTCCTCTGGCCATTCTCCTGTGCACATGGACACCATTCTGGTGGCCAGGAAGAGAGCAACAGGTGTTAGCATAGAAACGCAGGAAGAAGAAGAAGAAATTCTGGTGGCCCTTCCATATATGTTGGATAGAAGTCACAGAAGGTTTCTTCTGTGTCCAGGGCGGGAGCCATGCGAGTCAGTTCTTGCCTTGGCACCTGAATGCATGTTCTTGCCAGATGTATCAGAGTAAATGGAAGCATTAATTTCTGGAGTTCGTATGCCAGTGATGGTGCCAACACATGAGACCAGCAGGAACTTCCACAGAGAAAACTCTGGCAGATGTGTGCGTCTCCCTGGGAGGAGAATTCGAAGTTAATCAATAGAATTCGTATATTAATTCAGAAACACCTTTTGAGCACTGACTTTGCCAGCTTCTCGCCTGGGAACTGGAATGTAGATGGGAGAAAGACACAGTCCCTGCTGTCCTCATGGGCTTTCATTTTGTGAAACCTGACTAGTAAAGTACCAATTATTGCTAAGGCAAGTAACACAAACTTTCACTGCTCTTTTCTTTATTTAGATGTCTTCATCTACAAAATGCGTTCTATTTCAGTAAACACACAAATATGTGTAAGGTTTCCCATAGTTTGTGTCTTACTTCTGAGCCTACTGAATGTTGTTTTCCCTATAAAATCTTGAGCCTCTCTAGCTGGTCTTTACCTACCAAGAGGATACACAGGAAGATGACATCCTTAGGATGGAAGCAGCCACTCTACTCTGTTGTTTTCCAGAAACGTAGTTTTATATTATATTTAATCATATCCATTAACATTATTATTGTTGACGCAATTGGTGTTTGCTTAGATTTTCCTTTTGTGTTTTCCAATCTTGTTCATGGTTCTTTCTTGTATCTCAGACCTCATTGCTGCATCTTTTCCCTTCTCAATTATATACATCATTTGTACGTTTCTTTGGTGAAGTATATTGGTGGTAAATTCTCACCTTTATTTTTAAGAAATAATTTTGACAGCTTATTACAGTTTTTTAGATCATAAATATCTTGGAAGTTCAAATAAATAGTGTGTATGTGTGTTTGTGTATGCTGGTGTAGGAGTGTGTACATGTGTGCTATAAACCTGAATATGCTCTTTTTCAAGTCATTTGGGTACCACAGCAGTCACGATGACCACTGGAAATGTCATGGGCTCAGTATCAAGAAGACAGAATTTTAATGCCATTTATTAACTTTGCGACTTGGGGAAGACTTTGTACTCTCTGTAAGCCTCTGTCTCTGCATTTTTTTTTTTTTTTTTTTTTTTTTGAGATGAAGTCTTACTCTGTAGCCCAGGCTGGAATGCAGTGGCACAATCTTGACTCATTGCAACCTCCGCCTCCCAGGTTCAAGTGATTCTCCTGCCTCAGCCTCCCAAGTATCTGGGATTACAGGTGCCCACCACCACGCCCGGCTAATTTTTGTATTTTTAGTAGAGACAGGGTTTCACCATGCTGGCCAGGCTGGTCTCGAACTCCTGACCTCAAGTGATCTGACCCCCTCAGTCTCCCAAAGAGCTGAGATTAAAGGAGTGAGCCAAGGCGCCCAGCCTGTCTCTGCATCTTTAAATTGGGGAAAACAGTGCTTTTTCATGGAGTTTTTGTGGCAAGCAGAAGGAATGTCTCCCAATGCAGCCCTTCAATACATTGATCGCAGCTATTATTAATCTTCTGTGTATTCAGTGTCATCCTTTAAAAAGTTATGTTTGCCAGGAGCTTTTGGGAAAAAAAATCACCCTGACGATAGCATCACTATCTCACAGATTCCCTCCCCTGTCTCTTCCCTCCCCTCCTCAATGTTTTCAAATTTAAACCCACCACGTTTTGGGAACATGTCTGGGAAGTCCTTCAGCATGTAGACCAGTGACAGTGTACAAGACAGGGTGCACCCTGGTCAGTGCCAGGCTCAGCCCCCTCTGTCTGCTTCTTCTGTCTGTCAGGTTCAATAATTGGACTGTCACATCACTGCTTTCTTTAGTGCCAAAGCCTTAACTCCACTTCCCCCCAGTGAGGACCTGTGAATCAGGTCAATGGGCTAACCACAGCTTAAGCCGCTATCTTTGAGCTGGGCAAACTCACGGTTCTAGACCTGTAAAAGCCCACCGGTTTCCAGGTTCCCTATGCTGCCCTGTTAAAGTAGAAAGTCATAAGCCGGCATTTAGACTTTCAGAAGGGTGGATATGACATCCTTTCCAGTAATTTCCTAATAGAACCACTTTTCAAACAGGTTTTCAGTTATCTAAAGCCTGAGTATATTTTCCTCTAAATGGAATTTAATAAGATGGAAAGCATTAAAATGAGAAAGAGAAAAATATTTGTGCAGTGGAAGGAGTACCATGGACATTGAAGTCATAAACCTCTGTTCGGACTTCTCCATGCTGTCCGTGCTGGGAGAACTACTGCAGCGTGCCATGCAGCCTTGGAGCCTCAGTCTCTTCCTCTGTAAAATGGGATGGCCGCTGCTAACTCGTAAGGCAACTTGGAGCAGATAGCATACGAAGGATCTAGCTTACTGCTAACACTGTGTGTTTTCTGTCTTTCTCTCCCTCCCTGAATCCTTCCCAATTATCATGCCATAGCTGAAAAATACTTTAGATACCATTTAATTAGAGCCCCCTTGTTTTACACATGTAGGAAGCTATCACCAAGTCAGTAGAAGATAGTTGCCAGAGGGTTCCAGTGAGAGGAAGACAGCATTGGAGCTACACCCAGACCCCACTTCGGGGTCCATCTTCAACCACCCATATGGGACTGAAAGTTCCCTCCCTCTTTGCCAGCTTAAGATGTTTCTGATTGTAATTGAACAATGAATTAAAGAGAAGAAAAAGAAGGCAAATTTGACCCATGGTGGTTATTCCGTACATGTTTGTGGGATGCAAGGAATTCTTCAAAACTAGAGACTCAGATACAAATTCACTCGAGACATTGATGCTAAGAAATGTAATTTCAGGCATGTGTTGACAATTATGCCGTTCTGCCTCCAATCCTCATTACTGAAGGCTTGGGCTGGATTATACCATTTTTGGCAGCTGGGGGAAATGAAGTCAGACAAAGCAAAGGATGTGGTTGGATGAAAAGGCAGGCTCTGGCCTCTAGTTGGTCCAAAACAAAGTTCAAAGTTCTAGATCTTTCAGCCTGGAACTTAGTCCTCAACTCTGCCTTGTTCAATAATTTTATCGCCAATGTGAACAACAACAGGGAATAATTTGGGAAGAAGACCAGGCTTGGAGAGAAAGCCCTGTTGCTGGCTGACAAAATCCAGGAAGACCTAGTAGATTCGAGCATCATGGTGACATAAACAAGATGAAAATTCATTAAACATGGAAAAGATATATATATATATATTAAATGGAAAACAAACACACCAAGAACAAAAACAAGGGCAGAAAAATTGAAGAGAGGGGTTAGGTTGTGATTTAATAGGTTTAATAAGCAGAAGTCTGAGAGATTATTAGTTAACTGTAAGGTTGATCATAGTCAATACCAGAATATTTCTAATACAACAGAGTTGAAATAAAAATAAGTTTAGGTTGCTTTAAGAGAAATTTGCATTTAACAAAGTAAGATGTAATCTCAGCACTTTGGGAGGTGGAGGTGGGCGGATCACGAGGTCAGGAGATCGAGACCGTCCTGGCTAACATGGTGAAATCCCGTCTCTACTAAAAATACAAAAAATTAGCCGGGCGTGGTGGCAGGTGCCTGTAGTCCCAGCTACTTGGGAGGCTGAGGCAGGAGAATGGTGTGAACCTGGGAGGCGGAGCTTGAAGTGAGCCGAGATCGCACCACTGCACTCCAGCCTGGGCGACAGAGTGAGACTCCGTCTCAAACAACAACAACAACAACAACAAAAACAAAGTAAGAAATGAAATAAGAACTGTTTATGTTTTTGTAATAAAATCATGTTTGCCACAAAGCGAAGACTCCGTCTCAAAAAAAAAAAAAAGTAAGAAGTGAAATGAGAACTGTTTATGTTTTTGTAATAAAATCAAGTTTGGTGGATATCATAAACTTCCTGATGTGATGTGAGCAGAAAGGACTTTATCTCTGTGGTATGATTTCCAAAAACTGTCACCCCAGTCCAGTCATGAGAAATCACACAAACCCAGACTAGGGGACATCCTATAGGG
This sequence comes from Pan paniscus, assembly GCF_029289425.2. Taxonomy (NCBI): domain Eukaryota; kingdom Metazoa; phylum Chordata; class Mammalia; order Primates; family Hominidae; genus Pan; species Pan paniscus. Next base: position 99,970,236 of record NC_073264.2, on the reverse strand, counting down.
TGCCTGATCAGTACTCCTCAAGAATGTTAAGCTACTATACACAGGGAAAGGCTGAGAAACTGTAATAAATCAGGGGATGCTGGGGAGACATGATAACTAAGTGCATTGTGGTGTCCTGGATTAGTAAGATGATATTAATGGGAAAACTGGTGAAATTTAAATAAAGCATGTTTGGTAAATAGTGATGTGGCAATGTTGGTTTCTTACTTCTGGCAAACATATCACAGCATTGCAAGATGTTAACAACAGAAGAAACTGGGTGAAGGTATATGAGAACCCTCTTCACTATCTTTGCAAACTTTCCATAAATCTAAAGTTTTTTCCAAAATGAAAGATTTTATTAAAAAACACTATGCTGAAGTCACATTGTCTAGCTCATTACCTAATGCCCCTACATAAGCAACATCTGTCATGATTTATTGTTTGGAACATGTTTGCCCCCACTGCTCCCTACATTGAGAGGCTGTTGTTTCTACTAGTCTGACAACTTGCGGTGTTAAATGTTGTATTTCCCTTTTTGCCATTACCACCAGGAAACTCTGGATCCAACTTTGATATTAAATCAACCAAATGAGCTCTCATGATTGCCTTCTTCCCTTTTCTAATTTCTATCATACATTTTCTCTTTATAGACATAAACTTTGTTGAGAACCACTCTTTTGCACTCCCCAATTCCATTTCCTAAGAGAGATGGAGGGAAAACTGGTGACTCATGAAAGAAGAGAGGTGGAGAGAGAGCACCATGTTGTTTGAGGAAGGAGAGCAACATCTGGGTTATCTTGGAGATGACCAGCATGGGCATGGCATTATCTCATGATGAGGACATGGTGGTTAATAGAGAGGTTTAGGCCCTCTCTGTGTGTTCACAGAGCTTAGGGTCAGAACTCAAGTGTGGAAATTACACGAAATGTCACCTTCTGAGATCCAAAGCTGAGCTGCAATGTTGCAGATTCATAGCATGACCTGCTACCTCATGCAAAACACCTGCCAAAGGCTTCACTTTGCTTTGCCTTCCTATCTTTGACTTTGGAATTTGAGTATTTGAAAATACCACAATGTGTCTTTTCAGCCTATTTAGGATTGGGCTTTTTTTTTTTTTTTTTTTGGCATTTGCAACCAGAACAATCCTAACTTCATGTATTCATTCTTTCATGTCTTGATCAATTCAGCAAATATTTGTGAAGCTGCTGCTTCCTGCCCAGCACTGTGCTAGGTGGTAACACAATAAGAAAGAGGATGGGATAACAGGGGCTGAGAAATTACGCAGTGTCTGTTGCTTGCTCTGAAATATTTCTTCTCTTCCATGCCAAAAGGTCTAGATGCACATTTCCTGTATATCCAAAATTTTCAGTAACTTCTCTTGGCTTTAAAATGTGCACCCTGCCTCCTCTTCTACCAGGAATTGTCTTCCTTCTTCATTTTCCTTGAAGAGGATAGACACTTCTGTGAGCCTTTCCCCCCCCATGGAATGAATAGGTTCAATTCAGTTTAATAAACTCCCTATCTTCAGAGGGCATGAGAGTATATGAGAAGGAATGAGGCACAATTCCTACCCACAGAGGACTCAACAAATGGTAGCTGTGATAGTCGCACACACAGACATCTCCATTGCAACATGATGAACAAAATAAGAGTGGTAGGACCCATTGTAAAGGGAACACCCCGGACCCAGTCATCCCCTCCAGGAAGATTCACTTGGAAGGATTCAGGGAGAAGTGGTTAATGGTACCACCTGCTGCAGGAAGACAGATTTGGAGGCAAAGATAATGACTCTGAAGGTTTTAGGTTGTTGCAGCTATTGTGATAGACTCGAATAGTTCCCCTCACCAGCACAGATTTGGGAAGAGATAGCAGGGAAGTCAGGGGTGCATTCAAGGAGGCGCAGGAGTTGGACCACGTACAGAAACATGTCAGTTTTTCAATTCTTCTATCTTGGAACCCTTAGGAGGTCTTGGCTTTGCAAAACAACATATTACCTCTGAATCTGAATCTCTGAAATGCTGGCAGGGGGGCCAGTCCAGCCGGCACTGTTGCCATATGTGTTTAGAATTTCATGCACAATAATTAATTTCCATTCTGCAAAAATGAATAATTAATATAGCATCCCACGTCAATTGATCCAAACAGAAGTTGACACATATTAAGAGACACACGCTGCTGAGCAAACTTTTTAAACTGAAGCGTTTTATTAACAAAGCAACTTTTAAAAATTCCCTATCTACCAGACAATAGGAACTGAACATATTCCAACAAAGAGGGCAGGCCAAGCAGGGGGTGTCGAGTTGCGATTTCGGGAGGGGGAGGTAACGGGAAGATTACATTCATTTGAAGTTGCCTGTGGGGGAGCCGGTACGGAGGTGAAGGATGCTCCAGGGATAGAAGGAAAATAAAATAAAGTGACAGCCTTAAAGAAATTTAAGAGCTAAATATCTTACTTTGATTTTTAATTATGCAGCCATGATGGAGAAATATGGACAGAGTGATGGTAAAATTAGGGAGATGAAAAAACTGTTTCAAAAACTGCCCATGACAAATACTAGTTAGGAGATGCAACAGCATCCCGAAGGCTTTATCATCCCTGTCTGATTCAAAGGTGCTCTTAATAAGTCAGTTGAAAATGTTGACAGTGTTACAAGTTTGCGGAGGACAAGAAGCTGAATTGAAAATACCTGGACCATATGACAAGGATCTAAAAGATCTTCTTTGATCAGAACTTTGAGACACCATGGAATATATCATCATATAATTGTTATCATTTTCATGATTGTTAATACTGTTATTAATTCTAACATCTTCCATTTATTCAGAGCACTCTAGGTCAGACGCTGTGCTGGGCAACTGAAATGCTTTGGTGCTCCTGATGAGAAGAGAGCAGGCACAGCTGCCCCGACTTTCTGGACTAGGAAATAGGAGTTAGCAATAAGGTGCTCCCGGCCCCTTACACAATGAGGAAGGTTGGAACCTGGACTCGTGCCTGGATCTGTGACTCCAAGTCTTCTGCTTATTTTGTAAAATAGGGCTATCTTCCCTTTAACAGGAGTGGAGACAAGTTCCAGATGTGAGGTCTTGCAAAACAAACAAATAAACAATTTCCTTAATTGAGGAAGGGAAAGAAATAGCATAATAAGCATTTTCCCTTGGGACCCTGAAAGTCTTGGATCTGGGAAGCACTGGCGTTTACAAAATCTCATGTTACCAGCGTGGTTGTCAAGAAGGGTAATGCAGGTTTTGGCCACATGAACAGAAGAATGATTCTTAGAATGAGGGAGGTGCTGGTGTCAGTGTGCCTGACTCAAATCAGTTATGTCCTGAGGGTTGCATTCTGCTTGGGTGATGCATTTCAGCAGCTGTCTAGACCTCCAGGAAGACAGTAGGAAGAGGCCTGCTGGGATGGTTGTGGGACTCGAGGACCACTGAGGGAGCTCTTCGGTTTGCTGAAGATGGGGCTTCTGGAGCTAGAATCATGCCCTCTGTCCCCTGAAAGATCTCCTACTTGGAGATTTTCTGACTCACTCCAGAGGCCAGAAGAGGCACCGCTGGGGTGGTAACTCTCAGACTGAGACTTAGTCCCAAGGAGAAAACCCAACCTTGGAGGAATGCAGTGGCAGACGGCCAGGGAGACACATGACATGCCTCCAGGTGCCAGACGCTGGGTTAAGGTGGGGGCAGATGGAAGCGAGGGAGGTACAATCCTTGTTCTTTGGAGAGGAAGAGGGAGGGAGAGAGACAGGGAAGAAGGGAGGGACAGAGGATGGGGATCAGGGAGGAAAGGAGAAGGGGAGAGAAAAGAGAGAAGAAAGTGAAAAGTGAAGAGAGGTGTCCGGCCAACCCCAGACTGCCCTAGCCACCCTGGTGAGGCACCAGACTTGTAGGGGAGAAGCTGTCTTGGATGTCCAACCTAGCTGAGCCTTCAGATGACTTCCGCCCTGGCTGTCATTTGTCTGCAGACACGAGAGAGATATGAGGAACCAGGAAAGAGAATAACAAATACTTGGGGCCATATGACAAGGCTCTAAAAGATCTCCTTTGATCAGAATTTTGAGGCACCATGGTTTAAGCCGTAGAATTTGGGGTGGTTTGTTACATAGCGATGGGGAACCAGAGGAGATGTCCACAGCTGTGGCAACGTTTCTGTGTGGCCTTGATTTTCTCTAACAGGCTGGCCTGGGCTTGTTTCATGGTAACCAGGCAGCTTTCTTTGCAAAGCAGAAGTGTGCAGGGCCTCTCAAGGCCTTCTCTGAGAACGGGCACAGTGTTCCTTCCACTGTGACCACACGGCCAGCCCAGAGTCAAGGTGTGGGAAGTAGATTCATTGTCTCTTGATGGAAGGTGTTGTGCTCATAGTGCAAAGGTCGTGGATATGGGGAGGAGAATAATTGGGGGGCATTCTTGGGATGCTCCTGTGAGCTTTCTAGATCTGCTTACGAAAAAGCATTGAGGTGAAGAGTGATGGCAACGTGACCATTTCAGGTGGTGATGCTGTGAGCTGAACAAGCATGTCATACTTATGAGCCAGAAAACACTTTTAAAATCTTTTTTTTCAACCCTCCCATTTTACAAATGAAGACACAGAATATCCAAGAAGCTAAGAGGTTCCAAGGGCCAATGGATCCCAAGGGCCATGGGATCTTTTGTGGGAAGGCATGGACATTGGAGCAGGCTGGCACCAATATCTTCTGGCTGGTTAACCTTGGGGACCTCCTGTAAGCTCAGGCTCCTCCCCTATAAACAGGGGCTGTTGGCGCTCTCAGGAATATACAAACAGTTGCCACCTACCAGGTGCCCCCGAACAAGGGGTCACATTGATGATTGTTATTGCAAGATGTGGCCTAGAACCTGGGTCCCCTGGTTCCTAGTTCAGTCCTCTTCCCGCTTCATCAATGGCCACTCAATAAGCTTCCAGATCCAGATCAACTCATACCCCAAACAGGAAGGAATGTCAGGTCTGGAGAAGCGAGCTGGGATAAGTGAACACCACCGAACGTCTGTGTAGTGTGAATGTCCAGGCGATGACCTGCTGGGTGCTAGAAAGAGCCAGTGAAACACACTGGGCATCTTCTCTATGGAAGCCAGTTTTAACTGCTGTGTGTACGTGTATGTGCGCCTGGAAAAATATCATTATCTTTTCATAACAACTCCCACATCATAGTGGCTGACAGAATAGATTTACTGCTTAACGTAAATGTTGAATTTCTACACTACAGCCATGTGGTCTCAGTTAGAGGAATCACAAACAATTTATTGATTTTTTCTAAAAAAAAAGACTGCAGAAAAATTACACCTTGATGATAGGGTGTGGAAGACCTGGAGCAGGACTCTGGTTAAGAACAGAGGAGGAAATATTATGAATCAAAAATTAGTGGATGTCTGTGAAACAAGTATGAATGGAATGTCGAGTAAAAGCAACTCTTTGCTTTGTCACAAATATCATATTGAGGTGCCGACTTATTTCTAGAAGATAGAATCTGAGAGGTACAATTGCTGTTTAAAACTGTATTTGCTAAAACAGTGTAGCATCTTAGATAAATATTAAAAAGGCTGTCTGGCTCTGGGGCAGCTCACTGGGCCCAGTCTTCAGGTTCAAGTTGCTCTTGAAACCGAAGCCAGAGAGCAGAGTCAAGGTCAAGTAGATGAGGAGGAAGGAAAGCTCCTTAAGTGACCTTGGACAAGTTAATGAACTCTGAGGCTCAGTTTCCCTCTGGAAATGTATTCCAGATTAGAGAGCACTGGTTCCTTCCAGCTGTGGGGAAGGTTTGCATCTATAAATGTAAAGCTCTGCCCATGTACTGGCAAGGTAGCTGCACACACCAAGTGCACACACACACACACACACACACACACACACACACACACTAAATCAAATACCAAAGACCTAAATTGTATTAAATGCATTTTATGACAATATGAAATGAAGCCAGAGTCCAGCTGGATGAAAGAACTAATGCTGTGTGTGTGTGTGTGTGTGTGTGTGTGTGTGTGTGTACAGACACAGTTTGCACATGGCCACCTACAAGCAAAGGTGGGGTGCAGGGAGAGGGTTATGTCATAACCTATGCTCTTAGCACTATTCTTGACTTGGAAGTCTGTTATTCATTGGGGTTTAAACACATCAGGTTTGATACCTGTAGCTTCTTATTTTGCTCTATTTTAGTAGAATTTTTTTTCCTAAATGAAAAAAAAAGTTAGTTAAAGTAAAAGAACTGGAGGGGGCCCAACACTCAGCCCTCCCATTCTTTCTGTGAGTAAGTGGGTACTGGAGCCTTCTGCAAGAGGGCCGGCACTCCAGGTAGGTGCAGTCAATGTGGAAGCCATTGGTCTTGCTGTATTTGTTTTCATCAGAGATTCCCAGCTTACACTCCACAGCTTCATTGCATTAAAATCTATGACTGTTGAAATTTCAGGGAGAAACATTGATCTTTCTTTTGCCCATTAACCCTTCCCCCCACCTTCCGAGAAAATCTGAACCAACCTGTCTACCTTCATTCCAAAGTTCTTTTCTCCCACCAAACACAGCTCCACCTCCTTGCACCCTAACTCTCCAGGGGCCTCCCCATCCCGTCTGCAGGGACAGGGCTTGTGGAAAGACAGGATGCTGAGGGTCGCTGAGGGGGCGGGTTCCTGGGGGCCAGGCCAGGGCAGCATGTGGGGCTTTCCTGGAGGGTCCCCAGCAGCGAAGCCCTCTCTCTTCTGTTGGCCCCTTTGTGCAGGGAGCTCTTCCACGGGGGCCACACCAGGACGTGCTGAGCTGCCAATCACACCATCAAGGCACCAAGTCATGCAGGTGCAGATGTGAACTCTTGGGAGGAGAATCCCTGGTAAATTCATTCACCTGACTTTTTTCTTTTTTCTTTTTTTTACCAAGACGGAGTGTTGCTCTGTCACTCAAGCTGGAGTGGAGTAGCACGATCTTGGCTCACCGCAACCTCCGCCTCCCAGGTTCAAGTGATTCTCCTGCCTCAGCCTCCTGAGTAGTTGGGATTACAGGTGCCTGCCAGCATGCACGGCTAATTTTTGTATTTTTAGTAGAGACAGGGTTTCACCACGTTGGCCAGACTGGTTCCGAACTCTTGACCTCGTGATCTGCCTGTCTCAGCCTCCCAAAGTGCTGGAATTACAAGGCTGAGCCACTACGCCTGGCCTTTTCTTTCTTTCTTTTTTTTAATTGTGATAAAATACTCGTAACATGAAACTCATCATTTTAACCATGTTTAAACGTACAATTCAGAATATTGTACAACCACTATCACTATCTATTTCCAAGAATTTTTTTATCATCCAAAGCAGAAACTCTGTCCCCACTGAACAACCCCTCATTTCCCCTCTCACCAGCCCCTGGTACCCACCATTCTACTTCCTGTCTCTATGAATCTGACTACTCTAGGGGCCTCCTATAAGTGGAATTGTGCAGAATTTGTCCTTTCATGACTGGCTTCCTTCACTCAGCACAATGGTGTCAAGGAGTGCCTGTGTTGTAGCATGTGTTACAATTTCCTTCCTTTTTAAGGCTGTATAATATTCCATTGTGTGTATACCACATTTTGTTTATCCATTTGACTATGGATGGACATATGGGTTGCTTCTGCCTTTTGTTTAGTGTGAACAGTGCTGCTATGGACACGGGTGTACAAATCTGCATTCCAGTTCCTGCTTCCAATTCTTCTGGGTATATTCCCAGAAGAGAAATTGCAGGCTCACATGATAATTTCGTGTTTAACTTTCTGAGGAACTGCCATACTGTCAGCTGGCCTTTGAGTTCTGACCTGGGGTCTGCAGATGTGTGGATCTGCACAGGGCAAATCTGAAGGCCCTTCAGAGGCAAAATGGGTTGCAAGAGGCTTCGAGGGGTTGAGCCATCTGTTCTGTCATGGACACTGCTGATTCAGCGCCACTCCCACGCAGACCCCAGTTGCTTGAGCATTTCAGTTTTGTACTATGTAAATTTCCTGGAGTACCAGGTACTGTGAATTCTTTGCCAGAGCCTTCACAGAGAGATTTTTAGACACGTTACACAGGAGAAGATGAAGCTTGGAGAGCTGCAGAGATGGCCTCCAAGCCACAGACGGCCAAGTCAAATGTCAGCTCCTCCACTCCTGGGTAGGAGCTTGGGCTTATTAGGCAAACTCTCTGGGCCTCAAATGCCTCCATTGTAGAACACAGGCCAGCACACCCTCCGAAGGGTGTGACTTAGGAATGCGAGATGACGTGCTCAAGCACAGCGGTGGGTATGGTCTAAACAGTCACATGTATCAGCCCTGAACTAGCAAATGACAAGGCTGGGATTTCCATCCATATCCACCTGATTTTGAATTCCATGCTTCTTCCACTGCAATTCACATAGATCTGGATTCAGTTTTATCTGTAAAAAGAAACCACAAACACCCTCCTCCCAGAGCAGCTGTGAGGAGCCCAGGGGTTGGTTTATGTGAAGAGCTTGCCCATTCTTTGGGACAAATAAGCACTTACCACTTGCCAGGTGCTGGACTGGGCTGTTCAAACATGATCTCATTGTGTGTATCTCTACCATGGTCCTTCAAAATGGGGATCATGCCACCTTGCAGGAATCATCAGGAGAGAAGGAGAAGTCCACTCAAGGCTTCACAGCTACAAAGTGGTGGGGCTGGGTACAAACTGATGTCCACATGACCCCAAAGCCAGTGCTCATAACACAGGGCTGTTTAGCTTCTTAGATTTCCATCTAGGATCAGCCTCTCAGCCCACTCTTGCTGGGGGTCATTTCTGGGAGATCTAAAGGCATGTTCACCCATCTCCATTCCTCGGGCCAGGCCCTTGGCCTGCAGCAGGAGGGGTGGGCAGTGTCTAGGAGGAGGCAGGCAGAGGCTGCCTGTGTTGGGCTGTGTCTCCCGGCTGACGCCACGGCCAGGGCCGCCACTGTCTCTGACTGGTTTCCTGAGTCTGGATGGGTCTGAGGTTTCCTGTTTCCCTGCAGCTCAGGACTGGCCTAATTGGAAAGACATGTCAGGCTGATGTGTCCAGCATGCTGGAGATGAGAAGGAGGAGGAGAAGGAGGAGGAAGGGGGAAGTTCAGTTTGCTCAGGTCATGTCTGTAGAGGAACTTGGAAGCAGACCCAAGGGGAGGATTGGAGACCATAGACCTCATGGGTGGGAGCAAACAAGAGATTCTCTGAGGAGCTTCCCTGGACCACAGAATCCAGACCCTTCTGGGCAAAGCAATTTGGAGGAGGAAACAGAGTCTGCTCTTTGCTGCTCTTCAGCCCTGGGCAGTGTTCCTGGCTCTCTAAGCCTCTTTTTCTCACCATTAGATGGGTGTGGTTCTACTTCACAAAGATGGGAGCCCATGGATGGCCCTGTGCTTTGTACAATGACCGACGAGATTCTGAAAACCTGGGATAAACATCTGCAGGTGAACAAATACATGTAACTTTTAGAGCACACCATCTAGCCCCTGAAGAAACTGCATGAAGTCACAGCACTATGTGAAGTCATAGCACTATGAGAAGTTTGCCAGTTCTCTTCAAAGTGGATAAAGAAGGGAACTCCAGCAAGCAGTGCATATTGGTGAACACTTGTACCCTGTTGGGTTTCACACCAAGGAAATGAGAGGACAGGATAGCTCCCCTTTCTACAGGTTTACTCTCAGATTATTCTTGATCTGGTCAAAAAATCTCTGGATTCAGGTTTAAGCTTCTTGCTCCCAATGTTAATACTGACGGTGGAATAGAAACATTCCCCTCCATCATTTTCTTCTCTAAGCATCTGATGGTCCTCAGTTTTCTCATCTGCAAAATGGCCATCAAGGCATTGCCTTGGGGCTTGAATGGGGTGGGCAGAGTAAGGAGCCTGGCTGAGGGTCAAACCCATGCTCAGTCTCTATTTAATACTGTGGCTGCTGGTCCTCCTCCTCCCTAAATATGTGTGGATGCCTCTGGTCAATTTATCTTCATGACTCTCCAATGCTGCCAGCAGTACCCCTGCCCCTGCACTGGGGCTTCTTGGTGAGCAGGTGCAGACGTGGAGGCTGGACTTCATGCTGTGAAGGGGACTCCCACATGCCTGTAGAAACCATGGCCACCACAAGTAACATTTCATCCCCCGGCTCGTGGCAGCCGGCCACAGGGACATGCACCAATGCACGAGGCTCAACTCACGCTGGCACATGGGTCTATCTCCCTGCAGGGCTCTGGGAGGGCGGGGAGTCCCATGTCCCTACACCCACAGTTCTCTGGCCCTGAAGTCCAAGGGGTCCAGACTTGTGCAAAATAAGGTCCTGGGATGCTAAAGGCGTATTGGTAGGAAGACCTAGCCCTTCCCTTGTTCCTGCAGCCAGCACAATCCATTGTTCAGCCAGGTTGGCCCCCATGGTTCCTCCCACCAGCGATGGCAGGGGGTCAGACAGTGAGAACCTCCCAGCTGGCTCTAGGAAAAATGGCAAAGGAAGCAAAAATTTCTTCAGGATTTCGAAGAAACAGTGTGGCATTGCAAGGGTTTTGCAGTCAGACGTGAGCTTCATTTGAACTCTGACAGCCACTAGCTGTGTGGTCTTGAACAGGTTGGCTCACGTCTCCAAACTCAATCTTATTCATCTGTAGAAACGGGGATGGTGTCTGCTGTGTGCGTGTGCCTAGGTGTGCCTGTAATGATCAACCATGAAGAGGCTCCAGGTAGAGCCTCTGGCACATGCTAGGTGTTCAATAATATTAAATTCACGTGGAAAGAGTGAATAAGACTTAGTAGGTGATAGCGCAGCAACAGGGTGACCAAAGTCCATTGTAATTTAATTGTACATTTAAAAATAACTAAAAGAGTGTAATTGGACTGTTTGTAACACAAAGGATAAATGCTTGAGGGGATGGAGACCCCATTTTACTTGATGGGATTATTACTCATTGCATGCCCATATCAAAACATCTCATGCACCCCATAAATATGTACACCTACTATGCACTCACATAAATAAAAATAAAAATAAAAAATAAATAAATCCACTCTCCCCTCCTTTCCTCCAGTGCGCTGTTACATGGCTGTCAACCACTTTTCAGCTACTAGCTCTCAAGCACCTACTATGTGCTAGGCATTCCATTCCATTGCAGAAATGTGACTGACAGCAACTTAGACGCAGCCACCGTGGCTCTTAGAGTCTTCTGAGGAAGGATATGTAGACAAGCAGTCATGCCCCAGAATGGCCCTGGCCATTGGTGGTGGTAGAGGGGGGTGGGGGAAGTGCAGGTGGTATGGGACATGAGAAGAGTTTCTATCTGCTTCAGTCACTCAATAAGGATTCATTAGAAACCTTGGCATGCTGTCTGCCAGGCACTTGGTGTACCGAGATGGATAATAAGTGGTTTATGCTCTTGAGGAGCTTATGGTCTAGTGGGGCAGAGGGGTATGCACACAGATAGTTGCAGAGTTTAGAATTAAGATCACTTGAGAGTACAGATAATGGGGCCAAAATATACCTTTTTAAGGCAGCATCCTATAGGGAGATAAGATGCTTCCACTCTGGACAGCACAGCCTTGACTGTAATGGAGATCTGGGGTAGAACCTTGACTCTAGCCTCAGATGATCAACCTTCACCTTCGTTTCCCTGTTTGTTGAGTAGGGGATAAAGGGATCTAAAGAGAGAGTTTAAGTCCACCCCTAGGCTAAGTATTTTAACAATGTTAGCTTATTCGATCTATAGTTAGGTGGGTACCATTCATGTTATACAAAGAAGTAGACACCAAGGAGATAAAGTGACTTGATCAAGATCTCAAGGCCAGTGTGCAGCAGAATAGGTGTGAAACCTAGACTGATTTGGTCCCAAAATCCCATGCATTTTGTTGTTGTTGCTGTTATCCTTGCACTTTGCCTCCCTGGGTAGGACTAGTTGACACCCACTGTCCTGACTCTCACTTAGAATTTACTCCAAGGCAAGATGCTGTGGACTGTCACAGTGCACCTTCCAATGGCCACTCCATGGAGAAGGGTGACTGTGAATGGGATGCTGTCCAATTGTAGGGCTCTGTGCATCATTTCTCAAGCAGAAGGTGCCAGAATCACCAGACCCAGAGGAGACTGTTTTCCTGACCATATTCGGAGGAAGCCTCTTTGCTCTGTGTTTATCTAATTGATCCCAGGGCTGGGCAGTGGTGAGCCAACGTGAGGCATTTGCTGACTATATGCCATTCTATTTTTTGAGTTGGGATTCACAGGAAAGTGAAGCCACATTTTTTTGCAGCCAAGGGGAATGGGGCCAGGCATTTGAACAATGGGTTGTCTCCTTGGCCACCAGGCCAGGCATAGTCATATTTGGTTATGTGTGGGGCAGGAAATAATTATTTATCAGTACATTTATTTTCAGGGCTCTGGGTAGCAGGCAATTGAATCCAAATATGGCCTGGAGAAAGCTTTAGTTCTGTTATATACTGTCTTCTTCTCCTGGCCCTGATTCTTTTAACTTTTGCAATTGTCCTTTAAACAATTCCAACTACGTTTTTTAGTGAAATTATCCCCATTAAACACACAGACACACTGCTTTTTAAAGAGAGGGTAATAAAGGAAACTTCATGTGGATCAAGCACTGTACAGAGAATTGCCTTTCGGGGCCCTGTGGATTCTGGAATCAGAACTGAGTTGCAACACTGCCTCCATCAACTACTGGCTCTGAAATGTTCAAGAAGTTATTCAATCTCTCCCAGTCTCAGTGTCCTCATCTGTGCAATGGGCATGAGAATTCCTACCCACCATGGTGTTGCAAGGGTAAAATTAGATAATACGTTTCAAAGCACTTTGACACGTGTATCTGTCCTGGGTTGAATAGCGTCCCCCCAAATTCATGTCCTTCTCAGAAGCTCAGACTGTTTTGAGGTGGGTTTTGGGGGACCCTTACCATACATAGAGATGGAGGTCATGTGGAGACAGAGGCAGAGCTTAGAGTGATATAGCTGTAAGCCCAGGAGACACAGGATGCAAGGCCACCGAAACAACCAGGGAGAGGCAGAAAGAACTCTACACCTTGATTTCAGAGTTCTGGCCTCTAGAACTGTGACAGAATAAATCTCTGTTTTTTTTTTTTTTTTTTTTTTTTGAGATGGAGCCTCACTCTGTCACCCAGGCTGGAGTGCAGTGGCATGATTTCGGCTCGCTGCAACCTCTGCCTCTCGGGTTCAAGCAATTCTCTTCCTCAGCCTCCCAAATAGCTGGGATTACAGGCGCCTGCCACCACACCAGTCTATTTTTTGTATTTTTAGTAGAGACTACGTTTCACCATCTTGGCCAGGCTGGTCCCAAGCTCCTGACCTCGTGATCCACGCACCGAGGCCTTCCAAAGTGCTGGGATTACAGGTGTGAGCCACCATGCCCAGCAATCTCTGCTGTCTTAAGTCATCACCCAGTTTGTGATGACTTTTCTCATGGCAGTCCTAAGAAAGGATCTACTACCCAACAAATATTTTTATACAAAGCCTAGCACAGATCCTGGCACAGAGGCCCAGAATTTATTATTTGCTTGAACTTGGTGTCTGGAGATGCCTAGACATTGGTCTGGTTCAATAAATATGAGTTCCTTTCTTTCTTCTCTTATTTCTGTTCTCCACTTAGCCCTCTGCAAACAGCTCAGCAGAAAATCTTAGTCAATTTTGCATGCATTCACATAATATGCAAATGCAGGGCACTGGTTTATTTTATACTGAGACCATATATACAAATTCTACTTATATATACAGTTCCATATAAAGTACCATGTCCCCTGTAAATAGACTTTTTGAAGTTTACAGAGATGTTTTGAGCTGTCACACTCTTCCCAGGTGGTGTGTTACCATCAAATATCTGAGTGGGCAAGTGTAATTTATGTAGGCATATATCATGCTTATAAAGGCCAATGCCATTTCTCCAGGCCCCCGTGAACACTTAGGGCTGACAGTGCCTAAATAAACTGGTTTATTTACTGCAGTAGTTACCTGTTTAAGACTGGCCGTTACGTTAAGTAACACAGAGTGCCCAGACTAATAAATTTACAGCGTGCCTGTTTGTTTTACTGAAGAATTTATTGCAGCAGTAATAACTGTCAAAGGGTGAGGCTGGTGAAAGGGCCAGAGCTACACAGAGGATCTATCACATGATCAGCTTCCTGACAGCCCTCTGGGGAGCTCTTTTGTCACCAACACAAGCACCTGAGTGGATACCTTGGATCAACGGACAGGGAACTTGGGAATCAGCTTCTTGGGGCAAGATCACCTCTTCTATTTGACCCATATGGATGTGAGTGCCAGGCTTTCTATGTTGTGGGAGTGATTTACAGCAAGGCCCTGGAGATTGACGCTCATGGATTTGATGATGCTTCATGCCAGCCAGAAGAGGGGAATCCCCTGCTTTCAAATCCTGGCTAACTAGATGGTGATCGGGGAAAAACTATTTACAGTATGCAGTCTTACACTTTCTATTCTTAACTCATATGTGCTTTTTGTTTTGAGACCAGCCAGGGGCCTGAGGACTGAAGATTAGATTGGATTGGATAGGATTGGATTAGAAGCCTTGTGGAGTGGCTTGACACATGGGTTTTGGAGGCAGGTAGGTAAATTCTGATCTTAGAATGGTCATTTATACGTTGTGCAGCAGCGAGTAAATGTATTTAAATTCTCTAAGCCATGCATCTGTCCTCTGAAAAACTGGAATAATTCTCTATTTTCCAAGGTTTTTGTGATGACTGGAGGAGATATTATTCACGACGCTGCTTCTATTGCCATTTGATCCACATTTATAGACTCTAGGGTTTAGACAAAAAGAAGACAAGAAAGAGGTTTTCTAGTCTGGCCCTTCCCTCTCCCTATTTTGCAGAAGGAGAAACTATGCACATGAGAGGACCATTGACTTTTCCAAGGTCAGCCTGCAAATTTGTGGCAAAGTCTTGGTTAGACACAAGGTCTCCCAAGTCCCAATCCTGCCTTTGAGTCAATCAATCATTCCACAAATGATTATGGAGCACCTCCTATGGGCTCATAACAATGGCAGAAAAGATGGGATATTTGTCGGTCCTGCCAGGTTCAGCCTCAGGCTTCTCCGGCTCTCAGGTGTCAATCAAAGGACCAGGTATTGAGTAGAAAAGCAAGAGAGGTTTGTGAAATGAATAAATGACAGCCCTGCCTAAGAACGTAATGGCACTGTGAAAAACACAAGCAAAGAATTTTGAGGGGGTTTAGAGGAGGGTCTACTAGTCCTCTTGGGTTGGGAAGGCTTTCTAGAGCAGGAAATACCCTCTCTTTGTCCTGAGAGAGATGAGCAGCCAGCCAGACAGGGAACAGGGTGGCATTTCGAACGGAAAACAGTATAAGGAAAAGCACTTTGAAGATAAAAAAAAATCCGCTTAAAGCGGCAGAAGTGTAGGTTGAGCGTGGTTAGTTGGGTAGATGAGCTATGTGTCTGGGAGGTGCATGTCTTGGGCGAGCTTTCCTTACGTCCTCTGTGGTGATCCTATGAGGCTCTGTGAATCAGGCACTGGAGGGGTTATTGTCCCTACTTTTCAGAAAACAGGCTTCAAGTCTGGAGTGACCTGCCCAAGATCACTTAGGTAGCATTCATTCATTCATTCATTCACATAGAACCTACTACAAAATTTATGGAACAAATAAAAATATAGAACCTTTCCTTCAAAATTGTTAAAAATTTCAAGACAGCAACAGCAGAGCATTAATTAGGTGCAGGGCCATTCTGGACTTGGGGCCATGTGCAATGGCACAGATCATGTGCCCATGAAGCCAGCCCTGGTTTCACAGGTATTTATTGTGTGCTTACTATATGCCACCAGCAGTTCAGGCGCTGGGGATACAGGAGTGAACAAGCAAGAGGTGCCCCCCTCCTCTCCTGAATTATTTGGGTGTTGGGTTGGGGTGGTTGGAGGGAAGATACAATAAACAAGTAAAGGGATCAATGAATGAGATGATTTCAGGCAATAATGAGTGCTAAGAAGGACCTAAAACTTTCAAGGGTGGGATGGAATAGGTAATCAGGCATTACTGAGTCGGTGAGCTGATGTCTAGGTGATGAGATGTTGTGGAGATCAGGGGAAACCGCACTCCAGCCAAAGAAAAAGCAAAGGATCTAAATGGAGCACAAGCTTGGAGCATTCAGGAAGAGGCACCGATGCCGAAGGGGTTGTAGGAGCAGGGAGGCTGCAGTGTGTGTATCTCGCGGGCCCTGCAGGACGTGGCAGGGGGTGCTGGATGAAAGACACTGGACAGTGCTGCGGAGGGTGACCCGGCAGGAGCATGGAGGCCTCTGGGCCAGGATGGCTCTTCATCAGCCTCTCCTCTCAAGGGTGGGAGCTCTGGGGATCAGATGCCCCTGGCTGGTCACATGGCTCAGTAAAGAATGATGTGAGAGTATTGTTTTCAACTGACAAGTAGAACATTAGATGACCACTTAGGTGGTTGTCATGCAACTTGTGTCCAAGAAATTATAAGAAAATGGGGATGGCATTTGGTGGTAGGGATAAACAATTTTTCTTTTGTTGAAAACTCTGATAATTATGAAAAAATGCAAGTGGTTAAGTGAAAAGAAACTTAAAAAAATGTCATTTCAAATCACTCAGAAGTAATAATTATCTAACATTTGGTAATCATCAGTTGGACACTTTTGTGTATATAATAGGAAACAAGTTAAAATATAGCTAGAAAGAATATGTATTGCTAGTACAAATTATATTTCTGGTTTTTATAAAATCAAATGCATATTTTTTGCTTCACTACAAAAACAGCAGCAAGAAACTGAACAACTTGATTTATAGACACGTTTCCTCATCTAAAAATGAGATTCATTATGGAAAAACTTGAAGAATTTTTAGAAGACTCTCTCAACTTTAAAGAGTACCTACTGATTTTTTCTATAAAAGATGAAAAAAATTAGCATGTCTGTGCTTTCTTTTATGCCTTCCTCTAGTCCCTGATTTTTGTCAGTTACATTATTAATTTTACATTTGAATTTTGTGTCATTTTTACAGTTTATATGTTTTTTACATTTATGAGTTTGTTAATTATACTTTTTACAATTGTTTAATGACACCTTTACGTTTGAATGAACTCAATGCCTTTTATTAGTCTTCTTAACATAGCTTCTCTATTCCTGAGCTTGTTTTTTTAATTTAATTTTTTTGAGATGGAGTCTCACTCTGTCACCTAGGCTGGAGTGCAGCGGTGCGATCTTGGCTCACTGTAGCCTCCGCCTCCTGGGTTCAAGCCATTCTCCTGCCTCAGCATCCTGAATAGCTGGGATTACAGGCGAATGCTACCACACCCAACTAATTTTTATATTTTTAGTAGAGATGGGGTTTCACCATATTGGCCAGGCTGGTCTTGAACTCCTGACCCCAAGTGATCTGCCCGCCCCGACTCCCAAAGTGCTGGGATTACAGGCGTGAGCCACTGCACCCAGCCAAGTTTGTTTTTTTATTCCCAGCATTGTTAACTGGGTTTAGAGTCCAGCAGATTTTAAAAGAATGAGTCAGGACTGCTAGAGTCCTCAAGTTACTCCATCCTTTGATACCTTCTATTGTTTTTATGGCTAAAGACTAGCTTGCTCTCTATGCAATTTAGGAGTACATTGTTTTCCCTCAAAACTTTGTTTGGAACAGTCAACTCTCTTCTGACATTGAATAGCTGAGGTTCATTCTGGGTAACTTGATTCTCTTGTTTAGATATCTTCATGACTTGTTTTGTTTCTCTTTGAGGGTCAGTCATAGTACTGGGATTTTATTATTTTTTCCTGAAATATAACATGTTATTTGTTTTGTAGATTTTAGTGTTTATTTCAGAATTTTTTTAAGATGCCATGGATAATTTGTTCGATTTTTTTTTCCTCCAGAAGCACCAATTATACATTTATTGGCTCTTGTTTAGCTCTTTTATATGTTATTATCCTCTATGTAATCATTTTTGTTGCTTTTCTTTTCATTTTACTTTGTGCCATTTCCTGAAGTTTACTCTCCAAGTTTTTTGGTTCTGAATTGTGTTTATCTTTTTTCTTGTTTCCAAAACTGTTTTCATCTCTAATATCATTTTCTTTTACATTTCTTTCTTTTCCAGATTATAAGCTTTTTTTATGTCTGATAACCTCTTCTTTGCACCATTGTATAACTTCCTTGAGTTCAATTCTATAGAGAAAAATCCCCTCAAAGCTACGTATAATTATTTTGTGATCTATTTTTTTATCCTTATGGGTAATTCCTCCTGATATCTATCTATATCTATGTCATCTACATAGATATAAATATATAGATATGGATATGTATATTCAGCATGAATATATATGGATATATTCATATACATGGATATATACATATATGTATATGTTCATCTCTCTCTCTCTCTCTCTCTCTCTCTTTTTTTTCTTAGACAGGGTCTCACTCTGTCACCTAGGCTGGAGTGCAGTGGCACAATCACAGCTCACCGCAGCCTTGACTTCCTGGTCTCAAGTGATCCTCCCACCTTAGCTGCCTGAGTAGGTCAGACTACAGGCACTTGCCACCGTATCCAGCTAATTTTGTTTTTTGTAAATATAGGGTTTCACCATCTTTCCCAGGCTGGTCTTGTACTCCTAGGCTTAAGCGATCCACTTGGCTTGGCCTCCCAAAGTGCTGATATTACAGGTGTGAGCCACAGTACCTTGCCCCTACCTATCTCTTTTTTATATCTCTTTTCTTTTCGTTTTTTTTTTTTTAGTATCATTAACATGTTTTATGTCCAAAATTTGTTTCAGCCTACCTACGGACAAATGGTATGAAGAAGGACGGGGAAAAGTGACCTGGGGCAGATGGAAGCCTCAAGTCTGACAAAGTGAATCTTTCATCCTCTTCACAATACCTAGGATGTCTTGTATCCTGGGAGATACAAGGCATTTTTTTTTTGTTGCCTCAGTTTTTAATGTTCAAATGCTGCTGTGGCTAAGAGTAAGGCCACAGATTCTCTGTGCTGCCATCTTGAATTCCCACCTGCTCTCCCTCTTGGGATCCTTTTGACCTCCACAATATTTATCTGCTAAGAGACAATGAGGCCATGAGTCCTGCAGCCCACACTTCTTCAGACAATTTATATTTTTGGATGAGATCTCCAGAAGGGCATTGCTCACCTCTTCTATATTTTGCAAACAATTCTAGAATCTTAATCAAAGAACCATTGGCTACACATTGGCTACACACTGGCTACATTGCTCAAAAAGTTGGCATTTTAGGGACAACGTACTCCGCTTGAGATCCAAGCTGGTGGAGTTTTTCTTTGCTTAGTATCCTCCACCATCTAGGTTTTAAACTAGATGTTGTTTGGCAGGTGTGTCCCATAGCTTTCGGTTTGTGGTGGTGCTTCCCTTGTGTCATCTTCTCTCTTATTCTCATTCCTTTTTAAAAATGTTATTATTTTTGGTAGGTTTAAGAGTTGAGCATCAAGCAAAAATGTACTTTCTTAACCATCTTCAAATGAACAATTCCTGTGACTTTTAGATTAAGAGAGATGATAATCTAGGGCTTCTATATATCCCGATTTTAATTGTAAGACAGATGCAAATTTAGCTTAAGAATTTAGGCTAAGAGCCAAGGGATCGTAGGATCAATATTTATATGTGGCCCAAATAAGTTTTGTCAGGAGGAATTTGAGCATAACAATGATAATATTGACTACAGCTGCTTGAATGCCTATGATGGTCCAGGAGCTTGGTTGATGCTTTGCTTATTTCAATTCAAATCCAAACAAGAACCTGCAGCCCACACTTCTCCAGACAATTTATATTCTTGGATGGGATCTCCAGAAGGACATTGACACCTCTTCTATATTTTGCAAGCAATTCTAGAATCTTAATCAAAGAACCACTGGCTACACATAGGCCACATTGCTGAGGTGAGGTTTGTTAACCCCATTTTACCAGAGGAAAAAGAGAAAAGTGAGAATATGAAAGATCAGGTGCCTGGATGATAAATCACTGAGCTTGCATTCAAAATCAAGTGAGTTTCACTTCCTGATTCCTCCTCCTATTTTTCTCTATAGACAATATGTGAAGTCTAAAAATAAAATTTTAATTCAGTAGAAGTTTCAGCAAACCCTAGTAATTTCTTTTTCCTCATGCCCTTTGCTTTGAGTTTAATCTCTGTGGCTATTTTAGCGGCACCTCATGGGTACTTTTCCCTGGGCTCACTTATTATCAGTGTCCATTCACTAACCAGTGTATAACGGGGACTGTTAAGTGTGCCTGGATGAGAAAGGGGCTTTTTTTGTACTTTTACAGCTATTATTGATTGGTTCAATAATTTGGTCTATTTCCAATCAATATGTTCTATGCTAGGCTGAAGAGAACCAACTTCAAAAACTTTGTAAAGTTGAACTCTGGCCACAGCATCCTTTCACTCACTCAGCAATTGCAAATAACACAATGAGAGTGATTATACACTGTCTTCATCTTCGCATTCTCTCACTTCCTCATGGTACATCTCCTAACCCAGTTTCTTTTCTTGCTGTATCTGGTGTCGGCTGAGGGGATAACCTACCACCTGGTTAGGAGAACTGCCTCTCCAGCCCTCCTCTGTGTATTGATCTCCAGCATTCAGTGGGTTCACAGGTGTCTGCCCGCAGAGTCTCTGCTTTGCTTTTGTCATGGAGGCACGGTGAGTGTTGTGACTCTACAGTCCTTTAGTCTTTTGTATTTGCTTAAACATTTAAAAAAGTTTTTTAGTAAAAAAATGAATCTAGAGTGATTATTTTCACATCATCATTAGAAACATTTCCATAGATGGCCAAAAGCTTCAGTGATAGAAACTAGTAAGACATTATTAAGAAAATGTGCTTAAATTCAAGTTACATTTGACCATTTTCAAAAACTTGCTTTCCTCCTTCTCCCACCAGAAATATCTACTTCCCCACCTTAAAACTGTACTTTCAGCTTGACCTCCTCTGGTGGTACATAGCTTGGTAGCATTTGGTACATAGCATTTGCCACTTAATATTGAACTTACCTATGTGTGGTTCTGTCTCTCTAAGGTGTTCCTTGAGTTCCCATCTTCTCTAAGAAGTTTCCACTTGTATCCTCAGTATCCAGTCCAGAAACCAGCAAAAAATTGATTGTCTAGAGAATGTTTCCTGCAGAGCATCATGAAAAATCTAATATTTATAGAACACTCTTTGAAAAAACGGCTTCATGATTAAAGAGTGGTGGGAGAGGGAACCTGACTGCTTCGTGGCTCCTAAGCCTGCCACACCGTGGGCAGACACCCGTGAACCTACTGAAGGTTGGAGATTAATACACAAGAGGATGGGTGGAGAGGCAGTTCTCCTAACTGCTCCTTGCAGGACCTGACTGTAGCTTCCAGGGTTCCACCCTAGCAGCAGTACTCTGGGAGGCCAATCTCATTACCAGTGGTTCTCAACATCAAGATGGTGTGTTGCCATATCCAGACCTTGAGTGGACTTTCCAATGATCAAGAAGTCAAGTAACCTCTCTCTTCATGGCTGTTAAAAACTTCGGCCAACATAGCATACTCAGTACAGGATTGGATTGAGGCAATGATACTGTGCTATAAAAGTGAGAGGCCGTCATGCATTTATACCCACATCTTGACACATACATGTCCTAACTTTCCATGTTCTTTGCTTCTCTACAGATTTTATAGAAACTTTAAATAAAAATAAGATAATAAAATTCATACCATATAAAATTATACCATGTAACATTTATAGATGCCATTGACATCTTTGTTTTAAAGAATGTAAAAGGGCATTATATATGGGAGTTTTATAAAATTCCAAATTTTCAGCTGACGGGACGTTCCATCCTCAAACTCAACAAATGTCATTTTTGGCCAAGCATGGTCAAAGAAATAAGAGACACAAGAAGATGTCATTGGTGTTTCAGGGTCTGCTCTTTGATAGCTGTGTGGAAGATGAATTGAAAGGTGAGAGAAAGATGGAAGATTCTCGTGATGGGTGTAGAAGTCAGAGTCCCTGCTCACAAACAACCTTCATTCAAGTTCCAGGAACTGTCCTTCTGAGGCTCTCACAGCCATCCTGGGTGTTACCTCTTCTGGTTTTGCCACTGCTTCACAGTGGGACAGGGTGGGAGCAGGAGGCTACGGTTTTTCACACCTAGAAGGGCATCTGAAGAGCAACTGATCTAGCCTCTTTATTTTACAGATGGAAAAACCAAGGCCAAGGGAAGAAAATGGCCTGTCCAAACTTCCTGGGTCAGGCTGGCTTAGTGTGAATAAGGAAACCAGCGTCTGCACCCTCACAGCTGCACTCCCAGCCCCACCAAGGAGACCCATCCTACTGTGGCCTGAGTGGTAGCCATTTGAAGACCCTGACCCTCTGGGACTCAGAATCAACCCCCGTGATGACTTGTTTCATGTCCTAGTTTGGGTAACCATGTTTCTTCTTTGTTCTGGGATGCACACTCATTTTTAGTTTTAGCTGAAGTTTCTGAGAGTTCTTCTTATGGAACTGACCACTACCTAATTCCTTTAGGAATGAGCTCTATTCAACCTTATTATTTAGGACTATTCCTTTGGCAGTGAATTAAACTCAATGGAGATGGGCTTAAACTAGATACAAGGAGACTTGCAGCAGTCCAGAGCTGTAAAGTCCAATGGTGCTTCCAGGGGGCTGCGTAGAATTATTCAGGCTTGGTTTCTTTCTATCTCTCCTCCATGTTGGCTTTCTATTTAGGGACTCTGTCTCCTTCTGGTGCCCCCTAAGCCACCCCCTAGTTTCATCTAGTTGCTGGAACTAACTCAGCAATATCATCAGAAAGAAAGCTTCCTTCCCCCCTCCAAATTCCAGTGCTTTCTCCATTGGACCCGAGTGAGAGTCACACTCATCCCCAGGTATGTGGGAATGGGGTAAGTCAACCTCACCTGAACCATATGGACTGAGAGAGGAAGAGTAAATTTTCCTAAGAGAAGTCATGGATGCTCGTTATCAGAAAAAGGGGAGATAGAGTTTGTGTGGGCAAACCAGCAGATGCTCAAGACGTCTCTCCTGCCCTCTCTCACCCTGGTTTGGCATTCTACCCCTGACTACCCTTGGCCTGGAGTCTGGCCCTGAAGGCTGCCGACAGACCTCTCCAAATATGACTGATCTTAAACACTTTTAAGGATTAGCTGTTCACTTTTTCTCCTTCATATTGGAGTTCTCCACCCTCCCTCTAACAGAGATGGTCCACCTGGGTTATCACCTGCTGTTGCTCTACCTTGTGACTCTTAACCATGAATAATGGACAAGAAAGCCTCCCTGCATGCTCTGCTATCTACAGACAAATGGTATGAAGAAGGACAGGGGCAAAGTGAGCTGGAGCAGATGGAAATCTTCTAGTCTTTATTTCAGAAAATTTTATTTTAAGACAGCATTGAATAGTTTGTTTGGTTATTTTCTCCAGGAACACCAATTATACAGTCATCCAATGGCTCTGTCTGGTCCCACGTCCCATTCCTTCCCCGTTAACCCCAACCTGGGTCAATAAATGGGGACGGATCCAACGGGCATCAGATCACGACCAATGCCCCACAGCAAGTAAATGGCTCCTCTGGGACTTGCAGCCAGTTCTCTAGGCTCACCTGCCCTTTGCACTATTCCAAAGAGCTAACGACACTGGAAAATCAAACAAAGAAATTAACACAAAGAAGCTCTGAGTGTGAATATGTCAGCCAGCCTACAATCAGAAGAGAAGAATCAAAAGCAGAATCAAGGCTGCTATTGGGCGTTGTCGTTATAGATGGGCACCCTCGTACTGCCATCTGAGGAGCAAGTTCTTTGACAGGTGGGGGAAGCACTGACTTCATTAGCTCGTGTGAGAGTGAAGGGGGGAGATGTCCCTGGGAACTTCTGGCAGCCTTGAGGGAAAAGGATGGTGACGTTGTGTTTCATATTGAACTTGGCATACATGGGAGTGATGGGGGTGTTCATAGGAGATCAGATGGCACTTCCAGTTTGTCTGCAAGAGCCTAATTACTGACCTGACACCCGTTGCTTCAAATAGGCCCGGGAAGCAGCTAACTGGTGTATGGAAGCATCTGGTAGTGCAATTACCCTGTCAGCTCTTTATCCACTTGTAGCCCTGTCATTAGACACTTCTTTTCCTTGATATGCTTAAAATGTAGAGTTACCAACCAGAGCAATTTAAAATGATATATAGTTATTTTTTTCTCTCCTCTCCTGTCGAGGGAGAACTTCATAAATGATGTCACAATAAACGGAATGTGAGAGAAACCTCAGAAATGAAATTTGTAAGGACAGAGACGGTGGGAGGAAGAGAAAGATCATGCCAGGGCTCCCGAGTGCTAATGAATTAATGGAGAAGCCAAGTTAATGAGTGCCGAGAAGGAGCTGTTGTCAGAGGTTTCGAGGTAATAGTGAAGAGTTATGGAGCCAGGAGGCAGAGCCTGGAGTGTTCAAAGTGGCCCCCATGGCTCTAGAAAGGGAAGGTAGAAAAATTAGGGAGATAGGTCTCCAGGCTAGGTAAAGAGTCAGGAAGACAAGGAGAATGCTGAGAACGATGGGAGTCCTGCAGCCCTGGAGAGATGTTGAAGGTGGAAGACGGAGAGCCCATGGGGAGCTTGCACACTATTATTTGTATAGGAATAGGGAGAAAGAAATGCAAGTGCAGGAGCAGAGTCTTTCAAGACTGCTCTCAGGTAAGTAAGGAGAGTTTCAACAATGGAGAGTGGGGCTGGGCATGGTGGCTCACACCTGTAATCTCAGTACTTTGGGAGGTTGAGGAGGGCAGATTGCTTGAGCTGAGGAGTTTGAGAACAGCCTGGACAACATGGAGAAACCCCGTTTCCACAAAAAAGGTACAAAAATTAGCAGGGCATGTTGGTGCACACCTGTAGTCCCAGCTACTCAGGAGGCTGAGATGGGAGAATCGCTTGATCCCAGGAGGTCAAGGCTACAGTGAGCTGTGATCATACCACCGCACTCCAGCCTGGGCAACAAAGTAAGACTCTCTGACAAAAAAAAAAAAAAAAGAAAAGAAAAAAAAAAGATGGAGAAGGGGTGATTAAAGATTGTAGGAAAGGTATATGAATTTGGGGACATAAGGTGACTTGCAACTGTGTTTTGACTTAATTTATCCCCTGAGTCTGTATTTGAAAATGGAAGGATTTAAAACTCAGAGAGGTTTAATTATTTGCCCAGGGCTCACACAGCTCCCAGTTGTGGTACAACTCAGATTCTGCTCAACACTTTCAGAATTTGCTATAAAAATGCAGATGCTGTCTTGGGCTCAGAAAACTCACAGCCTCAACAGGGGAGGAAGATATGCACCCCAAGAACAATATATCATGGGAAAAGTTAAAGTAGAATTTCTTCCAGATTTATATCCAGCCTTCTCTCCCACCAGGCTGCTATTTCCCCTACCAGATGGTTGTGGGCATCAACTAAGACCAAGGATGTGAACAGTTTTGTAAACTCCAGAGGTCTCTAGAAAAATTGCAGCAATTCTCCTTGTGGTTCTCTGAATAGCCTCAAAAGAACAGCAGTGCTGCTCAATTTATTTAGATGAAAACTTAAGGCAAACAGGTAATCCTGGTTGTCCAAGTACCAACGACATCTTTTGCACCTCCAGATTGCCATTGCTTTCCTTGGTGTGTCTCTTGCTTCCATCACTCTTTCTGCAAGAACCCGTTTGGCATCTACTGCATGTGAGGTCCTGTGCTGGTGCTGGGAGCGTGACGTTGAAGAGCAAAGCCAAAGTAGTTTCAAGGAGCTTTCAGCCTGGGAAGAGCAGCTGACACTTATCAACAACCCCTCATGTGGACATTAGTTATGATGCAGAATTGTTTTCTTACCTTGGTGCCTTCCATTGCATTGCCTTCCTCATCTCCTAGACGATGAATTTCTCTTGTAAAATTCTGTCTTGCCTGTGAAAATAACCCCAATTGCACAAAGTAGAGGAGATCAGCCTAAGCCCTGGGTCCTTGGTGGGTGCTGTGCACACCTCCGTGGAAGCACTCCCACATTCTGTGGCAGTCTTACTGCCCCTTTGTTCAATGGAGTGGCTTGTCCACACTAAGAGGGGAGGTAAGTCTGATTCAGCACTGAAAACCCAGCACCAATAGGGCAAGTGGCATAAGTGAGAATTCAAAAACTATTGATTGATTGTATAAATTAATATCTGATGTTTAAGGGAGTGAATTTTCTTTTTCTGAATTTACTATGTATAACCAACCTGAATGATAACTGTCTTCTCATAAATAATGGATAGCAGTCATTTTAGGGGCTCCACAAATCTCAGAATTGATCACATTGCTCTTTTTCTGTGGCCTCTAGGAAGCTCAGAGCCTACTTTTAGCAAAATATGGAACCATCTGGCTTGCATTTTCGGTTACTTACCTAAGCAATAGTTTTTTTTTTCCTTCTTACTATAGGATCACACTGATTTCTTTCCATGCTATTCTATTCTATAGAATAGAATTGAAACCACTTTTGCTATGCTATTCTATTCCATAGCATAAACATGGAAAGAAAGGAGAGTTAATAGACATCTTTTAAAGTGATCTGGTTATTAGAGTCATCTGGGTGGCCGTACTCCTTAAGTTGCTTAGTCATTGACTGCAGAGTCATAGCATATTCATAAATGATAACATTCCTTCTCTTATTCTCCCTGAGGGTCTCTTAGGCAAAATACGGTATTGTACACAAGCACATTCAGATAAAAAATCCTATAGTTGGTGATAACTTCGAATGATAGAATCTTAATAAACTTCCTGTGTTTGATTGGGTGAGATAACTAGAGATACATATCATGTGTGATCACTGCACGACAGAAGATAAGCTGGTCATCATTTTCAGATAAAAATGCCCATCCATCCACAGATTGCAATCAGGGGGCTGCCATGCAGTTCTTGGTCTATTCCAGTTAATTAAATGCTAAATGAAATTCAGAATTCTGGCTTCTAGAGATTCAACAATCTGTTGCCATGTGCTGCAAAGTCACAGAGTACAGTCTGAGAGCTTTCCTGAGGGGCTAGTAGTTGCTCAAGAAATACTCATTCCCTTCTGTTGAGATCTCCTCTCCAAAGCTAAATGGGGTGATGTCTGAGCCCTCTTCTTCCTCTGACAGATGTGAGGGAAAGGTGTTTGCCAGTGGGGTGGGTGAGGGGTCTGGAAAGAACTCTGCGTCCCATTCTACCTGCTGTGGGGTCAGCATTCCTGAACTCCCATTTTGTGCGCTGAAAACATGAGGCGTATTTAGATGAAAATGAGAGAAAAAGATCTATTATAACAATTCTCTATGTTGGAATACTGTCCTGATTTTTCTGTCTCCAGGAATCAGAATCAGGCAGTCTCTACTGGGCCTTGATACCTACCCCTAACTATATGTAGTTTTCCGCTGAAATGAGCACTAGCCATTATTACTGAGCACCTATCAACGTCAAGTGCTGAGCTAAATATTTCAAACTCAAGTTCATCCTCACAACATCCCTACACGGAAAGTATTATCACCCACATGATTCCGAAGCTCAGAAATGGTAAGCAACTTGCCTAGGGTCACCCCACTAGCAAGTGGTAGACCTAGGATTCATATGTGTGCCTATTTAATTAATAATATTATTTAAATACTAAATAACAATTAAACCTACCATTGGAATTATTTATTCAATAAATACATCATTGAATATCAACTCCATGCCAGGCACTGTACTAGGGGATGACTCTGAGAACTGTGTATAGTTTGCAGTACTGGCTGCTGTCATATGATCTATAAAAATACTACCAAGTCTTTTTTTCCTCATTAAGGACATGGACTTTCTCTGTGTCCCACTGTGGTGCACTTTTATGACAAGGAGGTCTCTTCTTGCCTGAGCTCTCTTAATGATAGTGAAGAAGGCTAGTTGTTGTTGTTGTTGTTGTTATTCATACTCTTGTTCGAAGCCCAGGTTCTAAGACTATGTCAACTACATTTAATTTGTCCCCAAGATTGTGTTTTCTCTGAGATGTTCTGCAAATTGCCAACCACTGGCATTCCCAGGAGGGAGGGGAACCGGGAGAAGACTCAACTCTCTACCTCCCTTTTACTGTCCACTCTGCCAGCCTATCACTTAGCAGTGTCAATGGCCTCTCATTGAACAGTGCACAGATGACCAGGGGACAGTCCAAATCTCCTCTGGGGATTGCTATCTACCTAGAAGAATAAACCATGTTCTTCATGCTTAAATATGGAGAGATAACCAAACGCCACTAAACATCTGAAGGAAACCAGTGTAACAAAAGAAAGAGATTAAGATCAACATGCAGTCTGGAAATAAATCAGAGAAAATTCAGAAGCAATCGCCTCTAGGCTTGAAGTTCTTTGAAATGATATTGCGTCAATAAAACAAGAAAAAGATGCCACAGTAAAAGAAAAGAAGAAAGAAAACTCTTTATTAAATGTCAAACCAATAAAATGAAATAGCTGGATAGAAATGGCAGAAGTTAAAGTCAAAGACAACTCCTAAATAAATAAGAATATTGATAGGAATTATAAGAGCTGTAGAGCATTAATCCAAGAGTCCCAGTGAATGAGTTTCCTACTGTACCTATGACAAAGTACACAAATAGTGGCTTCACGTGACACAGATTTATCTTACAGTCCTGTGGATTAGAACTCCAACTTGTGCCTCACTGGACTAAAAGTCAGGTGTGGCTGGGCTGCATTTTTCCTGGAAGATCTAGGGGAGAATCCGTTTTCTTACCTTCTTCAGTTTCTAGAGGCTACCTATAATTCTTGGCTTGTGGCCCCTTCTTCCATCTTCAAGGCCAGCAACAGCAGTTTGAGTCCTCATATTTCTGTCCTGTGACTTCCTCTCCTGACTCCCCCATTCACTCTTCAGGAGCTCATGACTCCATTGGGCCCACCTGGGTAATTCAGGACAATCTTCCTACATTAAGGAGAGCTGATTAGCAACCTCAATTCCATTTGCAACCCGAACTCCCCTTTGCCACACAACCTAGCACTTGCACAGGTTCTGGGAATTAGTGCGTGAACATCTTTGGATGACCATTATTCTGCCAACGACAGCCATATATGACTTACTGAAAGCAAAGAAAAAAATGAGTCAGAAATGGTCACACAGATAGATTTTTTTTCCCCAATGCTGAAAAGATATGTCAGTAATTGGATTGAATGAGTTTTCCCAGAGGGAGGAGAATGAATGAAGAATGATCTATTCCTAGACATGCCAATGTGACATTTGAAACCCTGAGGATAAAACACATATCTTAAATGTTTTCAGAGAGAGAGAGAGAGAGAGAGAGAGAGAGAAAGGAGTAGGAGAGAGAAAGGAGAGTGAGAGAATTGGAGAGGGAGAGGGCAAAGAGGCAGAAGTGTCTGGGATAGGGTGTAGCCAATAGGGTTATGCATAGGGAGAAGCTGTGAGCTTTGGAAGAAGGAAGGGACAATGGTTTACTAATCTCCAGATCCCTAATGTCTACATGGCCTAATACTCAGTAGAAGCCAGGTTTCCTAGATTGTTCAATAAACAACAACTGAGCTCTTAATTGTTAGCTATTATTAATTGCTTAACTCTGCTATGCCAGGGTCAATATCTGATGCATCATCAAGCTGCAGAGGATAAGCTGACAAAATTCAGTAAGAATCGGTGCCAGCGAATCAACGAGGTGCTTTGGGAGTTTTTCAGATTCTCTTATTCGAAAAGTCATTCTGGATTTGTCACCTGGAGGAGAGTCTTGTAGCACGTACCATCCGAGAGTTTACTGATGTCAGTCACTGCTGGGGAAGCATTAAGGTGCTAGAATGTTCCAGAAGCATCCATACTGCTTGGCACTATTTGGACAAAGATTACAGCAAGAGAAAGACAAAGAGTGCTTCAGCATAAAGCCTGTCCATATCATGTTATTAAATCACACTAAACTCATGGAAGAAGCAGAGATGTTTGGCATGGTTGAATTTCTGAGCTAACTAGTACATTGGTTTTATTTTCCAGACAGATTTATTCATTTCTCCTTGGCTTTTTCCACAGGACACATATTTATAGTCACCCACAAGTGCCAACGAATGCAGCGGGCTGCCATGACTCCAGCGTGGCTCCTTCCTGCCATCAGTCAGTGCAATCCTGCTGGTGCACGCTCTCACCTCTGGTGCCTGCACACACTGGTTCCTGTCTAGGCTGCTGGTTCCCTCCTGTCCATGTCTGGTCATCTTCGAGACTCACCTAAGCTCCCTGAAAGCCTTTTCTGCCCCTGGGCCCTAACCCAGCCAGGGTCCGCTGCTTCTTTGGGCTCCTAGAATTTACCTCTGACCACAGAACTCCTAGAAACACTTATATCAGGATTGAAGATCAGGGAAAGATTCTCTTCTCCTGAGGAACTGTCCGAGGTCTTCCATTGTGATAACACAAGTAATGGATTCCTCATGTTCTCCTCTTTGTGTTAGCTGCTAGGAGCTTAAGGCATAGAAATTATCTTAACTCTTATACCACAAATAACGGCATGCTCCCTTTTTCATGTTACTCTTTTCAATTTCATTTTATTTTCATATCATGCCATCACTATAGTTGTTGTAAACTGCCTTACATCCTCTCTAACAACATGTAGGGTCTAGGTAAATAAGTGTAGGTAAATATATAGATGAGCAAATTGGAAGAGATGGGTCACAATTATATGTTCCCCCAGGGCCTGAACTTCTGGTGATGATGATGATGATGATGAAAGCAGTAACTCATAGCGTGTGGGACCTTTGATAACAGCCCTGTGTGCACCCTCTATTTATTCTGCAAGGTGAAAAGGAAAGAGGTTGAGCAACCAGTTTGTCATAGTAACCATAGCCACTCTGGGTCTAATGCTGCTCTGGGTATAATGCTCTGGGTCTAATGCAGCTCTGATTGTGTTTCCATGAAAGCCCTCTAGTTCTGGAGCTGCTACTGTGCTCTCATCTAGTAATAGACTGCAGCCGTAGATTCTGAGTCCAGATTTAACTTGTATTTTTATTTTGAACAATTGATGATTGGAAAAATGGGTGTATTAGTCAGGGTTCCCTGGCGGGGCAGAACTAATAGGAGATATATATATATATATATATATATGATAGGATATATATTATATAATAGGATATTATAAAATATACATATATATCATATAATAGGATATTATATAATATACATATATATCCTATTATATCCCCTATTTTATATGATGGGATATATATATATATCCTATTATATCCTCTATTTTATATGATAGGATATATATATATATATATATCCCCTATTATATATTCTATCCCCTATTTTATAGATAGATAGATATAAAAAGGGGAGTTTATTAACTATCCCTTTATAATAGGATATATATATATATATGAGTTTATTAAGTATTAACTTACATGATCACAAGGTCACGAGGTCCCACAATAGGCTGTCTGCAAGCTTGAGAAGCAAGGAGAGCAGTGTGAGCCTCAAAACTGAAGAACTTGGAATCTGATGTTTGAGGGCAGGAAGTGTCCAGCATGGGAGAAAGATGCAGGCAGGGAGGCTAGACCAGTCTCACCTTTTCATGTTTTTCTGCCTGCTTTATATTTGCTGGCAGCTGATTAGATTGGGCCCACCAGATTGAGGGTGGGCCTGCCTTCCCCAGCCCACTGACTCAAATGTTAACCTCCTTTGGCAACACCCTCACAGACAACACCCAGGATCAATACTTTGCATCCTTCAATCCAACCAAGTTGACACTCAGTATTAACTATCACAATGGGTCTATATTCTTTGAAGGCACGATTTAGAAAGTAAAAAGAAAACAAAGGTAAATGTCCATTTAGCCAGGAATGTTTGTTTTCTACCATTTTATAGATGAGTAATTAGAGATGCAGAGAGTTAATGATGCATTCAAAGCCACAAGGCAAATCAATGAGAGCCACAATTTGAACTCATGCTGGTGGCTATGGGAGTCTCTGTCCACTGCACTGTGTCCTTGACGACGGACTGTACCAGGTTTCTGCAGCTCCTTGATGCTTCCCACATCTGCTCCCCACATCATCTGGGCTTCCACTGCTGGAGGGTGTAAGCTGCTTTCTCAGGACCCAGGGGTTCAGGCCCATTACCTGGGCTCTAAGCATTTTCTCCAGAGTGTCAAGCTGGGAAAGCAGCCTGACTTGTGAACATTCCATATCAGGACACAAGAAAAGCAGAGGCCTGTGCTTTGTTTCTGCATTTGCTTTAAGCCATATAATATCTCAGTTGGAATAACAAGGCAGAAGTCATGTTGCAAGGACATGATGTCCACACCTACTAAGAGAGATGAGATCCACCCTGCTAGTAATCCATCCCAGGCTCCTTGTTAGTGATTTAACTCACTCTTCAGTTGGCACTTTTCAGTCTTTCTATGATCTCACCTTAAATTACCTTTTCAGTGGCATTTCCACAGTTGCCTACTAGCCCCTGACAGTCTTGTCAAACTGGATAATTAATGCATTTGTATATGCCCTGAATGCATTTGTAGTTTTGTACATATTAAGTGCTCTGTAAGAGTATACTGATCATGCCAAATGCAACTAAATTATAATCTAGTAGAGCATACCTAATTACATGCTTTCCCAATGTTTGGCACCACTCAAATCTCTATTGTTCACCCACAGTGAAGGAAATCAAGAGTGGTGGCCTACATTTGACTGAAATATATCTAATATTTTAAAATATAAGATTAGAGTGCCGCAGAAGTACCTCAAAGACAGCAGAGCTTCTGCTCCAAAGAGATGGCTCTTTGTGACATGCTTTGAGGCTCTTCATCATAGTCTAGTTACAGACAAATCAAGGAGTAGGGCTGGCTGATTCTCCCTGGGAGATTCCCATGTTAGTTTTGACTCAGGGACTGTTTCTTGGAATTCACACCAAGATGTTTGTCCTATAGAATGTGACTGCATTTTATCTTTTTAAATTTAACTTGTATTTATTAAATGGTCACTAAGTGCACTGAAATACAGAACCAGAAAACATGCCTCCATATGGTTGCTGCAATAAATGCAAATAGCTCATCTTTTTAAATGCAAAGTAAATTGTGCCAGTGACCAGAAGGAGCATGGGTTCTTTGTATAGTGAGAAGAGCTGTGCAGATGGCTTTGAGGGCCCTAGGAGGGACATTTCCTGAGATCTGAGATAAGGCAATAGGCAAATGGAACTAGGTCAAGGTTGGCCCTGGGGAGCTTCAGGTGGCTTACACGCCAGCTCTGGGTGGCTTTTGGGGTTCTTTATAGTGGCAACGTGGAAGGCGGTGTATGGAGGGTTATGTGGGGCTGTCATTGAAAATGCAGCATGCAAGAGTGATGGCCTGCTCTAGGACAGAGGCAGTGAAAGAAGGACAAGAAGCACTGTCTCTACCACATTATGGTTGTAGAATCCACAGGACTTGGTGATAAAATTGTATGCACTCTGGTAGAAAGGAATTTTATGCAAGGTGGTAGAAAGGAGGAGGTCAAGGTCACCTACAAGATTTCTGGGCCAAGGAAGTGAATGATGGTGGTGCTAAAACAATAAGATGAAATAAAATAGCATAACATAACTAATGTTCGTTGTACTTAAGTTATGTGCCAAGTGTTATCTTGGGTGTTCTACATGCACAAACTCATTTAATTCTGATAAAAACATACATGGTAGGAACTGGTATAATCCCCATTTGAAAATGAGGAAACTGAGTCATGGAGCACTGAAGTCACTTGCCTAAGTTGAAGACCCAGAATTTGAATTTTCACCTTGATATTTCAATGTCTGTGTCCACACCCTTAATACTGCCTTGCGGTATAACCAAACACACCAATGAAAAGTGCACAAAAGAAAAATTACACGCTGGGTAATTACTTGGCCAAAAGATTCTTTGCTTTACAAAATGATTCACTTCATGTTTCTATTGAACTATCTTAGTGAACTTACCATAGGATTTGTTAAATAGTTCCCTTGCCACACATGCACACACAAAAAGGCACACACAAGCAAGCTATTGAGGAAGAGATCTGTGGCATGAAAGAAGGCCTATTACCGTTAGATTTCATTGTTATGTTGGGAGTGACAGCATCTGTCTGTCCCCAGTCGATGTCTCTAGCAGTAGGCAGTCCAACACCCCTACCCAAAAATACCCTCAGGGGTACCCCAAACAAAGTCTGGGATCCTCTAGAGATCTTCCTAGTTTGCTTTTTGCTTCCTTCCCTGCCAGGGCATTCAGCTGGATCTTAAGCTATTAGTTCATCAGATTTTTCTATACTTGCCATTGCCTCTTGGACTTTTGACACTTCTATGTGCCAAGAATTAGGCCAAGCCCTTTATATGCATTTTAATGCTTAATTTTTAAAAATTTTTATAGATTATTGCAGTATAGATGGTATTTGGTTACATGAGTAAGTTCTTTAGTGGTGATTTGTGAGATTTTGGTGCACCCATCACCTGAACATCACCTGAACACTGCACCCTATTTGTAGTCTTTTATCCTTTGCCCCTCTCCCCGCATTCCTCACAAGTGCCCAAAGTCCATTGTATCATTCTTATGCCTTTGCATCCTCATAGCTTAGCTCCCACATATCAGTGAGAACATACAATATTTGGTTTTCCATTCCTGAGTTACTTCACTTAGAATAATAGTCTCGGCTGGGCACGGTGGCTCACGCCTGTAATCCCAGCACTTTGGGAAGCCGAGGCGGGTGGATCACGAGGTCAGCAGATCGAGAACATCCTGGCTGATACGGTGAAACCCCGTCTCTGCTAAAAATACAAAAAATTAGCTGGGTGCGGTGGCGGGCGCCTGTGGTCCCAGCTACTCGGGAGGCTGAGGCGGGAGAATGGCGTGAACCCGGGAGGTGGAGCTTGCAGTGAGCCGAGATGCGCCATTGCACAGCAGCCTGGGTGACAGAGCAAGACTGTCTCAAAAAAAAAAAAAAAAAAAAAAAAAAAAAGAATAATAGTCTCCAATCTCATTCAGGTCGCTGCGAATGCCGTTAATTCATTCCTTTTTATGGCTGAGTAGTGTTACACCATATATGTATGCCGCAGTTTCTTTATCCACTTGTTGATTGGTGGACATTTGGGTTGGTTCCATGATTTTGCAATTGCAAATTGTGCTGCTGTAAACATGTTAATGCTTAATTTTTAAATAATTGCTATGTAGGCATTATAAGACCTACTTTGCCAATGAAGAAACTTGTCCAGAAATGTGAAGCTCTTGGACCAAGGTGAACAACAATGGCCAATATGACCCATTCCATCCATATTCTGCTGCCACTGGGTGATACTCTTTCTCATTCCCTGACTCCCAGTTTCCTTCCTCAGGTCCCCAGTTTTACCTGACCCCTGGCTTAATTCGTTCCAACTGACCATTTCAGACCTCCAGCCTCAGTCCAGGGAGCTGGTGCCCCTGAGCTGCCCAGCCTAGGACCCTGTGGGCAGGAGGACAGGAGAGATACTATTAGATAATCGTACTCCTTTACCTTCAGATGCAAATGGCCTTGGGCTATTTTGGCCTTTTAAATCTCTGATTTTCCATAGATTCTTAAGGTTTAAAAGGAAGTTCTTTTGACTTCCCCCAAATAAAGGTTTCTGTGCACAAAAAGAAATGAGCATAGGTGAGATTAGCAAAGGTGATTTGTTACTGCTACGTTGGATTAAAAACATATATACTGTAAAAAGAGAACTCCAACTCCTTACTCATATATTTATAAAAAAAGAAATTTGGCTGATTACAACTTGTTAGATCTGTTGCTTCTCTAGTTCCATTTAGGAAAAAAAATGTGGCTTTATATTCCCACCCACTGATTTCCAACTAAAACAGAACTTATTTGCCTGCTGATCCCGCTGGCTTTTTAAATGAAAAACTTATTCTTTTTAAACTACTGGAAAATTATATTTAAAAATCAGCATAATTCCATTGCCTATTTTTTCTGGATTCCTTGAATAATGCAGGGCTGGTTTCTGGAACAACCCTACGTAATCTGATGGACAAATCTGGTTATCGACATGCATGTTAGCTGGTGATCTGTACTGTTGCTAAGCTGTAGAGTCTATTTCCACATGCTAATTAATATAATCTGAGTTAAGATTTTTATTCTCTCTAATCTAATTATAACTTCAGGAGGTAAGACTTTGATAAGACTTGAAAAGATATTATAATAGTATTATATATATTTTCTATATATTTCATATGTATATATGTTCCAAATTCTTGACTCACAGACTCATGAGTTGTAGTCACAGTAAATCGTTGTATTAAGCCACTGAGTTTTGGAGTCTTGTTATGCAACAGTAGGTAACTGGAGTACTGAATGTCCAGCCAAAGTCCACTACACAGCTCATCCCACCCCCTCCCGCCATTAGCCCAGCTAGAAATAGACTATAATAGATCACTTCCAAAAGTTTACCTGTATTTGACCTTATTTATAAAGAATACAGATGCTATGAAACTCTCCATCTTGGTACCTCCTTATTTATCTGGAAGGAATTGTTTAGATTCCTGCCACACTGTTACGGTTAATCTAGGGGTACAACACTTGTGACACTCTGCACCATGATGTGAGATCTGGGGGGGCTGGACTAGTTCAGATATAATATTTGGTGGCATTGAAGCAGGTAGAGGAAGCCACTGAATCAATCTTGCTATCAAGATAACAAGACTGGAAAGTCAGAGACAATCCCTGGGTGAGTTATCAGATCTGGGAACAGAAGAGGTGGAGAGGTACCCACTGGGGTCCCAGACCAGCATTGGTCTGGATAGTGGAGTGCAGGAGGCATCAGAGCGACAGTTCTGGACTGAGCCCAAGAACTTCCCAAGGGTTTAGGAAGACCATTCTTCATGTGGGGACTACTGTGTAGTA
Organism: Pan paniscus; assembly: GCF_029289425.2. NCBI lineage: Eukaryota > Metazoa > Chordata > Mammalia > Primates > Hominidae > Pan > Pan paniscus. Next base: position 99,933,473 of record NC_073264.2, on the reverse strand, counting down.
CAATGCTAGACCTACTGACTTGCTCAAGGGATAAACTAATAAATAAATGAATGCATGAATAAAAATAAAAGAGGTACCAGTAATGACACCTAGTATTGAAACACTTCTATAGCAGGCACTGTGTTAAGTGTCAAGTGTATTAGCTCATCTTTTTCTCACAACATTTTTATGAGATTAATACTTTTATTTTTCTCATTTACATAGGTGGAAACAGAGGTTGACAGAGGTGAAAGGTTACTTGCCAAAACTTGCACAGAATTGTCATGACAGAACATATGTCCGAATCCAGAGCATTTGAACTCCAAAGCCATGGTCTCTAACACTTATCTTTGAACCGTCTTTTGGGTGAGATTGAAAAGCAATGTAGATGGCTAGTCTCATGCAGAGATGTTCCCTTCATTGTGTCAATGGTGCAGGTGACTCATCTGCAATACTGCTCATGAAGAATCAACATGATTCTCTTTTGAAATGCAAAGGCATCCAGTAGAGCTCTAGAAATACCATGAAGCACCCGTCACACAACATATAGAGGACTCCTAAAATAATACTTTTCCTCTACTCCTGGTAAACATTTACTTTTTGTTATTTGTTCATTTATTGGACAAAACTCAAGGAGTGGTAACTTTGTGCAGGCATGATGCTCCAGAAATACGCAATAATCCCAAAAAGATGGCCAATGGGAAAGTAGATCTAGAAACAAGCAGGGGAGAGAGTACGAAATGTACTGCATCCATGTGACAAAGAAAATGGTGATTAAATATGCTTGCAGTGATGAAAGAAAGAAAAGAAAGAAAAAGGCAGATTGGGGAAGGGCAGGAGGGTGTTTCACCAGGAAGGAAGGGTCAGCATACTAAGGTATTAAGGGGTGCAGCGATAGGGCTTACTTGGGAAACCCTGGGTGAGAACCTGATGCCATCACTAGAAATTAATGCCATCCGAATAATCCAGAAATGTCATTGGTTCTAGTGGGCAGGGAGACCAAAGAAAAAAAATTTTACTTCTCACCGATCATTCCATTGGCAGTGGCCAGGGTGTTCCCGATAGTCATCAGTGCAGGGTGGGGGCGTGCATGAGAGTGGGGTAGTGAGGTATGGCTTGATGAAATTTGAGCAGCATTTGCTTTGAACAATTCTATCTTCATTGTTATCTCATCAAAAACAAACAATTGCACAGTCAGCTCTGGAAAGCCAGGTAATAATATGCAATTCTTTGAATGTCCTCTGTAACCTTTTCTATTTTCTCACATGTCCTTAAAAAGACAGATAGAGCTACAGATGATTATCAGATAAGGAGAGAAAAAGATAAGCAAACACAAAGTAATAATATAGCTCTCTGAAATCATTGGTTGTTTCCCTGCTGAGTATGTGCACTCAAATAAGCCATTACTTAATGTCTTATTCTGCTTCTTAATAAAAATCCCACGAAGGCAGGGTGTTTTCTCATTCTCACCCTTGGCTACCTCTGTGAATAGGCTCTGGGAAGCAGAATATTTCTCTGGCTTTCCTCCCTGCTGTTCCTCTGTTTCTCTCCATCTCCAAGGTCTTCCAAACTTTCCATCACATGGGGATGTACGGCAGCCAAGCACTCAGTGGCTCGCCCGAGGCCTCAGCTATCTCCTGCATTATCTTCAAATCAGACAGATTTCCTCACTATCCTCTGGACCACAACATGCATTTCCACCACTGTACCTTTTTTCAAGTAATTTGCCCAGCTCAACAAGCTCTCCCCTTCTCACTTTGTTGGTGCCATTTTGGGGAGAGTGGGGCTGGGGGTAAGCAATGTAGAAAGAGGTGGGAAGGGTCTGAGCTGGGCAGGCCTGGGTGTGAGCCCTGCTCTACTGTTTGTCCCCTCTGTGAGACTTGAGCAAGACATCTAATGCAGCCTTTGAAATGTGGCAAGCCCTCCATGAGTATTTGTGCACAAATGGTTATGAGTATTCACGGATCTCTAAATCCTATCCATCCAAGAACCAGCTCAATTCTGCAAGGCAGAACTTTAGCCTGGGGGAAAATGGTGGTGGCCATCTTGACCACTTATCTGTGAGAAGCACACATGAATCTTTTGCATTACAGGCTTTGAGAGGACACTCTTCCTAGAACTAAGCTGAAGGCTGCCTCCCTGAACTTTGGTCACTGACCTGACTTTGGCTTTTAGAGACACTGGAAGTGGTGGGCTGGTGCTGCTCCCTCTCCCGCAGGTGTTTGAGTTCTACTTTCTGAAAGGTCCATGGAAATTCAGAGAACGGACAGATGTAATTTCTTTTGCCTGGGACTCCTTTCCTCCTTACTCACCTGGCCAAGTCCTGCTTGTCCTTCAACACCTAGCTTGGGTGTGACCAGCACATTGGTTACATTGCAGATGAAATACAGATCTACCTGTTAAATTTAAATTTCAAATAAGCAACAAATGATTTCTTAGTGTAAGTATGTCCCTAATACTGCATGAAACATTTGAGGATTAAAACAAAATGTTTATCTGAGATTCAAATTTAACTGGGCCTCTTGAATTTTTATCTGCTAAATCTGGCAGCCAGTCAGGTGTCCCTCCTCTGTGTGTCCCTAATGCCTATGCACATCCCTATCAAAGCACTCCCATGCATGCATTTATTTATCATGCTGTTCTGCTCATACTTCACATCGGAAAACTCTGGGCTTCCAGCACCCCGGCCCCAGACAGAGTGACCCCTCCCTTCCATTGTTGTGGTTGTCTTCCACCTGGTGGCCTTGCTTCATCCTTGCTGCCTTGTGTCTGTTCTTTGCACAGAGAGATTTCTCTAAAATATAAGTCAATGAAGTCCCAACTCTGCTCAGAATCCTGAAAATAAAACCCAAAGTCCTTCCAACATCGATGAGACCCCCTCTCACTTTGCCCCACCTGCATATGTGACCTCATGTCCTGTCATCCTTTCTTCCCTTTCCCCTCCCCAGTTCTTCCCCAGACATGCCCAGTGCCCTCCCACTGAAAGGCTTTTGCATTTCCAGTGCTTCTACCCTGAGTACTCTTTGCTGTATGATGTCATGGCCCCCTCTCCCACTGTATTCCCATCACCTCCTCAGACTCTCCTGTTGCTCTCTGTAAAATTTTGCTTTCAACCATGCTTTTCATCCCCCACAACCTGCTTTATTTCCTTAGCATTATTTTATTGGCACTTGACATATTATATGTCCATGCCTTTGCTTTTGGGCTGTTTCCCCACTGCAACTTCCACAAAGGCAGAAATTGTTTCGTGCCCTCTTCTAGATCCTCACTGCGTAGCCTTCTGCTGGGTATTTAGTAGTTGCTTAATAAATATTGATTACATGAATGAAAGTTTATACACCCCCTCTTTTCCATAGAATGGGAAGTCCTTAGTTGTCCAGGGTCCTTCTCCAAATCCCCAGTTCCTAGCACAAGATCAGAGACATGGTAGTACTTCTCCAAAGCCCTGTGCCTAACATAGGGTGGCACATGGAAGGGCCTCAGTACGTGCTACTTGTCTTGAACTGTGGAATACATTCCTGGCTCTTGACAATGAAGCTGAAGGTCTTAATTAACATCCTCCTGGAAACCTGTCAGAATGTTATGGGATTTGAACACTGCTAGTGAAAAAAGCAGTGAAATAAAATAAAATAAAATCACAGTCTTGGAAAACTCTGAGTGTTGCATGCATCCTTAATAGATCTCAATTTTGAGCTTTCTCTCCAGGGTATGGAAAGTTCAGAGCTGCTAAATAGTCAAATATATTTGTTGAGAAAAAAATCCATATGAACAAAGAACACAATAAACATCCTTAATTAGGAGTAGAATAGGCAAGTAAAGGGAGCTGGCTCTGATGTGTGCCATAGTTAGCAACACTGGGAACACAAGCACCTCAGCCTTTTCCCCCTTCAGTCAGGAATGAAGAGCTTGATTTATATGAATGCTCACTTATTAGCAACAAGATATCTTGATTTACCATTAGGTGGCAAAGACATGCCTCAGGAATGAATAGCTAATATTTATTAAGGATTTCTACTATGCTCATTATTAGAGCTGACTCTTTCACCTCACCAAAAAAAGTTATGATCAATGTGCGATATGATCTTTGTCCTCGAAGGATCAGTATTCGTAGGTAGCTCCATCCAAGAGAGCTTTCTGCCATGGAGATGTCCTATATCTGTGCTTTCTGATATGGCAGCCACTAGTAAGAAGACGGGTGGTCAATAACATCAAGAAACTGGATTTTTAAAATGTATTTGATTGTAATAGATGTACATTTAAGTACCCCTGTGGCTAGCGGCATTGGATAGCAGAGTTCTAAGGTAAATAGAACTTAGAAAGGACTCAAAAGTACTGGTGGTCAGCTTGGCAAAGTGGATCAGAATCTGAGTGCCCTGGTGATCAGGGAGTCTGAATTCCATGTCAACTTTAATTTACTTCCTTCATTGATATACTCAACCTCTCTGTGGCTCAGTGTTCTTATCTCTAAAGTGGAGATACTAATAATTCCTACCTTATGGGTTGTTCAAATAATTAACTGAGCTAATATGGATAAGACATGCGGGATAGTACCTGATACATAGAAAGCCCTTTGTAAATGCCATATAATTAGGGGAATTATTTATAGAAGTGGGGGGCTAAGGGGTGGGTTATTTGTTGATCAGTTATATCTCTGCATGCAATTAAATATTGACAAATATATGCCCCAGTTCTCACTAATCCGATACACATTACTGATGTCCTATTCTGGGTACCAGGTGACAGGAACACAGGTGTCCACACAATGCTGCTTTTGTCCTCAAGGTGCTGACAATCCAGCAGAGATGACCAGAATGTAAACAGAACATTTTAATTTGTTCATTTATTCATCAAGCATTTACTGAAGACCTACCATGTGCCAGCCATGTCTTCACCTCTGGGAATATCTTGGGAATTTCTTGGGAATTTCTTAGTGAACAAGATAGCCAAGGGCCCCCATTCTTACTGTGCTTAGAGTCTAATGGCAGAGACAGGCAATCCATCAGTCAATCAATCAAGAAGAGTTCAGTGCTCCATAAAAAAAAATTAAAGAAGGATAGAGGCTGAGTAGCCTTGCAAACTTCTCCAAAAAGGCAAGATTTACCCGAAAAGTCAGGGTGATGAGGACTCTGCTATAAAAGGTGACAGGTAAGGTTTCCAGGTAGATGACGCTGAGCCAGGATGCAGATTGCCTCAGGTGGGAGGCAGTGGGGAGGTGGCACAGACTGAATGGCAGCCATGGGGGTGGGAGGGTGAGCGAACTCACTTCAGATATATTTGGGAATAGAGTCAACAGAAAGAACTTGCTTCTGGATCTGATGTGAGTAGTGAGGCAAAGAGAGAAATAAGGCTGCCTGTGATTTTGGCTGGAGCTTCTGGGTGGTTCTGTGGACTGACATGAGGAAGGAGAGGCAGAACAGCATTACATGGAAAAGCTAGAGGTCTGTGTGGACTCTTTGGTTAGGTTGAACATGCTTCCTCTAATCCCAGCACTTTGGGAGGCCGAGGTGGGAGAATCACTTGAGGCAAGGAGTTTGAGACCACCCTATGCAATACAGTGAGACCCCTGTCTCTACAAAATATTTAAAAAGCATACCCAGGTGTGGTGGTGTGTGCCTGTAGTCCCAGCCACTTGAGAGGCTGTGGCGGGAGGATCGCTTGAGCCCAGGAGGTCGAGGCTGCAGTGAGCGAAGATTACACCACTGCACTCCAGGCTGGGTGACAGAGAGAGACCCTGTCTCTATTTTTTTTTAAAGTTTAACATGCTTATTAGATGCCTAAATGAAGGCAGAGTGGTGTTATTCCAGAAGTAGCCAGGTTTTAGATGGTCAAGAAGTAAGGGGAGTGTTTAAAGAAGGTGAGAACGGATGTGTTGGATTAAACCACTGGACAGTGGGAACTGCAACAGGTCAGGAGACCAGGCTCATAATGGGTGGAGGCCAGGGAACAGCAAATACTTCCTCAATGAGGACACTCAGAGGAGTTTTAGTTACCGGAAAGCATTAGGAGTGGAGTCGAGGGTGAAGCAATGCCTTCCTGGAGTTAACGGCTCCTTCCAACGCTCCGTATAAGGAGCTGGCAGATGAAGCCTCTGTAGGCAGATCGCGTTTGAGAGTTCACTGCATGCCTGGTGCTGTTCAGGCATCTGAACATTGCCCTCCTTAGCATCTATGGCCAGGAAGGTTTTCTGAGATTTCTTTCGTGTAAGAAAATGATGAGCGTTCCTACAAGGATTTCTGTGACTCTATATAAAAGAAAAACAAAGCAAAACCAAAAATCAGCAGCTTCTTACTCAACGTGTAAAGCCACACGATGGATTTGATGCATTTTTGTCCTCAACATTGACCCGCTATTTTGCTGCCATGTCAACAACCACTTCTTGCTCAGAGGGGCAACTGTGACTAAGCAATTCTAAATGGAACGTATTTCTCATTTTAAATGTGTGTCTTCCTTTCCACTTAACATTCTATCACAAGCATGTCTCCACGTGGCTGCGTCGGTTGAGATCCACTGCGATTTTATGCTTCTTGAGGCTGAAGCTCTTAGTTTCCTATATTTACATGAAAAGGTACTTATCTAAAAATTACGCTTCCACTTGCATTAAAGTTGTTTCTATTTTAGTTTATTTTCTCTGATTATACAATCATTATTGAATCTTTGTAGGAAATTTAAATGCAATGTGCAAAGAGAATAAAATATCGTCTATAATCCCTCCATATTATCTCATTACATTTCACTGATGGCCTATGATGCAATTTCACAATGTTTTAAAATTTATTTTTCAAAAGGCATTGTATAAACATATTTTAAATGTTTGGCTAGTACACAGAGTATACGCTGAAAGACAGATCTCTCTTCCTCTGGCCTTGAACCTGTTCACTTACCAGTTGCGACATTTCTTACAAGTTGATGTTTAAATTTGCAGGAGTGTCTGCCTACCCGGGCATGCATGTTGTATCACCCATGTCTATCTTGCTCTTTTTTATTTGTCTATATATATCTGGGTACACTTTATGCATCTTTTCTGTTATTCTGCTCTCTCCCCCTCAGTATTGGAGAGCATTCTGAATTGAACTTTCAGATTTATTGAATTCTTTTCAAAACAGCTGTGTTATTTCAATGCATGGAAATACCAGAATGTAACCAGTCTTTTTTCAAAAATTGTCCGTGATGAACAAATTACCTTAATTTTCTGACATCTATTGTTTCCACTGAGGGCACTGTCAATCTAAACGTTATCCTCTGAAGGTCATTTGTTTTTGCTGTTTGCCTTTAAGATTAATTTTGTCCATGATATTCTTCCCTTTCTCTGTGATGCATTCAGATGTGGACTTTTACTTACATTGTTTTGTACTGAGTTTACACCTTTTATCTCGGGACTCATATATTTCTTAATGTTTGAAAACATTCAGCTACTGTCTCTTTAAACATTCCTCTCCACCACAATCTTGAACTCCTGTTGGACACATATTGGAACTTCTCAAACTTTCTTTTAAGTATTTTAATTTTCCCATCTCTTCATCTCTCTGAATTCTGGTTAATTCCTCAGCCTTATAATCTCTTTTAAAAATTCACTTTTTGATTGTGTCCTGTGTGCAGTTTAAATATTGGGTTTTCCATGAGAATTCTATATTTTACAATTGTGGGTTTTCTAATTGCTTACTACCTCTCGGTTCATATCAATCTGTCTGTTTTCTTTTAGTCTTCTGTCTAGCTTTCTGTATGCTATTCATTCTTATCACTTTGAGAACTTTATTCTTATATTTAGAGTCTTTTCCCAATTACATAATTATTTCCATTTCCTTATGAAAATACATCTTCCCTTAGTTGTATTTAGGTAACTTTTATGATGTCAGCTTTCCTCATGTGCCTTGAAATTTTAATCTGTACACTCTTGTTAAATGAAGTTTTTAAATCTCTGATCTTATCCCTCTCTGAGTCATTGTTTTAGGATGGTCTCCCCCACCTTTCTGGGGCCTCTGCAGCATGAACGAGCGTGCTTCTTGGCTCTCCTCAGCTTCCCATCTCTGAACTTGAAGAGTAGAAAGACTAAGTCTCAGCATACTGTCGAAAGATTGAGTATACTGGATTTGAGATTGTTTACCTGGGAGTGTAGTTTAGTATATTTTATGTATGCAAAGACAAGTGAAATGGGTATTAGCTGTACAGAAATGTGGAGCATGCTGGGACTAGGTAGGTGTTCCACACACCTTTCCCAGAGCACATGGCTAGACTCTGTTTTCCTGCAGTCTTTGCAGCTACTTAGAGCCCTGCAGCTGGGTAGAGGTCAGTAGACTGCAGGGAGGGAAGATGCACATCACTTCCACAGCTGGCTCACACAACTTCCTATTTGCCATTTTCCCTTCTCCCTTCCCTCATCTGCACACTGAATGTCCATCCCGGAGCCCCCTTGGGAGTCACATGTCGGAGATTGTTGAGCCCCCAACAGACTTGGTCCCTGCAGGTCTGGGAGTTGAGTCCCCCACTTTCACCAGCACTACTTTTTGTGATGGAGAAATCTGCTTCTTTTGTGTTGAGTCACTGAGACTTGGAGGCTTAGTTGCACAGCAATAAACCCAACGCCTGCCTTCTTTGTCCTTGTGGGCTTATGCCTTTAAAAACATTACTTCACTGTCATTGGAGTGGCGTTCCAGGAAGGAACATGTCCAAGTCACCCTGGTGAAGCAGCATTTCTCTCCATTTGCTTTCTCACTCTGCTCTGGAAGTCTGAGAGCTCCCTCATTGTGTTTTTGAGTGCATGAATTTATTTGTTTGTTTTCAAAATAGCTTTACTATCATTTCTATGGATTGGGTGCAGGGAGGGGGAAGCTCAGATTGCCATCTTCAAACTAGTTTAGTGTGCTGCTGGAGTCTATTTGCTAATATTTTATTTAGGATTTTTCATCAATATTCATATGTGAGATTCGTCTGTAGTTTTACTTTATCCTCTCTGTCAGGTTTTAAAATCAATGGTAGACTGGTTTCACAAAAGGAATTTAGAAGCTTCTCTTCTTTCTCTATGTTCCCAAAGAGTCAAAGAACATTGAAGTAATGCATTCCTTAAAATTTGAGGATTTCATTGGTAGAACTATCTCAGCCAGGGATTTTGGGAGGAGCAGCTTTTTAAAAAAAGTCTTCAATTTCTTTTACAGAACTATTTATATGCAGAAAGTCTATCCATCTGAGATCAACTTGTTTATTTATGATTTCTTAGAAAACCACCTATTTCGTAAAGAATTTCAAGCTTATTTGCATAGCATTAAGCAAATTATTTTCTTATGTGTCTTTAATTTCTATTATTTTTCTGGGTTTTTTTGATATTCATATTTTTATGTAGGTATTTATACTTTCAAAGAAAGATTTGTATTCTTGACTATCTTATTTAAGGTTTTAAAAAAAATTATTAGTTTTTAAGCTCTTAAATGTATTTATTCTTTCTATCATTTTCTATTTTCAATTTCATTACTTTTTGTTTTTATCATTTGCATTCCTTTTGTCTCCCTCAGCTTCTATTAGATTTCTTGCATTTACCTTTTCTCTTACCTCTTCAATTGAATGTTTCCTATAGTTTTATTAATTTATCCTTGCAATATAAAAAAATTAAATTATTTTAAGGCATTTTGTTCTGAAGGTAGTTTTAACAATAGCTTGTTGGTTGGTGTTTGTATAATTGTAATTTATGTTATATAGATATTCTGTATTTTGCAGCTGAAACTCAGGCATCTGGGCCAAGCATCACTCATAAAATACATGTTTGGAAGTGAGCATTCCTTAAATCAAAGAAATTTTTTAAAATGCAAAAGTTAGCCATTGGAGGAATATGAGACTAGTAGGTGAGGCAGAGAAAGTTTCTGGGACAGAAAGGGCTTTTCTGCTTGTGGAATTTGTAGTGGTAAGAAAGAAGATTTCTTTATCAGGTCACTTTATGATTATCATTTTGAGGATCTTTCCTGTAAGCATGTCCACTAGTGTGGTTCTTCAGACCTGCTTGCAATTCTGTGACCTGACTATCAAACAAGCTCCTTGTTGTACTTCATCAACCAGAGATAGCTTCTGTTGTTGTGACTTTGAACCCAGACTGTTTTAGAAGCATACGAATCGATTCTATAAATTCTGTCACTTCATATATAGTATATTAAATATCCACAAATTATATTACGTTATTTAGTTTTTCTGTATCCTGACTGACTTTTTTTAGTTTTTTAAAGATTTTTAATTTTAGATGATTGTAGATTCTTACTTTCATTTTATTTTACTTTATCTGATTTAAATTTCTACTCTTATGGGCTGAGAGAGATGCCTTAAAATCTCCTAATGGTATTTTTTCTGTCTCTTCTTACACTTCTTATATCTTTGTTGATTGATTTTGCTGCAGTTTTAATTGTTGCATACTTATTCAAAACTGCCACATCTTCATTGTGGCTTCTTTACTCAAGAAAAATTGCCTTACATTAACTTCTTTAAAACTCTGTGCCTTGAATTTATCGTTATCTGACATTTTAAGGTTAGTACCTGCCTTGGAGTGTGTATGCATGAGTGTGGCTGTATATGGTTGTGTTTCTTCTATTAGTAATCATTTGGAAGGACTATTGTGTGTTTTCATTTCTTCTAGTAGTTATGTTTGTAGCTATAAATGTATAGAACACACAGGATTTTTACTTCTACAGGCAGAATTTATTGACTTTCCCCTTTCAAACACACACACTGTGGTGTTCTTGATTTTCTCTCCCTAATCACCATCGTCCCCTCTTCCTTCCTGTACTACTAGTTTTGATTAGTTGTACTATAATTTTATTTCTTCAAGTGAATGCTTTACACTTTTAATATAATTTATATGTTTTTCTGAATTTATTAGCTTTAAAATTATATATATTGATTGTCCAACCATCCCCAAAAAAGATGATGAGCTTGGCATTCATATAATATCTGTCCCCTTCTTTCTTTTCCTTCCAATTTTTGATAGTTTACATGTCACGGTTGAGAGTATACACTGTATTCAATAGCAAAATTTCCCCACAGCTGTGTAATATTTTTAAAAATTAATTATTTAGGTTAAATTAATAACAATCTTTAATTCTTTTACAATATCTTCTTCCTTTATTCCTGGATTGGTGACAGCATAGCTTTTAATAATTTCTCTAAGAAGAGATCATGGAATCTCTTTCTTGAGTTGTTAATGTTTAAAAATGACTATCTTTTGCCTTGCTCTATAAGAACATTTTGGCTAGGTATAAAATTATTGCATCACACTTTTCCTGAGGACTCTGAAGACACTGTTCCATTCTTTTATAGCACTGAATCTTTCAGGGAAAAGTTTAAAGGCGGATTCTTATTAGTTTTTATTCTTGTAGATGAATTGACTTTTTCTTTCTAGCTACAGAGTTTTGTTGGTATTTTTGAGGTTTAATAAGTATAAAATGTGCCTCTCTGTTCAAGGATCTGCCTCAATTCATCTGGGAATTGGTTCTTTCAATATGTAGATTCAAATTTTTATTTCAAAAATATTTTCTTTACTTCACATCTTTAAGTAATTTTAGTGTTCTATTTGTTTTGCTCATTAATCCAGTCACCAATTTCACGTATCTTGGTTCTCCTTTGTCAATTTTTATATCCATCATTTTCTTTTCTATAAGTTTAAACTTTTGGTAACTTTTTTTCTATTTTATTTTCCTCAGTTTCCTCAAGCATGTCCTACATGCTGAAATCATTGTTGTGGCAAAGTCTATTTCTTGTTTACTGCTTCCAAAATGGCCTTTACTTATTTGATAATTTTACTTTTATTTTTCTCTTCTATTTTGTCTTGATCTTTGCCAATTCATTTTTTCAATTTTATTTCATTGTCTTTTTTTTGTAATTTGGTTCTTATATTTCTGCTTTGATCTTTTATTTCATAAATGCCATAATTTCTTTTAAAGAGACAATGCTAGGGTCCACTGTTGTCTTCCTGAATACCCAATTTTTTCTGAAGTATGTTATTGCCTACTCTCTTTTGCCATGTTTTTCTTACTCCATACCTAGGATTTTGGAGGATTGCCTTGTTGGTTATTTCTCTTTGGTTTTCCCTCGTTTTCAAATAGGGTCATTCCTCCTGGATGGGCTACATGCTGCTGGAATATGTGTGAGAGAAAGGCCAGGAGAGGGAGGTAAACTTGAGGTCAGCTTGAGGGTGGGAGGAAAAATTTGAATGTTGATCTGTTGCCTGTGGAGACTGTCCCATCGTCTCCTTATTTTTTGAAGAATACATGGTTTCCTGGCTATGCTATGGTAGCTGTCCTGTCTCAACATCCTCACGTATGCTGGGTCAGTTTTCTTTTCAAAACATCTTTCCTGGCTTTATGGAAGATACAATTTGTTTTTTTCTCAGTCTCCTTATTTTATGTTGTTTCAGAAACAATAAAGATTGAAGCACCTATACGATACACTTTTAAAATGGACCATTCTCCCTCCTTGTTTAATCATTCTTGTAATGCTGTGTTGTTTCTCATTTTGGACTTTAAATAATTCTGTGATAAATCTTAAGGTATAATGTTTCATCCATATAAGAGGTTCTTTATTTGGGGCAGATGCCTACAAATGAAATTACCAGGTATAGACATGAACATTCTTCAGGCTTCTGATTTATGTTTAGAAATTGCTATTTACAAATTTTTCTTTACATTTCTTCCAAAAATGTACCAGAATGTGTCAGAATTACTCCAACTTCCCTCTCCAAACACTGACCAGTTGTATTAAACAAGAACAACAACAACAAAAAAATCTCTTTATCAGCTGACAAATATCATGGTATATTTTCTTTATTTACTGGTAGATTTAATTATTTTAAAAAATGGTTTTTTTCTTTTGTGTGTTTGAATTATCTGCCCATATTCTCCACCCATTTATCCAACATATCTATTCTCAGTTTGTGTTTTTTTAAATAGGAAGAGTGATATATTTGCATAGTTGTTAAAATGATGTCATTCTGTTTGCTTTAATTTTCTTTATGACATATTTTACTTCGGAATTTTATATTTTCATGTAGTAAAATTGATTTTTAAATTTTTCAGTGATTTTTTTCTTTGTTTTAAGTCTTAGGAATCCCTCTCCTATTTAGGGAATAGATAAAAGTTTGGTAATTTCTTTTAGCTTATTGAGAGTTTGATGTTTTTAAATTTTTTAATTCTTTATTTCACTTAAACTTTTGTTTACTTGATTTTGTATTCTATGTTCACTTAACATTATGTTAAGTGTGTAACCTTGCTATTAAAGACTTTGCTTTATGACTATTTTTCTACACAATAATCTCTTGTGGGATATGTCATAGTTTATTTGACCCTATTATTAGCTGTTTAGATTGCTTCTGAGACTTTTACTATTTTAGAGTATATTGTAATAAAAAATATTCCAAATAATTATTTTCTCCATAGTTTGCATTATTTCATTTCTATTAAAAGTGTGATCTATAGGACTAAAGTTATAAACATAATTAAATCTCTTGAGACAGATGACTTTGCAAATGGGGTTTTCCATTTTGTAATCTGATCAATAGTATTGTCTGGAGAGTTTCAACACAGAATTCCCTGAGGTGATCAGGCTGTTTAGCCTGGCATGTTAACTAGTATTCCCAATCTACTACATTTTCTTTATCAATTTCTAGTATGCAAAAGCTGTAGTTGCTTTGCCAACCATTTATTTTCTCATCATTTATAGAGGAAAACACTGGGGCCAAGGAATGCTCAACCCCTCTTCCCAGGCTGACAGAGCCAGAAATTGGGCTAGTGAAGCTACGAGCCATGTTGTCTGATTCGTACTCTTTCCCCGTCTCATTGCCTCTTAATGACAAACACAAGCCCATTGACCGAGAGGCCAAGGCAAGAGATGATTTTAAAGCTCAGAGGGATCTGCGTGCCCAACAATATTCAAGAGAAATATCAGCCACCCATCTATGCAACAGCAGAAGCATTTGGAAAATTTCTTGAGAAGGAAGCTGGCTTTTGCTGTCTCCCCAAAGTCCTTATGATATTCAAGAAGTCTTCGAGCAGTTGCTCCTGAAAATTTTGTGAGGTGAAAATCCCAAGAATTTGGCCTGGCTTTAATCAAATATTTATGATGCCCTCATTAGTCTCCAGTCCAAGGGTGGTACAGGCTCTCATTTGAATTTCTGAGCAGTTAGAGAGTTTTGAAAAGAAATGTCATATTATATGCACTGTTTATATAGATCAAATATGCATGTGTTGGTTTTGCAGACTGATGTCATTGCTGCTGTTATTTACCAGTGCAGTGATAATGGGGTGCACCAGGACCCTCCATGCTCCTCACTGCAGATCCTGGGGAACATCTGGGCTGTGGTGGGCTGGGGGAGGCCACCTCATGGCACTTGAGGCTTTGTGGGGGGCCAAGGGATGTTAGGAGGGTTCCCGTCATGGCATTGCCTGGCAAGTTTGGCTGGTGTGTGATAATGAGGTGACATTCACACCAACCAGGCAATGGGGGGCAGGGGGGGGGGCGGCGGAGAATATTCCAGGCAGAGAAAGCCACTTCTATAACAGGCTGAAGGCCACAGAGAGCAAGGTGAGTCTCAATAATTGAAGGTTCAATGTAGCTGGAGAATGCATAATGGAGGAGTGACTGAAGGGGACCCGGAAAGGAATGCAGGGGCTGGGATCTGAGTGGCCTTGTAGGTTCTTCAAGAAATTTAGGTGTTATCCTTGGGGCAATGGGAAGGCATCATTGGGTTTATAGCTAGTGAGTGACATCATCTGGTTTATGTTTTAAGAAGATTACTCTGGCTGTTGTGTAGACACGGACTGGCAAGAGAGAAAGCTAAGACAGAGGAACAAGGTAGGAGGCTCAGAATTCCTGGAGGTAATGACAGAGACATGGAGAAGTGTGGTGGCCATGGAGAGGCTGAGGAGGGCATGCATCGAGTTAGGTTCTAGAATCAACATGATTCTGTGGCTATGTGGGTATGTGGGGTGAGGAAGGAAGACACTTCGGCGTTGATTCATTTGTTTCAGTTTAGGTGACGGTTTCACGAGACCTCTAGAGCACCAGGTGAGACAGTTCAAAGAGGAATATGAGGAGCTTGTCCAAGAGAATCTTGAGTTTGAGTTGCCTGTGGGCTGCCCTAGAGGAGAGTCTAAGTGGACTGTTGGGTGTACAGATCTGGAGCTCAGGAGGAAAAATGGGGGCCTATACAGGCGTGTGTAGATTTGGAAGCTGGAAGTGGAGGATCTTCTTATCCTATGACTTCTCTTTTCTCTGAGAGGAAACAGAGGCTTTCCTAAGCATGAGCCTGGAAGTCTTGGAAGGCACAGAGGTGCGAGGAGAGAGCTAGCTGTGGGGAACAAAGCCACGAATGACACCAAGCGCCCTTACATTGAGCAGCTTGCACTCTAGTTGAGGATGCAGGTAAGTGGCAGATGGCTCCATCAGAGGTGAGGAGGGCAACGGAAAGGGCAGGAAAAGAAGATAATGAGGGGGCATCTCACCCCAACTCCAAGAGGGCAGGTTGAAAAGAGGAGAGGAGTCTAGAACAAAACCAAAACTAACAAGTCAAAAAAAAAAAAAAAAAACACACACACACACACAAAAACAAACAAACCAAAAAAGCCCTCAAACCCAAAACACCCTAACATTTGATTTGGGATTTAAAGGATGAGAGGGTTTTATTCAGGTGGGGTGGGTACCTGGAATGGAGACAAAGCCTATTCACCTGGGAAGCTGCCACCCCAGCACATGACTAAGAGCTCAGGAGTGAACAGGTGATCAATATTTATTAGAAAGGAAGTAGAAAAGAAAGGAAGGAGAGAGAGAGAGAGACGGGGTGGGGGCGTGAACAAAAGGCAGGAAGAAAAAGACAGAAGAAAGAAAGAAAAGGAAAAATAAGGAAAAATGAGGAAAAAGGAAGAAAGAAAAGGAGGGAGGAAAAAAGGACAGAAGAAAAGAAGGAAAGAAGAAAGGAAGAGGAGGAAGAAAGGGAGGGAGGGAGGAAGGGAAGAAGGAAGGGAGGAAGGATGGAAAAGGAGTTAGGAAGCCAGGGAAGGTGGAAAGTCAAAGGAAGGAAGGAAAAGAGGATAATGAACTAAGGACTTAGTCAGAATGAAGGTCAGTGAGGCTGGAGAACTACAAGGCAGGGTGATGCAGGGCCTGGTGGATCCAGGTGAAGTGTTTAGACTTTACCTGAGGTCAAGGGAATCTCACGGATGAGCTGACTCCAGAAGGAGACATGGTTACATTTGCAGGCACTTGCTAATGTTTTAACAGGAGGATTAGAGCCTCTTTTGGCAAATTCATGAAAGCGGTAAATGTTTAGATTTTTGTCAACCAGTGTTTCCAGGTCTTTGTTTAATGCAATTTCTGCAAAAGAATAGACTCTGTGAAAGTTGAGGTCTAAGGCAGCTGTCACCAGGAGGAGGCTGAAGGGCTCACAGGTGTATGGCAGGGAGGACTCCCACAGGCCACACAAGCCCTTCCCAGCACCCCTGCCCACCCCACACTCAGGGAGGGTCCTGGTAGGAGGACAACCAGAATGGGAAAATGAAGAAGGTGTGGAGCTGTGCCACTCCCTAGGGCAGAGAGTGGTCAGGGCTTTCCCATCTTGGCTCTGTCTGATTGGTGGCAGGGTGGGTGCCTTGGTAAGGAGGCCTGAATGTGTTAAGAAAGTTCTCTGTCTCTTTTCTCTGCATCTTCCTTTTTTTTTTTTTTTTGAGATGGAGTTTCACTCCTGTTGCCCAGGCTGGAGTGCAGTGGCACGATCACGGCTCACTGCAACCTCCACCTCCCGGATTCAAGGGAGTCTCCTGCCTCAGCCTCCCAAGTAGCTGGAATTACAGGCATGGGCCACCACACCTGGCTAATTTTTGTATTTTTAGTAGAGACAGGGTTTCACCATGTTGGGCAGGCTGGTCTCGAACTCCTGACCTCAGGTGATTCACCTGCCTTGGCTTCCCAAAGTGCTGGGATTACAGGCGTGAGCCATCATGCCTGGCCCTCCCTTTTTTATTAACCTACAGAGAGAGTGATGTAGTGTGGAGCTAGACCTGCCTTTTCCTTGGGAAGTCCTCACTTAATCAAAAGAACACAAGCTTTGGAGAAAGGCAGCCCTGGTTTCTAATCTCAGTTTTGCTTCCTTTTACTACTTGTGTGTGACACAGGATGGATTATTTTTCAAGGTTTCGTGTGTGTGTGTGTGTGTGTGTGTGTGTGTGTGTATATGTTTGGCTCTTAAAGAACAATCCGTTTTCAATCAGAGCATGACTGTGAGGCTGCAATGCTTAGCATTCAGTGGGCATTAAAAAAATATTCATTCTTGTCCTCACCCATCTTGGGACTTGCTTTTGTATCTAGGGATCCAAGAAGGTTCTAGAAGTAGGAGCAGGGAGGCAGAGCCTTTTAGAAAGAGAGCAGTTAAGGAAACAGGGTATACCTTTGAGGTCAGCTTATCTGTTAGAAGAGAAGTCAGAGAGTCACTGTTTGTAGTTATGAATAATTTATGTATAAACCACATAGTCATATGGATGTTTTTCTCCTCACTAACTCCAGTGAATCCAACAGAACTCAAACGTATTTATCAGGGTCTTTACAATGGCCTAGATAAATAGTGATTAGAATCAACAAACTAAAAAGAAATAGGAAAAGACCCAGCTCCTGACTTAGGGATCTCCCACTGTAGTTGGAGATAGTCATAAAAGTTTCCTACCTGCATACTTGCTAAACGAAAGATAACATAGTTGAATGTCAAGAGCGTACCATTAGAGGCCAGTACTCAGAGCCCCGAGGGGTCATGACCAACTTGCATGAGGAAGCTGGGAAGATCTCACAGCAGAAGAAACCTTTGAGTTGGATCTTGCGGGAGGGGAATGGGAGGAGGACATGGCAGCGAAGAGTGAGCAAGACCATAAGGTTGGAGACCTGGTTTTCAGCTCCCCCTGCCCTGTAGACTTGTGTTGAATGTGCAGGGGAAAAATTAAACTCTTTGCCATTGGTTTTCCCATCTGTAATGAATACACCTGAGCCTCAGTTTCTACAACATCCCGACCCACACCACTGACCCCATATTGAAAAGAGGAATCCATGTGGTATTAGACTTGAAAATGCTTGGAAAAGCACATCATGCTGCCTCAATGCCTAAGGCCTGGTGAGGAAGTGCCTGGGGCTTCTCCCAGCTATGTCCTCAGGCGTGGTACGTCCATCTTCTCCACAAGCCCACGGGCTCAGTCCTTCATTCCCTCAGTAACTACTACCAGCCTCATTTGTGTTTACTTTCCCTTACGACTGGCGTAGACCAGGCTGCATGTTTGTGAACTCCATGAAGGCCACAATCATATCTGGAATTTTCATCTCTGTGCTCCTTATGCTTAGCTTAGAATCTGACAGGAGTTAGGGATCCATAGATCCACAGGGAATGGATGAATGAATGGGCGGGAGAATGCATGCTTACATGAACGCAGGCAAGAAGTTGAATGGACTTTCCTAGTGCTTCATTCCCCTGTAGATTCTGAAGCTGAGACCACTGTGCTCTCCTTCCTTTAAAACATATTATTTATTTATTTATCTATTTATTTTTTCTTTTACTGTCTGTGGTTTCTAAATTCCATGGTAGGAAATTTCATCTCCATGTTTCCCATGCCTTGCCTGAAATTTCACTGTAGAAATTCAAAAATTTCTCTACATCCTAATTCACTATAGAATTTTTTTTAAATAAAGAACAGACATAGAAAAACATTGCTCCTATTTCACTAGACAGGTTAATATTTTGTTCATTTTCTTTATTTTTGTCCTGTGCATGTATCTGAATAGTTACCTACCTATCAATAGCTATCAGTATATTTTAAAAATTAAATATAATTATACAGTTTTGTTCTTTACTTATTTTCTACTTAGCATTATATCATGAGAATAGTATGCCAATTTTTTTAAAGAAAATTAAAGTTTCATCATATGGTCATATAATTCATTAAATTATTCTTATTTTGTTGGACATTTTAGACAATATTTACCTTTATAATATTATTGACAGAGAGGAAATAAATACACTGCAGCCTAAAGCTTTGAAGGCAATTTGATTGTTTCCTTAAAATGAAAGTTAATGGATTTGGATTAATGGATTAATAGAGATATAATGGATTAATAGAGTCAATATATATAGATAGTTTAAGGCTTGTGGTAGAAATTGCCAAATTGGTTTTCTGAAAAATTGCTTCCATTTACATAGTTTTTCAGCAATAACTGGGCTCATCTTACACAGTCTTCATAGGTCTATGGCCAAAATACAAAAGCAATTTGGAGCTAACTCCAGGGTTTACTGGCTTTAATGCTTATTGTCTGTTCTTAAATGCTATCATTCAGTCCTTAATTTTGCTTGATTGCCATGGTTTTGCATAAATTTTTAACTAAATTTTCAGAGACAGGCTTGTATTGATATGTGTCCTGACCCCTTATCTAGCTGAGAAAAAATGACTCTCTATTTAATTCACATGTGAAAGACAATTTTGCTGGGTATAACACTGTTGGGTCACAAATTTTGCTCCCCAAATCTATGTAGAGTCTAGCTCATGATCTCTGGTCATGTAATATCAAAAAAGGTAGAATAATCCTGAGCTTTACTTCTTCTTGAGTGATCTGCATTGTATGCTTGGATACTTATATAACTCATTTTTTTCTTCTCCTTTTAATTCATCATTTTTGCCATTAGCCTCTCTTTTCTTTGATTTTTCTCCCTCTAAATCAGATAGGCTTTCTGACTGCAATGCCCTAGTATCTTCTGAATCCAGTTGTCCCTTCTATTCCTGTGGGCCTGACTTCTTATGCATGATCACCTTTAACTCAAGAGGTCCAACATTTTTCTTGTTTTCATTACCTTGTCTCATTGTCTAATTATTTACAATTCTTTGTCT
The DNA here is from genome assembly GCF_029289425.2 of Pan paniscus. Taxonomy (NCBI): domain Eukaryota; kingdom Metazoa; phylum Chordata; class Mammalia; order Primates; family Hominidae; genus Pan; species Pan paniscus. The sequence goes on along the minus strand of NC_073264.2, from coordinate 99,913,620 downwards.
CTTTGTCTGAAGTCTAAAAGATCTAGTCAAATTTTCTCTATACATCACTGATTTTATTTTTTACAGTGCTGGTTCCACTCTTTAAAACCTTCCATACAGCATCTTTAGTGCTCAGGCAATCCTTCCTTACCACACTTTTCTTCTTTTTATTCTTATTTAGTTGATTTGATTTTGACATTGTTCTTACTTCTGACTTCTGGCTGGCCCCTGATGAAGATGTCCAATAATGCCAGATAATTTTCTTTTTTTTAAATTTGAACATTAAATTGTTCTCTGTTTCCTGAGTTTTCATTGACTATTGAAACTACTGTTTTCTTCCTCCTTTCTTGTGCAGTGTTGTTCTTTCATCAGCTCCTTTTCCTGTTGACTCATCCTCATATGAGGAGTGAGCTCTCTAGACCCTGGGCTGACCAAAGACAAGACATGTGTTCTACATGTGCTCTCTCTACCATTTCCCAATTCATAAATTATATGTAAGTTGAGCTCCTCAGCGTCAAGTGTCTTCTGTAGTAATGATATGGATAAACACAACAGAAATAGCAACACTACCTATTGTCAATCAAGGATTAACACATGACATTCAATATGCTAAGTGCTTTACATACATGAACTCATTTTGTGCTTCAAACCACCCTGCCAGGGAAGCATGATCTGTCATAAGGGATTTTGTAGATGAGGACACCAAGAGCTGGCAAAGTGGAGAGCTTGACTGAGGTTGACCATCTAGCCAAGATTGCAGAATCTGGCCTCTAGCCCACCACATGCTATGGAATGAGTCATCCAGGGAGACTGTGTACTCACATACTCCTTTTCACAGTCCCGTTTGGGCTTAGACTCAGCACACAGATTGTGTGAAAAATGATCATTTCCAGCATACACTGCTACCAGGACCTTCCACCCTCTGTTTCTACTTGATGTGCCTCAATGATGAAGATCATGTCTTCCAGGACCTGTCATATGACCACTGGGTGTCTTGGATTTGACTCACATGATTTCTGAGAGTTACAATCTGTAAAAAGCTAGAAAATGATAATATGAATGGTAACAGTGGGAATAATTGACCTCTTTTGAGTCTATGATATGGACTGTACTGTGGGAAGTGCTCCATCTATATGAGTCCTATGAATACTCAAAAAAATTCTGAGAGAAAGGTTTTTATGTTCCCATTTCACAGCTAAATACACTGAGGTGGAGCCTGCTGTCCTGATGCCTCTCTTCTTTGGAGTGCAAGGGCAACTGATGGAGGGAGAAAGCAAGAAACAGCAGGGAGATTACCACCCAAAGTTGTGCTGATACTAAAATGAAAGAGCTGTGTGGTTTCCACTTTGGACAGATCTTATATTTCTGTCCCAGAGGACCCTGGAGGGTGGGTGCAGGGGCTTTCTTCCTAACCTCAGGTAAGTGGGTTTGCTTTATCAGCAGTGGCACAGTAAAGGTAGGCTAAGAATGGCGATGTTTAGTCCTGCTCCTAAGTTCTGCATCCAGCCTTATTCTGGCCAGATTTTCCAGTTCCTAGCTGTAAATGAGGATTTGGTGAGATTTTTTTTTTCTCCATGTTTCTGAGACTCTGATTTCTCTTCAGTGGACTAATGATTTTAATAACATCACCCTTTTGGAGCTGTCAGCCTCAAGTGAAAATTGTGCCAAGCCTTTATCATACTGACTGGATCAAAAATATCAGAGCTCAAAAATGCCTATTGCCCTTACTATTACTATTCTGTGTTCAGAATGACTGCAGTAAGAAGTTGAAGGAAATTCCACCAGAGACTGCTAGTTTGATGCCCTTTCAAAAGCTGAACTAATGCAGGCTAACTTAAAAATCTGTGCAGGCATATGTTCATATGGATTCTAGATTAGTGCTTGGCTCCAGGAGAACCAGACAGGGGTGCAAAATGGAAGGCAGGGACAATGCTAAAGCCTTTAACTGTCATGGCTCCCAAACCTTATTTCCTAACTTTTTTGCTTAGATAGTTCCTGGAACATACTGATTGTGTTTACAAACCTTGTTTATTACAGATTTCACTGTAGCCAAGCTCAACCCTTCAGATCTAAGCACTTTGGCCATTCTGGCCTTATGTTCCAAGGCAGCTCGTTTAATTCATTCGTTCATTCATTCATCCCTCCATCCATCCATCCACTCACTCCATCATCCATTCATTCACCCATCCATCCATCCATCCATCTATCAATCACCCACCCTATCATCCATCCATGCATCCCTCTATCCACCCATCCACCAATGCATTCATCCATCCACCCACTCATCCATCCATCCATCCACCCACCTACCCATCTACCTGTCCATCCATCCACCCACCCATCCAAAAGACATTAGCTAAATAACTACTGTACACCAGGCCTGGCCCAAGGTGCTAAGGATACACAAGATTCTCAAGATAAAAGTCCCAACATTTGGTTCCTCGTGATCCCACAAGCCTGATGCAGCCAGCAGGGTGGGACAATCTGTAGACACTCAAGTACATTGAGGTCCTTCCTTGAATGAGGGGACAATAGATTTTAGGTGACTTCCCAAATGAATAATACCACCACTCAACCCACCTTACAACATCCTCTTGCACCTTTCTTAAGAGCAAATAAAAATGAAAAGCCCAAAGCACTTCCGTCCCTATCCATCTCTAAATATAGAAATGACGGTGTTGGTCTCCTTGGCCTCTTGGTGTGGAGGTCTGCCTCAGCAGTGATAAGGGCCTTCTCCCCACACCACTTTCCTCTGGATTACTCCAGGTTTTCTTATGCAGCCTGTGCCCATCGGTGCTTTCAACAGCTGTCTCTAGAAGAGATAACTCCGGCATGACAAGCTCTTTCAGAGGGTAGATATTTTTAAAGATTGTCAGGATCCTGCCAGCAGCTCTTATTACTGAGTACTTCGAGGCTTTTCATGGGAACAAAGTTGGGTGCAAATACCTTTCTAACGTGCAGTCTGCCCTGACAGAGAGTGTGCTATTATTACTCCAGGAGGTTAACATCCCACTGGGTTTTCAAGTTGATTCATTACTTTTTTCATGACATATTTATTTTTCAGCACCTGTGAAAAAACACATTGATATTTCAATACCCACTATCATCGACTGCCTGTTGTGTGTAAGCACTTGCACTCCTTGAAGGCAATTTTTTTAAAAATAGAAAGTTATTTAAAAGTTTAAAATCAAAAGTGACTTTATATTAGTCATTTTAGCATCTGACTTAAACAGGTGGGTTTTTTTTTTGAACTTTCATCCCAATTGAGAATTTGGATTTAAATAGTTCAAAGATGGTATTTTGAATTTAAATTTGAAAAAGAAAGGCTATATTCTATAGATTTAAAAGAAATTCACCCCCAAATAGATCTCATCTAACTGAGTTCCAGGTTTGTTTACTAAGCATCTGCTGGATGTCTCTAGCTGGAAGTCCCACAGACCATGCAAACTCAGCATGAAAAAAGAAAAATAATTTTCTTCCCCTTCAATCTTGCCTCTTCTCCTCTGTCTCCTTAGTTCTTATATTAGCAAGCTTTCCTATCCAGTATCCAGGGCTAAATGTCCCAGATTCATTTGCAAGCTCCCTCCTCCTTTATCGCTCGTGTTTCTTCTTCATCACAAAATCCTCCTCCCTATGTTTCTAGAACCCTGTGGTTCTCAACTGCGACTCACCAGGAGAGCTTGTTAAGATGCAGATGCCCTTGCCCCACCTAGAGATCTAGGGCAGGGTCTGCCAGTTGGTATTTTCAGCACACTTCCACGGTCATTCTGCTGACCTCTGAGTGTGAGATCTCTCAAGTCTCCCTCTCATGAACCTGGCCAGGCACTCCTCGTCTCTAGTTTGATGTTCCCAGGACATGATCTGCCTGGCTTCCTTGCTCCCCACTCCTACCTTCTCCAGGCCTTTTCTGCACTCTTCCATCTATGCATCCCTCTATCCACCCATCCACCCATCCATTCATCCATCCACCCACTCCATCCATCCATCCATCCATCTACCTATCCATCCATCCATTCATTCACCCACCCATCCAACAGAAATAGCTAAGTAACTACTGTACATCAGGTTTCTCTTCTGTGAATTGAGCAATACCTTTATCATCAGCATTTGATTATGCTGTTACTCTTCTGTTAGAAGGGTCAGTGGAATTCCGTGACTAGAGGATGATGCCCAGGCAAGTTAAGGTGGCATCTTAGGAGTTCCTGACAGTGTTATCCAGTGTCATTTTCCCTAATTTTCTTCCACACGATCTCTACTTGTGGATGGATATAACATAGGGTGCTTCCAAGAATACAAAACTGAAGTCAGGTTGCATGGATGCAAGTAAAGTACCTTGATCGGGGAGGGATTGTTATGCTGATCAGAACACATCTAGGTTATGCATTCAGTGTGGGTTTCTTAAATGAGAAGTGGCCAAGTATAGTTCCTTGGAGAGGCATGGAGATAGCGACAGAACCTATGGGAATGCTGGTGTAAGCAAAAGGATGGTCACTGGAGTTAGTGTGAAGGGAAGTCTTGGAGAACACATGAGGGTGGAATTCAAATATGCAAAGAGAGATCACAAAGGAAGGTGTTAGTCCTTAGGGACAGAAGAAGAGTTGTTGGGGGAAAGCCAAGGGACACTGTTTTCAGCTGGACGTAAAGCTGCCCAGCCAGAGTTCTCCAAAGATAAAATGAACTTTGGCAGTAGGTGATGAGCTCCCTGTCATTGGAGATATGCAAGCAGTGACTCAGTGGTGTCTTGGCTAGACCATTTAAAAAATGGAATGTGCTTCAACAGTGACTGGCATATTACAGTGTTTAGTTGTCGTCATCATCATAATCATCGATTTCATCCCAGTATTGGAGGCGTGCAGATAATGTGTTATTTAAGGTCCTCTCTGACACTGGGATTTTGGGAGCCTGTGCACTGCAGCAGACTGACACAGCTGGTCACAGTCACAGTGCTGGAGCCTTCCGGAATGTTCTAAAACCAGCAGCATGGATGCCCTGGGCAATGCTCCACCCAGACCCTGCTCTCTCTATTCAGGTTGACTTTTTTTTTTTTAATGACTGGAAATAGCTTTTTCATAATCTCCCCATATTGTTTTATTCTAAAGATTTATTCCTCACCTGCATTATCTTGTGTGGTTTCTGAGATATTTGTGATCAACCTTTGCAACAGCAGGCACCAAATTCTACTTTGAAGCAAAGTAATGAGAACAATTCAAAGAGAGGCACTGCCTGGCACCATGGCTGTGATAGACCAGGGGACTCCCCAGGCCATTTCCCAAGGTTGATGCCATCTGCAACATTACGAATACATTCTCAATAAAACCCAAACCTGCTTTTCTGATGCATTACCAAATACTGAGGTCTTTTATTTTCTTCCTAACTTGTATTTTTACATCTTGCCATATTGCATTAATGTTTATTAAAAAGCAACTAACTTATCATGGAGTTATAAAAATGAATATAATAATACTAAGTATTGTTGCTAATAATTTTGGCTTATAATATTATTCCAAAAATTATGTTAACATTATTGAAAAACTGGATATCAAAGCAATAAGTTTTATGCATCTATATTTATTTTCTTTTCTTCCTTGTTATTGGAGGAGCTTAAAAAAGCTCTAGGTAGTTGTTTAAGAACAGTCTTAAAATTGAGAAAATATTGCCATGGGGATGATCCTCTTGGAACTCTTGATGAGCAGAAATATATACATACATATACATATATGCATATCATATATATACATATAAATGCATGCATACATACATAAATATTCAAATTTTAAAAATGATAAATATACCCAACATCTAGAATTTAATCTCTATATCTATCTGTCTATCGATCATCTGTTTATCTGTTATCTTTCTCTCTAGGTCGCTATCTCTCTGTCTATCTATCTTGTCATCTATCTCTTTATCATCTCTCTGTCTCTATCTGTCATCTCTCTATAGAGCTCTCTATTATCTATCTAGCTAGCTATCATCTATTTATCTATTATATATCTATCTCTGTCTATCTGCCATCTATCTATCTTCCTATCATCTATCTATTGTCTATCATCTATCTGTCATCTATTTATTTACCTATCCATCATCTATCTTTCTCTTTCATTGTATCTCTATCTGTAATCTATTTTTCTATCCACCTTTCTGTCTCTCTATTATCCATCATCTATCTATCTATCTATCTATCTATCTATCTATCTATCTATCTATCATCTATTTATCTATTTTCATCTGTCATCTATCTATCTCTTGTCTGTCTCTATCTCTGTATCATCTATTGTCTATCTATCTATCTATCTATCTATCTATCATCTATCATTTATCTATTTATCTATTCCTTACCTATCATCTATTTATCTGTCATCTGTCTGTCTCTCTATCTGCCATCTATATCTCTATCTATCTAATTATCCATTTTATGTCTGGAATACATATAAGTACGAGTTCAATCACTTTTTTATCCTGCATGGCTCTAATTTTTCTCCCTCCTTTCTCAAAGGCAACAATTATCAGGCATTTCCTGTGAATCCCTTTGGTCTACACTTTAATGAGTTATTACAAGAAAATCCATAAACAACATATTGTTCATAGTAAATAGTAAATAGCATTGTCTTGTGCCATATTTTAATATATACACAAATAGAAGAGCACTGTGGTTTTGCTTATTTTGTACCTTGCTTTATACCCTCAGCAGTATGTTTGAGAGCTCTATGTTCACAGCTTAATCTCTTACCTGCTTTGCAATATCCCATTTTATGAATATGCTACATTTATCCATTCATATCATTTGCTATTTTTAATTTTTAATGCTTAGAAACTGTGCTGAAATTGACATCTTGGTTATGCCTTCTTGAGTATTCGTGGAAGTCTTCTATAGGGCAGGGTAACAATTTGGGGGTTCAGGGCTTAAAAGAAGAAAAAAGTCTATGTTTTTAAATATTTACCTGAAATTTGGTATTTCCTCTGACTCTGAATGCAGGCAACCAACTTCAGTAGCATTAGCAGTGCTGTGGCTTTGAAAGCAATGGAAAGTACAATTTCAGATCACATTACAGTTGTTGAAGATATCTCAAATATTATTCAGGAGCATCAGCACTTCAAAATTACAGTAATTGTGTGAACGTTACTAGATCTCTATTTTAACAGGTTAAGAAGTAGCACATATGTTACAATATCTAAAATTTGTTTTTTAAACATTTATGGATGTTTTCAGTACAACTGGCTTTCATTTCAATACTGTGTATTTTATTGTATACATATATATTTTAAATGTGATATATATACACACACACATATACAAACACATACAAACATTTACACATACATGTATATTTATAAGCATCACAGGCTGTCAACAGGGTCCATGACAAAAAAAGGAAATTGAATAAGCCCTTCTCTAGGACTAAGTGTTAGAAATATAATTGCTAGGGTGTATGGTGTTTACAATTTCAGCTTTAGTAGAAATTGACAATTGTTCTAATAAAAGATGTTACCAATTATTTGATGAACCCACTAGCGATAGCTGGGAATTCCCATCTCCTGCACCCTTGCCAGTACTTGGTATTTGAAGACTTTTTCATATTTGCCAGTCTGATGTTTGAGAAAGAGTATCTCATTGTTTTAATTTGCATTTCCCTGATTTCCTAACAAGGCTGAGCGTCATCTCAAATGTTTGTTAGCCATTTTAGTTTCTCTTCTGTGAATTGGGCAATATCTTTATCATCATGCCACTCCTAAGATAGTGATGAAAAGTGTGGAGTTTTGGAAGGTATTTCTTTTCCTGTGATACTGCACTCATCAATAACTTTGAAGCCTACATTTTCTACTGATGATCTTAAAAGTGAAGTGATTGCTCATTGGGGTACCTAAAATGATTTAGACAATTTGAGATTCTATTTATATTTGCTTTTATCTAAAACATAAGAAAAAATTTAAACTTTCTTTAAAATTTTATATATAGGCTAATATTTACACATATCTATAATTTACAACATGAAATATATGCACATATATAGGGAAAGCATGCTTATTGTTTCCAAAAACGTTTTGACACCTTAGTTTAAGACAAGGGGCTCCATGATAAAAATAATTACATCTATTGAGTACCTACTGTGTGCCAGTTGCCTTACAAGCATTATTCAATTTAATTCTCATGATAACCCTACAGAGTAGGTACAATCATTTCTACTTCATCAGGAACCCAAAAATGACAGCTGTTAGGTAATTTGCCTCAATGCTGCTTTTAGTAAATTGCAGAATTAGGAATTGCATTTACATTTATTACTTTTTGAGTCCATAGCTCAATCGCTTTTTACCATGCCCTGCTCTCCTTCTGCTGAAATATTAGTTCCATGAGGGTGGAGCCCATCTGTCCTTTTCACTACTCTACCCCCAAATCTCAAAACAGTGCCTGCCATGCCATAGGATAGCAGTCTATTTTTATTTAATGAATAATTGAAGAGATGAAAGAAGGGAGGGAGGGAAGGAAGAAGAGAGAGTGACTGCACAAGGAATTCACAAAGCAGTGTGGGAACGGACAGGTCAGCTGATGAGTGGGACAATCTGGGGCATAGTGTGCATGGTGTGGTAGAAGCGTGTATGTGGGACAGAGTAGCTGGGATGATTTCTTAGCTTGGGTTGGAGAAGGGAAGAGACCCTGAATGGACATGACATGATGTCTGATCACGAAATCTGACATTTATTAAGTGTTTCTGTACAAGAGGAGAGGGAGTGGATGTGGAGCTGAGATCCTGGGTGTGACTTCAGTTTGGGGTCATGGGCTCAGTGCTTTCTTATTGGAGTTGTGGACCTCCAAAGAGCAAGGGTGTGTGTGTGGCTTCAGCTTGCCTGTGGCTGTATGGCACCTCTGGTCTTCTTTTTCTATTTACCTTTCTAGGCAGGGTTGTCCATGACACTTCTGGGGAAATGCAGGACAAAGCTGATATGGAAAATAACACTTGTTCGTCTGAATCCTATGTTTTTGTTTGTTTGTTTGTTTGTTTGGAATATGTGGCCTGTATGGAACTGGACACTGAAGTCACTAAGCAGGCAGGCAGGGGGAATCAGCAAGCAAGTGCCAGGCTATTCATGTCATGTTCTGTGTGGTTTTGGATGAAGGATATGAGGGGACAATGGCTCTTATTAACCCCAGTAACCCTGCTGCACAGAAAGCATCTAAGACTTTGCTTCCTTCATAGCAGCAAGCAGAGGTGCAGGGCACAGGGTGCAGGGCAAAGCGTATCAACATGACAGACAGGAGCTATCTCTTGGTTAACCATGAGCCGTCAAGTTGACTTTTGTAAACTATAATGAAGAAAGAACCCTCCCCAGGAAACAACTGCTGAAGACAGAGCACTGAAAAGAAACTTTCCACATTGGTAGATCCAAAGGATTCCAGATGTTTTGCAGAACAGACTGAAGAGTTCTACCCAAGCATAAGAGCATGTCAGTGCAGAGGTGCAGAGGGCGTGGAACAAGAACATTGACAACTCCCAGAGAGACACAGCAGGACTTGCCTCACGCGTAGAGAATCTTGATTATCTTGTATCAAGGAGGAAGAACTGGGCCGTTGATCAGATCCTTCTGAGTCCATGGTCTGCCTCATGGTTAGGTTGATGTTGGGTGACCTTCAAGGAGAAGCCACTCTGGGCTGTGGGTTCATTCTTCATTCATTTGCAAGCAGTCCTGTTGTGTTCATAAAGCCTCCAGTTGATGGCCGGGCGCGGTGGCTCACGCCTGTAATCCCAGCACTTTGAGAGGCCGAGGCAGGTGGATCACGAGATCAGGAGATCAAAACCATCCTGGCTAACACGGTGAAACCCCGTCTCTACTAAAAATACAAATAATTAGCCGGGCATGGTGGTGGGCGCCTGCAGTCCCAGCCACTCAGGAGGCTGAGGCAGGAGAATGGCGCGAACCCGGGAGGCGGAGCTTGCAGTGAGCAAAGATTGCGCCATTGCACTCCAGCCTGGGCGACAGAGCGAGACTCTGTCTCAACAACAACAACAACAACAACAACAACAACAACAAAAAAGGCTCCAGTTGGTGTACCTCAGAGGGTGTTTTGATAGATATATTTAGGCCCAACTTGGAAATGGCAACTGTAATTTTGATGCCAAAAAAAAAAAAAAAAAAAAAAAAAGCTGTGGGTCTGTTGGAGTAAACTGTATGCTAGCTTTAATGAAAGGAGGACTGTGGAAGCTCAAGATGACGCCCTTTGGCCCTGATAGTTGTTTTGATCTCCAGGCTGAACTGCAGATTGCATTATGGGCAAGTAGGAAACACCTCCTTGGACCCTGAGCCCCACAGTCTTGGTGGGATCGACTTGACGCTCAAGTGTACGTGGGAACTTCGTTTCTGAAAAAAAAAAAAACCCTTGAGAGTAACAGATGCTGCTGCAGTGGCAAAGCCCTAAACCAGAAGATCTTCACTTTGTGTGATCTTGAAATCATCACGTGAGACTGCTTCCTTGTCCAAATTCAGTGTGGATGCTTTCTCTATTCCCTTTAAGACCAGGGACAATGAACGATGGATCCAGTTGTGTTCTGGTTGTAGTAGGCGGAAGGCTAAAGGACGTAGGGCTATTTTATGATAAAATTTGCCAAAATAAATTGCCTTCTTGCTCATTGGAAAGGCTTTGAAAATGGAGCTGCTCTCAGTGGAGGCGTTGTGGTTAAATAAATAATGCTAACACCCTAGCGTGGCAAGAGCCCTGTTTGTTTTCCCATCCTACATACTTTTGATTTATTTTTCCCCCATTTGGTGCTAATTGGACTGTATTTGCAAAAATTGTTATGACCTGTTATCCTGTATACTTGGTCTAAAGGACACTTGAGAGATTTCAGAGAAAAAGAAGATGAGGACTGGTCTGATTATTATTTTTTTAATGTTAATAAAACTGAAGGCAAAGTAGTCCAGTTCCAACCAAGAAAGGAACTTAAAATAGGACTTTTTTTTTAGGACTGGTAGTGAAAGCACCGTTCCTTGTGCCTTTTCTTTCTCTCTTTCTTTCTTCTTTCTCTTTCTTTCTTTCTCTTTCTTTCTTTTTCTTTCTTTCTTTCTTTCTCTCTTTCTTTCTTCTTTCTTTCTCTTTCTTTCTCTTTCTTTCTTTCTTTCTTTCTTTCTTTCTTTCTTTCTTTCTTTCTTTCTTTCTTTCTTTCTTTCTTTCTTTCTTTCTTTCTTTCTTTCTTTCTTTCTTTCTCTCTCTCTCTCTCTCTTCTTTCTTTCTTTTCCCAAATGTACCTGTAGACTATTAAGCAGCTGCTGTTGGCTGTTTTGAGGAAAATGCTAATATTCTTTGGTACCATCATTTAACATTTTTAAAAAGTAACCACTTAGCTTTAAAAATGTGGTTTGGTTGAAAAGGTTATGTTTGTTTCATGCTTTTATAGAAGCCAGTGTGAGCAAGACAGTAGTTGGGAGAAGGAATGATTTGTTTCCCCATGTGGTGTGTTGATTATCACATCTTATTACATTATATTTGGAGATAAAAAATTGCTCAGGAAGGCAGCGGCAGGACTCTGCTCACCTCATCCCTCACAGGTGCCCTCGGAGGCATGCTTTATCTCCAGCTCCTGCTGGCTTGGTCGTATCTGCCTACGCCCCGGCTGATTGGACCCATCTTCAGAGTACGGATGCAGTGGGGAGGGACTGGGGAGACTCCTTGCCCCAGAATGTGTGACAAACTGAAATGAGATATTTTAACAAGAAGGACTTTTATGGTCTCTTAGAGCAAATGCCCATTGCTGGGGCCTTGTACACATTCATGCTCATTCATCAGTAACTACAGAAGGTCCCCGACTCACCATGGGTGCAGTTGGGATTTTTGACTTAAGTAAAAATAGAAACTGTTCAATAGAAACTGTACTTTGAATTTTGATTCATAATTCTTTATAACAACATGATTATATGTTGTATTGTATTATATTATAAATATATGTAAATATAAAATATATTATTACATTTGGCCTGGGCGTGGTGGCTCATGCCTATAATGCCAGCACTTCGGGAGGCTGAGGTAGGCAGATCACTTGAGCCCAGGAATTTGAGACCACCCTAGGTAACATGGCAAGACTCCATCTCTACAAGAAATACAAAAATTTGCTGGGCATGGTGACCATGCCTGTATTCCCAGCTACTTGGGAGGCTGATGTGGGAAGATCACCTGAGTGCAGAGAGGTCAAGGCTGCAGTGAGACAAAATTGCACCGCTGCACTCCAGCTTGGGCAATAGTGTAGGACCCTATCTCAAAAAAAAAAAAAGACGAACCCAAAACAAACAAACAAACAAAACACGCCCCCCACCCCCCGACCAAAACCCATTATTATAAAACTGGCTTTGTTTTAGGCCATTTTGCCCAACTGTAGGCTAATGTAAGTGTTCTGAGCTCACTTAAGGTGGGCTAGGCTAAACTATGAAACTCAATAGGTTAAGTACTAAATGCATTTTCAGCTTATGATATTTTTCAATATATCATGGCTTTATCTGTCCAGATAAGACATAACCTCATTGTAGGTTGAGGAACATCTGTATTTTGAGCTTCTCTTTTATGCCTGGCTCTGGGATGGATGCTGTAGACAGAAGAAACAAATGAGATATAGTCCTGTTCTCAAAGCACTCACAGTCTAGGGAGGGAGACAGGCATGGGAACAGACGGCCAGACAAATTTCCTAGCCCGTAGGGTAGAGGTGAGAAGAAGATGCTATGGGAATTCAGAAGAGGTAACTTATTGAAGGTGCGGACTGTGGAGGGAAGTCATTAATTCCTTCAATATCTGTTGAGACCCTAAAATGTTTAAATGTGCTAGTGAATCTGTGGTGTTAAAATAGACATGGCTGTTCCTTAGGATCAAGTTCAGAATAAATTATTAGATCTCTGTTTTCTCTCCCTGCCTTTTCACAGTCAGATGTATAGACGTACACACACAGCCACACTCAGAGACATACATGCACTCACCACACATTCACAGATGCATGCACAGTAGTTAAGGGGTCTGTATGCTTTTCAGTGTGTAAAGGTGTGTGTGTATGTGCACGCGCATGCATGTCTGCAGTCAAGACGGTCTTTCAGGATCAGGGGCAGGGCTGTCGCAGCCAATGGAGGACCAAGCAGTAATTAAGAGGAGATGGAGATCAAGAGCTCTGTTTATCCAGGAAGTGCAGCCACTCTGGAGAACCTAATGTGGTTTAGAGAGCGTGAAGCTTGGGGGCAAGGATGAACGGGGCAGAGACTCAGGGAAGTACAGGAGCCTGTGGGCTGAGAGCTGGGGAGGCATCCTCTATGTGATGGGGGAACTGCTATGAGCAGTAAGGGTGGCAGGAGTGTGGTTGGATCCCATCCTTGAGTTGAAACCCTCACATGGTGGCAGCTCGTCTGCCTCTACTCTGTGCTGGACTTCATTGACTTGCCTCCTCTAGTGTAGAATTTTGCTTCAGACATCTCCTTTTTGTATTTACTATTTATTTATTTATTTTTGAGCAGGGTCTCTCTCTGTCAGCCAGGCTGGAATGCAGTGGCACGATCACAGCTCACTGTAGCCTCTACCTCCCAGGCTCAAGCTATTCCCCCTGCCTTAGCCTCTCGCGTACCTGGGACTACAGGTGCCCACCACCGTGCTTGGCTAATTATTTTATTTCTGTAGAGATGGGGTCTCCCTATATTGCCCAGGCTGGTCTTGAACTCCTGAGCTCAAGTGATCCGCCCACCTCGGCCTCCCAAAATGTTGCTATTACAGGTGTGAGCCACCACTGCCAGCCAGATATCTCCTTTTTGATACTGTAGTCTGAAAAGCTGGGTCTTGGTTGAAGAAATTGTAAATAGAGTTTAAAAAATGGAGGGGCTCTCCTGGGGGTGGGTGAGAACTGGATTGGGATTGGGCTGGGGATGGTGTACTGGTGGGCATACCCTTGACCTCGGCAGTATCTGCAGCACAAGCTGTCCAGAAAGATGGCCTGTGACCTGCTTGCCTTGGAATGTCTGGAGGGTTGGGAACTGAGAGAGAGGGGAGTCGGGGGATGCATAACGAGGTGCTTGGCCAGCCCTTCCTTTTCCTTCCCCTCCTACCCCCGCTCTCTCCTCTCCCTCCTAAAGACATCTGATGCTTCTTTCCTAGTCTGAGCCTGGGATCTTGCTCCTCCTGCCTAAACTGCCTCATGGAACAGAATGTCAGCGAACAGAAAGCCCTGGGGCTTCTAGACTTGAGCTGGAAATTAGAAGACCATTGATTCCAACATGGAAACAGAAGAACAAAGAAGAAGTAAACAGAAAACAAGAAAGAGAAAATCAAAGGGGAAAAAAACCAGAAAAAAATAGTGGGGCAAACAGTGCCTAATATGTGGGGAGGCCATAGCCGTTGATGTTGATTAGCAAATCAAGAGAAAATATGAAGCAGATTGTTTCATAAGTTGTTTTGGTGATATGAAAGTGATTCCAATTATAGCAATTTATAAAAATCAGTGTCTATATTTGCATATTGCTTTGGTGCAGTCTGAGGGTGGGGTTTGCAAAGCTCATTTTAAAGTGGGAAAACTGAGGCTCAGATGCTGCATGATAAGCTGGGTTCATTCTGCTAGAAGTGGAAAGTTGGCCTTGGACAATCAAGGGTACAGCAGCCTATAGCTTATGTCCAGGAGTTATCTGTGCTAAAGAGAATGAGATTCCCCTGGGAGGGAGCCATGCAGATTTGGAGAAATGGAATCTTTCAGAAAGAAAATGACCTGAAAATGGATTGGGGAAGCTCTGGCACCCTAGGATCTTGGGCAAGAGTCTTTTTTTTTTTTGAGACAGAGTCTTGTTCTGTTGCCCAGGCTGGAGTGCAGTGGTGTGATCTCGGCTCACTGCAAGCTCCGCCTCCCAGGTTCACGCCATTCTCCTGCCTCAGCCTCCCGAGTAGCTGGGACTGCAGGCACCCGCCACCACGCCCAGCTAATTTTTTCGTATTTTTAGTAGAGATGGGGTTTCACTGTGTTAGCCAGGATGATCTCGATCTCCTGACCTCGTGATCCACCTGCCTTGGCCTCCCAAAGTGCTGGGATTACAGGCGTGAGCCTGCAAGACTCTCTTATCTCCCATTTCCCCAGTGGCAAAACAGGTCACCAGGCATAGAGAGATGGGAGGCTGCCTGAGAGAGAGGGAGGAGAGCTTATGGAAATTGGCTTTTTCCTCCTCTTCTTCCTGCCCAGGTACACAGCTAATCCTGAGACAACAACATTTTTAAATTCCTCTTCTCTTGCTCTGCAAACAATTTTCTGCTTCCAAATGTAACTCTGGTTAAAAACTACAGACATGCAGGTGCAATTGTAGACAGGTTTGTGGTGAAAGTCAAGTTCATACATATTTGCCTATTAAGACAGGACCCTTAAATCTCCAAGCTGGGGGGAAAGGAAGTTAAGTCTTAGAATGCACATGTACAAACTTCCCTGTATAACAGATTTTCTGTAGCTCTGGTTTTTATTTATGGATTTCTGCAGTTCACTTTGACGGGGAGGGATTATTTTTCTCTCTGCCGACTCCAGCTGATTGATTCAATGTGCCTGCTCACTTTCAGATATGGCTGCAGAAGCTGCGGCATAACTTTGTGTCTGTATTTAAAATTGGGAATACAAAATGGGTTTAAACTTGAATATTTCATCGAGACACTACGTTTTATAAGTAATTTATTTTGGAAATCCAGGCCTTTGCCTGGGCTGTGTAGATTTTGAGTGACTTGGGATGCTCAGAGTTACTTCTGAATATTAATATCATTTGGGCCGTACACACTCTGAGATTTCATATAACCTTGTCACTGCTAGATACTTAAATAGCCATGAAGGGGATAAAGCAAACACTTTCCTCAACATTTATATCAGGATATTGGCTTTCCATATGATGACTTTAACTAATATAATCTCAGGCAAGACAAACAGCAACATTTACAGTGAAAGACAACTCTGTTAATCACAAAAGACGTTGGATGCAAGACTTAATCATTTTTAGGACCATGGAAGTTATGTGTGCAAAGTAAATGTAGATTTTTCTTTTCTCGCCAGCTCACACAATAAATATTTCCTCAATTTCTTGAAGATGGAAGCTTCAGAAGTCTGGTTTAGCAAAGACTTAGCCATGGCCAATTCCATTTCTCATGAGTACATCCTGTTTAGAGGGGGAAGCTCATCAAGTTCTGAAAAAAAAAAAAAAGAAAAAGGCCTGGGTGCTGTGGCTCACGCCTGTAATCTCAGCACTTTGGGAGGCTGAGGCGGGTGGATCACCTGAGGTTAGGAGTTTGCGACCAGCCTGACCAACATGGTCCACCATCTCTATAAAGAATACAAAAATTAGCTGGGAATGATGGCAGATGCCTATAATCCCAGCTACTTAGGAGGCTGAAGTGGGAGACTCGCTTGAACCCAGGAGGCACAGGTTGCAGTGAGCCGAGATCACACCATCGCACTCCAGCCTGGGCAACACAGTGAGACTCTGTCTCAAAAAATAAAAATAAAAATAAAAATAAACAAAAGCATGAGAATTGGTGGATTGGAGTAAGGGAACTGGTTCAGATTGGATCTCTGACATTCTGGGATCACTTCCTTTCCCTGAGGATCAACTTGCCCTTCTATAACCTTTGAACACTTCATAATTGTCAACTTCTGGAAGATGACTTTCATTTTAAATGAGAGAGAGGGAGCCTGGCGTGAGGGTGGGGTAGGGGTGATGACAACGGATATTGTATAGGTTGAGTTGTGTCCCCAAGAAAGATACCTTAAAATCCTAACCCCTGGTACCTGTGAAGGTGCTCTCGTTTGAAATTAGGGTCTTTACAGATATAATCAAGTTAAGAGGAATCATACTGAATTAAAGGAGATCCTAATTTAATCTGATCGGTGCCCTCATAAAAAGAGGAGAGACAGAGACAGAGACACAAAAAGAAGGCAGTTCAGAGACTGAAGTGATGTGGCCGCAAGCCAAGGAATGGCTGAAGCTACCAGAGCTTGAGGAGGCCAGGAAGGATCCTCCCCTAGAAACTTGAAGAGAGCATATCCCTGCCAACACCTTCACATCTGACTTTTAGCCTTCAGAACTGTGAGAGTAAGTTTCTGTTGTTTTAAGCTACCTTGTTACCACACTTTGGCAGGTGCTGTAGATATGAGTGGCATCATGTCTAGAACTCTGAAGAGAGATCAATCTGGGTTCCAGCTCTTGGGCCCTCCCAGGTTATGTGACCACCAGATAAGTTACTTCATTTCTTTTAGCTTCTGTAAAGTGGGGATGATGTAAGTATTTGCCTCATAGGATTATGTATAGGTTAAATAAATGATGTGTGTAAAGTGTTTAGCATAGATAAATCACTGTGGGCATGTGTGTGTTTGTGATTTTGTCAGCACTGGTCATCTTGTTTACCGATGTTAAGAGTTACAACCCTGGTGGCAAATGCACTGTAGGAGACCAGTACATACTGGTCTGAGTCAATACAAATTATTTCCATTCTATTTAAACAAGGTATTCATCTTTCAATTCTCTAAAGTACCTGTATCTGTACCAGAAGTCCAATGTAGAGGAAGGAACACAGAATTGAAAGTCTGAAACCTTAAGTTCAAGCCCAATTTCTACTGCTTTAGTAACTGTGTGACCCTGAGAAAGTGGCTTGATGTCTCTGATCCTCATTGGCCTCTGTCAAATGACCTCAATAATTAAGACCTCACAGGCTTGTAGCATAAATCAATGAGACAATGGTCATGAAAGGTTTATTAAATTGTAACTTCCCAGAAGTTGTCAGTTGTTCTTGTTACTGGAGCTTAGCATAATGTCTGGTGCAGAGTTTTCTGCATAGATGAGACTCAATCCAACCGATATTTATTAAACCGAATTGTGTTGGTCTGAGTACCCCTGCATCTAATCACAATGGTTTTTATAGGTGTGTGATTTTCCTGACTCTCCCTCTTTGTTCTGATGGGAACATATGCATATCAGTGGACCGATGATACAGGTTTTCCCTAGACACGAAGTGACTATGTGAATGCAGACACACATTCCTGGTGAGAGGCCCTGAGAAGAACAGAGTTCCTTGAGCACCTTGGATGCTTGAAAAGGGAGGTGGGATTTCCAGACCTTTTCACTGGATCACGTTCTGGATTAGCCTGGGAGGGAATATGGCGGCACCGTGGCTGGGGCAGAGAGTGGTGGAACGGAAATCCCAAGGCTCGTGTGAGCTGCGGAAGGCCGCCGGCCAGAACCTTCTCAGAGCAGAAAGCATTTCCTGTGCTTCCCTGGCCGTCTTCCCTGCCTGCCTCCTCCCAGGCTGCCCCACTAAGGCCCAGGATTGAGGCCATTTAGCTTCTGTAAATACCAGGTTTCATCATCTTAACCTCCAAGAGATTATGCTTTTTGAGTAAAACAACTGAAGCAGAAATCTTGAAAACTTTAATTACGATGGGCTCGCACTGCTTGCTTTGTTCAAGACCAGATCCTCAAGGCAGGGAATCTCTGTGGCAATGTGAAGGGTGTGGGTGGCAGCTGGTGCTTCTTTTGTCTGCTCCTGAGCTCTCCCTGTCTACACTGGCCACAGCAAGCCCAAGGGCTCCATGGCAGTGGGGAGCAGCCACCCTGTCTGGCTGTGCTCTGGGAGTTGTTTAGGGGAGAATTGAAGGCTAACAAAAAGGCAGCATTCTGACACAGGTGGGGCTCAGAAGCTGGCCGGCATCCTACCCACACCCTGGAATTACCCAAACTGACAGGTGACAACTGCACACAGTATCTGTCATATCTCCCCAGTAGAAACTGACCTAGGTTTTGCCATAAAAATGCTGTCTCACAAAAAAGGAATCTTTTATGTGAGGATCCAAAAAATAAACTTAGAGCTGGATGATTATCTCCCAGGAAACATTCTTTTCTCCCATCCAGCAATTCCACAAGACAACCCTGGCCTGGGCTGCCATGGACTCTGCCCAAGGTTCAACTGTGGCAGCCATTTTAAACAAGAGCCTCAGTGGATTTCTCTTTTCCCTCACTCCAGATGACCTCTAATTATTCTTTTAAAGCACAATTTTAACAATTTCTTTGCATGTGCATCTAACCATAAGCTGTTGCACATAGATTTAGAAGTAAGCAAGATAAAAATCTCAGAAAGCCAGGTTCCTAGAAGCTCTTGAAAAGATCTTTGCACTTTATCCTTGTGCTTTTGCACACGCTTGACTCTAGAATCTACGTTGCCACACACAGACTCGCTGGCACGGACTGATATTTGATAAGCGCCTTCAACCTGGGGTCTTAGTATCTGTGCTGATGCCCATAGCCTGACCCTTGGCTGACTATGGATTCTAGTTCTCTAGCCTCGCCTCTGTTCAATTGCATTCTTATCAGCTCTATCCCTGGGTTCTACCCAGAAATGCCTTCCCTGGCCACATCCACATCTGCCTTGTCTGCTAGGCTTGGCCACACCCTGGGCAGGGACTTCATGAGTCCCGGGTTCTGGATCTATAAAATGGGGTTAATCACACCTCCCTGCCACCCCATTGTTTCTCTGGGAGGATCACACCGAGCCTGAGGAGTCCTGTGAGTTACTCCTCAAATGTGACCACCTCCTTCCTTCTGATGCTCCTTTTTCTGGAGTTCTCTTTCCTTGGATCTGTGCATGACTTCCCTCTTCACATCATCTGGGTGCCTGCTTACCCTCATTGGCCCCCCTGTCCCTAATATCCAAAACTACACCCCTACCCTATTATCTTAAGGCACTTCCTCATTCTCCATGACTCTGATCTCTACCTGGAATTACAATACTTATTGATTTGTGTTCTGGTTTAGTGTCCGTCTCCCTCATCAGAATGCAAGTGCTAAGCAGACAAAGCCCCTGACTGTCCAATCTTCACTGCATCTCAGCATCTCCTGGTCACTGCCTGCAACAGAGACGATGCTCTATAAACACTTGCTGAATGCATAACTAAGTGAACAAATGACCACAGTGACCATGGTGATCCCTGTCAATGTTGGCCATCATGCATACCACTTACAGGGGTGGGGTCCAAAGCCATCATGGAAAGTGAAGGTTGAACAAGGCAATGACGTCTTGAAATCCCTTTGGAGGCCACCATATTGAGGCTGATAAGTCATCTCTCACCCTGTCCCCTCTAGTTTTCTCCAGTGGTGGAACATTCTATTGTTTCTTTGGTAGAAGATCAGAGGCAGAACTAGGCCATGGTTTTGGATCCACATTGCATGAGACATGCCCATCGATAAGCACCAGAATCACACCCTCCTTGGTAAGATGGTCACATGTGTTGGAACTGGGACCCATTTAGTAAAAGAAGCCACAATGCCCAAGTCATGCACACCTTGGGACATATTCTCTTCGAGTGAAATCATAGACAAACCCTCCCAAGCTATTTGATCTAACTATCAACACTGTGATCATTTTCTCCTGCCCCTGAAGCCACATGTTGATAGTAACTTTACACATGATGCTATACCCCTGTGCTTATTCTTAACACTTTACCTGCCCCATGCCCTTAGTTTTGGCTCAATCTGGTGAAGATGCTCTTGGAAGATGGCCCTAGTTCCTCCAATGACTCACTTCTGTGCCTCAGTGCCCCTCCCCTCCAAGACTGGGGCATCCCTTCCTAGCAAGTGAGCCTCGTGTGTGGTGACATTCTAGCCTAGGTTTTGCTACACAACAACAAGTCATCCATCATCACTGACTTATTTAGAGCTATTTTTCTGTATTTTTTGCCTTCTTCAAATTGCGACCTCTGCTGAAAAGACCCCCAGGCACAGAGACAATAACATCATTCATTAAAATATTTAAATCAGCTGCAGCAGCAGTAATGACCAAGATGAAACCTTAAAGCACAAATTGCCTGTAACAGAGGCACCTATTTTGCCAAAGGGGCTTGGAACGGTCTGGATTTCGGGTGCTGGCGATGACTAAACTCTTGTCAATAGAAAGGATCTCAGATTAGCATGAGGTCCTACGTTTGCAATCTGGGCTCATGATCCTTAAATGTTTCCCAAAGATCACTAATCCTGAGGTCTAATAAGATCTTTGCTTTTAGTGCCAGAAATACAATTCTCATAATACGATAAGAACTGTTACTTAAGATAAAACTGATTTTCACTCAGTTATCTGAAAAAAGCATCACAAATAATAGTTGTTTTAAATGTTTTTATCAAAAGATTAAATTTTGCTGTTCCTCCTGAAAGCAAGTAATTGCCAGTTGATACAATCTGGGATTAGAACAAAGACCCTGGTAAGTTAAGTTTGAGAAATAAATCTAATTTGAAAGATAGAAATAGCAAGCATTTTTTGGAAGTTAAATGAGCAAAATATTTAGTGAAGGCTAAAGATTGGGAGGCGGTGTTGTGAAAAGGTTAAGAGCAAAGTCTCTGGGGAAGAGAGGCCTGCTTGTGTCCTGTGTGCACCATCGTAGGACGAGCTGTGTTCATGACCTTTGGCAGGTGGCTTAATGGCTCTGAGTCTTGGCATCATCCTCTACAACATGAGGCACTGCATTTACCCAGCCCGACTCTCCTCCAGCTTCCAAGTGGGGCTGACTATTGGGAGACACTGCCAGAAGGTCAGAGGGTAGGGGAAGGAAAAGCCTGTGTGCTTTCCCTGCTTTCCAATGTCATGTCCCTCTGTGTTTCCAGCTCCTACTGGGAAGTGTCTCCTGTGGCTCTAGCTCCCACCAGATGGCCTCTGCTACTGGGTTCTGATAACACCATCTCCTTTCTTGGTGGTAGTGGCTTCCAGCTGTTACTAATTCCTATATTCTCTCACTATTCTCTTATTTGACTCCTCAGAAATTCCGTGGCCCTGTGTAACCAATTCCCGATATCTGACTCCCTCCAATTGAAGCACCTGGACTAATTTCTATCTTCCTATCTGGGTACTTCCTCCTAACCTCCCTTTCTCTTCTTATTTCCTTCTCTTCCTTTCTTCCTCCCTTCTGTTTATTTTTCTTCGTTTCTTCTCATTATTTAAATTGGTTATGGATCCTAATCAATATGTTGACCTTTCTTTTACTTGTATTTCAAGACCTGGGTGAAATCTTATTTCCTAAATGAGGCTTTTCTTTTTGTCACCTTCAGCAGAAATAATCGTTTCTTCCTCTTTACTGCCATGTCTTCTATTAAACCTCTTTCATAACAAACTATAAAGATCTAATTTATTTAGTTTTTTTTTCCTTTCCTTTTATCTGACTTCTTTACCAGACTGTTTCTTATTCATGTTTGTGTCCTTAGTTTCTGGCATGGAACAGAAATTAGCTTATGTTATTGAGTTAATTGAACTAATATTCCCCAAATGATAACAGCAGGTGTTGCATTGTGCACTGAGGATGCAAAGGTGTCTCTAGACTCAACACAAGCACTGAGTCCCTCCAGATTCTCAATTACCAACACCTGGGTGACTCTGTTTCAGGCCTCACTTTGCCCCCCACCCCCGACTCCACCAGCTAGACCTCCACCTGTGGATTTGGATTTTCTTTGTTTTCTTGGTGGAAGAGGATCAGGAATAATAAAGGCTCCATCCTACATCCGCTCTGGCTGCCCGTGGACTTACAATTTGAATTGCCTCTTTCTGGGCTTAGCTCCTGATCCCCACATCTATCAAATAAGGCATTTGAGCTGAACCAGGACCCTTTAACTGGAGTGCAAGGACTCTTAGGATGTGCCTGGAGGGCTTCTAGTAGCCTGTGCACATTGGGAATTATGGAAAACTTGTTGGATGTGTAAGCATATACTTATTTTCCTAGGAGGAAGGTCCACAGCTCTTCAAACAGCCCATTTCAGCCCTGCTATTTTGTGAGTCCAAGAGTCCTTGACCTTAGCTGTGCAGGGCATGGGTGGCCAAGAGTGGCTGTGGAGGTGGGGGCAGCTCGACCGCAGGAATACCTGTCTCTTTCAGAGGAATTCTTCATTTGGTTCTGATGGAACCAAAGGAAGCACCTCAGGATGTTATAATTTTTCCCCATCACCCCATTTTTAAAAAGCACTGTATAATTCATAAACTATCTGCCTAAATAAATGTTTATCTGAACACTGGGCAAGAAGCCTGCAGTATCTCCGTGGAAAACGAATTATTTTCTAACCTTTGATGAATTAGTATTTATGGGACTCAAACAAGCCAACAAACCCATCCTCCTCTTTCCCTCCCCGTGCCCCTCCTTTTCCCTTGAGGAAAAATAAAAACAAATCTCTCCCTGTTCACCCAACCCAGATCCGAACAGACAAGGGTTCAGGTTGTGGCAGCTTCAATGACTGTTGGTAAAGCCCTGTGGAGGAAACCGACTCAGGCCAAATCTGCAAAGGAAATACACATGATTCTCCATAGAGTCCTTGCGGTCAGATGGCTGCACAGCTATCAGGCCTGTGGGTTGTCCTTGAAGTGGGGTGTTACTGCCTGCCATACAATCCATCCGTACAATGAGTCAAATGTCAAATTCCTTAACTTTTCTTTTTTCCTCTACCTACTCTCATTTGGAAGAAATAATCAACATCATAAAATGTGTCTGATCCTTAGTCATAGATAACTCAGGTAGATGAGAACAGAGCAAGGAAATGTAGGAGAACTATTTTGCTTGAATTTCCCAGGGTAGACACTGAGTCACCAGGGCTCACACTGGCCTGGAGATCCTTAGGAAGCTGTTTTCCTCATACAGGTTCAAGAAGACCAGGAACAAATGGCCTGGTTGTTGTATGTCATGGTCAAATCCAGTGGAGATGCAGGTAGAGTCATTGGAGCAAGACTTGGCTTGGGGTTTCCTCCAGAGAGAAGACAGAAAGACATGTTTTCAGGGGTGAATGCAGAATGCAGCCCCTGGAAGCCCAAGACGTGTGCAGGCAGAGAGGGCTGTGTTTTTCGTCAGCCTTGGAAAGGAGTGGGAGAACGTCGCCAGGCAATCGATTAGGCTAGAGGTGAGGAGATCGATACAGCAGGTTTGGAGGCAGGTGGCAAAGCAGGAGACAGTGATAGGCTCATGGCATTGGCTTGGCTGAAAGCTCCCCCACTCTGAGAATAAAGGCAGATCTGATGGTGAGAAAAGGATGGTTAATCTGAGGTGTTAGGTCACGCTGGACACAATCCGATAGACAGCTTTCTAGGTAATTCTGACCTCTCTGGAGGTCAAGGTCCTCATTTATAAGTTGGTATAAATAACCTCCATTTTTCTTCTACTCCTCAAAAAAAAGTTTTGTAGTGAGACATGAGGGAGAATAACCATCAAAGCCTTAAAGAGATTACCTGGATCCAAAGCAGTATCACTTATGACCTCTACAACCCAAAGAGCAAGAAGGAAGCTGGCTGCATGCACACATGCCCTTAATGCTCTGCTCGGCAGCTCCGAAGCCTGGCACCCACACCACGACAGTCAGTACGTCCCTGGCTTCTGTGGCCAGATGACCTTTGGGAGAAAAGCCTCTTTCTCCTTCCCCATCTCTTTCCCTTGAGTCACTATGGTGGGAACAACTCCTCTCCTATGCCAAAAAATGTTTGTTAACTTTTTAATTGGACAGTGCATATCCCATTTTCACTGCTTAACTAACTTACCTTTTTAAGAAATAAAATAAACATTTTAGGAGTGAAGTCAAAGGGGATGAATTCAATTGCTCAAGCACTTTTTTCCCCCTTAATATATACCCACTTGCTTTGCTAGGCCTCGTCTTATGCTTCCCATCTGTGTACAAGTATTCATCCTAGCACTGGCTCTGTGGAGACCTAATTACCTTTGCCGTGTCTAGGAAAGGCAATTATATTCTGTAAACATTCCATTTGCTATCAGTGCCTGGAGTATGTTTTGGTTAACCCTGAATCCTTCAAAGCACCTTAATTTGAAGTAATTCAGTGGACAAGAGGATTATATTGGGGTCCACTCTTTGGGGGTTTGTGCTGATAGCTGTCCGAGCTTGCCTTCCACATGTCTGCCCGAGGCAGGCTGGTGTGCCAAGGCTAGTCCAGAACCAATTCAAATGCAAGAGCAGAAGCCAGAACTTTCTTATCTGCACAATGGCTTTGTCGTCAGAAATGCACCCTGACCTCTGATTCCAACATGTTGCCTCAAAATACAAGGGGTGGTTTTGGGCATCAGGGAAGGATTTCTGGAGTCAGTGTTGGCTTACTTTATTACTTGTGGGATGGACAGAGTTTGGACAGGCAATGGGTAAGGAGAAGAGCCTTAATGCGGAAATCCCTAGTGTAAACATGATTAGTAATCAACAATCAGCTGTGTTAGGAAACAAATGGTGTAACTAGATTTGGCATTGTATGGTGCCCCACCAGAGCAATCTCTTAGGGCAATCCAGCCTGTTTCTAGGCAGAACACACTGATGATTGTCAAAACAGCACCTGGACCCTGGCAGGAGTGCTTATTTTTTTTTTTTTTTTTTTTTTTTTTTTTTTTTTTTGAGACGGAGTCTCACTCTGTTGCCCAGGCTGGAGTGCAGTGGCGCCATCTCGGCTCACCGCAAGCTCCGCCTCCCGGGTTCATGCCATTCTCCTGCCGCAGCCTCGCGAGTAGCTGGGACTACAGGTGTCTGCCACCACACCTGGCTAATTTTTTGTATTTTTAGTAGAGATAGGGTTTCACCATGTTAGCCAGGATGGTCTCGATCTCCTGACCTCGTGATCCGCCCGCCTCGGCCTCCCAAAGTGCTGGGATTACAGGCGTGAGCCACTGTACCCGGCCAGGAGTGCTTATTAGCAACTGGTGGAGGTAGCTGGTCTGCAGAGGGCCCTGGGAGGACAGCAAGGGGAGAAGCCTGATCACATAGACAGGCATTAGATTGAGAATTACCATACCGGGGCTCTGATATTGCTTTACCACCAACACAAGGCACATGATCTTAGTTGAACACTTGGTCTCAGTTCCTCTCCTGGATCTCCTAGATGGAAGTAGTTTCCCCTAATTTGGGGATCCCACACTTGATGACAGAGACCCTTAATCACTTGGCAGCAGAGTCTGGCTGCAAACTCTGAGGGCAGCAGTGTTGCCCCATTGGCCTCTGTCTCAACCTCCTTGGCTGGCCCACTTCCCTTGGCCTCAGCTACCCTAGGACACAATGCCTGAACACGTGGATTGAATGAAACTGACTGCAATCCAGTGGAGGACTTGCCTGCCTCTCAGTAAATGCAGACATTCTGACCTGACTCTTCCTGAGTCTAGGAAAAGTTGGGAAGCTGGTTTGTATCACCATGGTGAGGGGGTTGTGGAGTAGCCAAGTGCTGACTCTGACATCTCAGAGGTGACATCTCAGCCCTGCCTCTGTGCTTTCTCTGACACCATTATTAGCCCCACCTTCGCTCTCCTGAATCACACAGCAGATCTGATACACCCCACAGAATACAAAGACATGGACTGTCATGCAAATGACATGAAATCATCATCTTGACCTGATTTCTCCCTCTAGAACACTGTGGAAATACAAATCCGCCAGCACCCTTCCCCATATGTGATGCAAACAATGTTTTTTTTGTTGTTGTTGTTTTTGTTTTGTTTTCCATCTGGAAATTATTCCCTCTGATTGAGAGGTTCGAGTCCCTTCTGCTTGTAATAATATTATTATTTATAATTTATGTTCTTAATTTTTATAAATAGTGCTCAGTCACCATGGCAACAGAATCTTCACAAATCATTAAATTAAATAATGAGTAGTCATGATGCTTTGCACTTATGTTCATTTTCTTATTAAAAAATAGATCTCCAAGTTTTTTAAAAGTCCTAATTAATTGAGCCCTTCAACCAGTATTTTCTGAAGGTGGGAATCAGATAAATGCCTTTAACTTTTCTGCTGCTTCTCTCTTGAAGTCAGGAGATTACAGGGTTGGAGGGACCTCAAAGGTCATCTGGCAAAATATTTCTCAGAGTGGGGGCCCCAAATTCCTACTTAGGGTCGCCAGGGTTCTTGTTAACAGAAAAGCCGGCTCCCAAGCCTACTCCAGATCCACTGAAATAACATCCCTAGGAGCTGGAACCCAAGAGTATGGACATTTAACCAGCTTACCTGGGGAGTCTTAGGCATGATAAACTCTCACACTTATGCTACATTACCAATACGTGGTCTGCTCTGGTGCAGGGTTTCTCCATTTCAGCACTACAGAAATTTGGGGCCCGACAATCCTTTCTTGTGGGCTGTCCTGTGTACTGTAGGCTTTTGAGCAGCATTTTTGGCATCCGCCACTGGAAGCCATTAGCAGCCCCCCATCCAACAGTGTTTCAATTCAAGAAGGCTCCAGACATTGGCAACAATCCCCTGGTTGTGGGGGGACGAGGATGTCAAAATTGCCCCAGTTGAGAACTTCTGCCCTAGATTTAGAGAACTCATTCTGGACTGGGGAAACATGGCCTTCTCGTTTCATTTTATTGTTTTATTACTTTATTTTTTGACAGCTCCATGAGGAATTTCTCCTGCATGTTGAACTAAAACCTGACTCACTTAAGTTCTGTGTATGAATCCTCTTGGCAGGATAGAGTAACTGGTAGGTTGCATT
Source organism: Pan paniscus (assembly GCF_029289425.2). Classification (NCBI taxonomy): domain Eukaryota; kingdom Metazoa; phylum Chordata; class Mammalia; order Primates; family Hominidae; genus Pan; species Pan paniscus. The sequence continues at coordinate 99,886,196 of NC_073264.2, read as the reverse complement.
CACTCTGTCTGACCTAGCACAGCCTTTTCAATCAGAAGCCTGTGATCTTAGGCCCTTTGAGCAGCTTATTAGTCTGAAATTTGGTCCTTCATTCAACTGTCCTTCCTAAGACTTGAGTTTGAATTCTCTCTCTAATGGTTTTGATAACACCTCTCTAAAGCAGAAACTTTTTTTTCAGTATCCATATTGAAGATCAGTGCCCAGGTATAGACACAACCATTCTTGAATGTCATTTGTTCTGCCCCTGTTATTTGCAAAGTCTACCTATGCCTGGTGCTGGGAAGACAAAGATGAACCTACCAGAGGGGACATAAACTCAAAGTCAATGTATTTCTATAAGCAGGACGTAGTCTAATAGTGGATGCAAGAAGAGAAGCCAAAATAATTCTATGGCAATCCATGGAGGTGGTGATATAAAGTAGCCTTTTAGCAGAAAGGAAAGCTGAAGGAAGCATTCACGCTGCCTGCGGGAGTAGTTGTTGGGGCCTGCGAAGGAGAAGAGACTGTGTTTAGCTCACTCTGGAAGACAGAGCAGTCGGCAGGCTCAGGGATAGCCTGAGCAGGGCCCCAGGATGCGCCAACATGGGCCATATTTCAGGAAGATCAAATGTAAGGTGTGGTGAGAGCCCAGAAGGCCCAGATGCCACGTGAACACACACCTGAGGCAGAGAGGGCCTGGGCTCCTGGGAAGCAGCTTGTCCATGAACTTCAAAGACCTGATGAAACCAGAGGGAAAACCAGCCTCCCGGCCATGTCAAGACAGATCCAATGCTTTTCTGAAGCAGAGCCTCAAACATTCATAGGTATACTCCAAAGCAGGGATGGCAAATGCCAGCCTTGGGGAAACCTGCTGCCAGTCTCCTTCAGCTCCAGACCAATGCCCGCCTTGCCTCTCTGGTTTTTAGAGAGGCTGTTTGTCAAAAAAGAAAGACTCTGCTCCCTGGAATTGTTGAGGAGACTTGGTTTAGAACAGCCTTGCCAAAAACTAGTTCCCAGACCTGGCATGCATTGCTTCTCTGAGATTGATTGATTGATTGATTGATTGATTTTACCTGAGCAGTGAAAAAAAATAAGACCCACTGTTATGGGTTGAATTGTGTCCCCTCAAAATTCGTATGTTGAAGCCTTAAGCCCCAGGACCTCAAAAATGGAACCTTATTCAAAAATGGGCTCCTTACAGATGTTCTTAGTTAAGACAAAGTCACACTGCTGTAGGGTGGGCCCTAATCTAATATGACTTGCATCCTAATCAAAAGGGGGAAATTAGACACGGAGACATGCACATAAAGAGAACGCCATGTGAAGAGGAAGGCAGAGATCAAGCGATGCTTCTACAAGTCAAGAAACGACAGAGATGACTGACAACCAGCAGAAGTCAGGAAGAAGAAGGAAAACACCTTCTCACTCACAGCCTCAGAAAGAGCCACCCTACCAACACCATGACCTCAGACTTCCAGCCTCCAGAACCATCCTAAAATCAATTTCTGTTGTCGAAGACATCTTGTTTCTTTCGTCAGGCATCTGTGTTATTTTGTTCCACACAGTCCTAGAAAACTAACATAGCCACCTTATTACATTGTGTGAAAATAAGATGGAATACTATGAAAGCCGGAAGGTGAATTGCTTGGCACTTAGTGCAGGTACTGCCATGAGAGACCAAGTTACCAGTAGAAGAAAGAAGTTGGTTTTGGAAGGGAGCATGTGAGAGCCACTAGAGCCCAGTGGGAAGGATGCGACGAAGGAGCGCAGAGAGCAAAGCATGTGGAACTACAGCAGGAGGCTGACCCAAAGGCTGCAGAGGAGCCCTGATAAAAACCTAGTTCATGCAGGGAGTTGAGCCTATGCCTGTGTTTTAATGAAGTGAGCGATGGACCTGCAGTCAAAACAAGAACAGCTCTCATCCTTAAGCACCTACTAGGTTCCAGACGCCACCTGCGGTGTTTGACAGATGCTGTCTCTCAACCTGGGAAGAGTCTTTCAAGGTAAATGGAATTTCTCCCGTTTGCCAGGGGTTTGCTAGAGTTCCCAGGGATGCCAGTCAGCCCAGTCCTCCCGGGCAGCAAGGGGCCCCGTGATATCCATGCACAGCATCTGGGTCTAGACAGACGACTGGCTAGTGACATCCTGACTGTTGGTTAAAATAAAAGTGGAGGGACTTGAATTCAAACCTAGGACCTTCTAGTCCAGGGCTCACCCTTTTTTGTTTTCCTCTTTACTGCCCAATTTAACAGACAGCTTATCTAGCAGGACGGCCAGGCCCGTGAGCCAGCCGCAGACTGTCTAGACCCTCAGCTGCCCCATCTGTAAATTAGAAGTAATAAAATGCATTCCAAAGGCTCTTTACTTAGGACTAAATGAGCTATTTTAAGTGAACGGGCTTTGCAAACTGTAAATTGCCACATAAACATGAGGAAATGAAATGACAACTGAAACTGTCCACCAGCACTTTGCCTGCACCCAGGTGCTCTTGTTTTGAACACAGCCTTCCGCAGCTAATGCGTAATTTACTCCCAGAAAATCCACACTGTGTCCCTGAGCAGCTTCACCCAGAGCCAGACACTCAATTAATAAGTCCCCATTACCCTGCAAAATACCCCAAACAGACAAAAAGCCATTTTCTAGTAACTAAACAACAGCATTTTCGACTTAAAACACAACGCCAGCCTAATTAACTAATTAGACAACAAAATAAATAATTATCCAGTGTATCAGCAAGAGGAAGAGAGGCGCATTAAAAGGTTACTCAGATGCATAGCCTCCTCTGGAAAGGGATCGAGACAGCTTCACCAGGAACCAGAGAGTTTTATTTGTGGGTTTCAGTCAGAGACCTCTCCCAGGCTGCTGTGTAATTACGCCCGTCTCCTGTTAATGGGTAATGGCAGAGCCTGGGCATGCAGACTTTCTGGGTGACGAGCAGTCCTGTCTCTCTCCCTCTGCATTTTCCCTGCGTTTCAACGCAAGCCTGTTTCCAAATCCCTCTCCCGAACAAACTTATCAGAGCTGTAACATCTACAAGTTGAAGAAGATGGTGCTATTTATCAAGTGAGCCCCACACACGCACTCAGACGATAGATTTTGGTCCCTTCCTTTGTAATCTTCAAGCAAATTGCTTTTCTGTCATTGCAACTCTGAGTTCTCAGGCAGGCGATCAGGGGGAAAGGCCCCACATTTACTAATAGGAACAGAATCTATACAAGGTATCCAAGTTCATTTATTTATTTTTTTGAAAGAGATGAAATTACTTTATTGGTTCAAATAAACTGAAAAAATAGAAAGACATACAAATTACTCAGTTGTAATTTTAAGGACAACCACAAAATAAACTTGAATTTAAGCGTAAACTTATGCTTACTGATTACTATTTGAATTAAACAGTGAGAACTACAATTTAAGTTTTTTAGTTTTACAGATTGAATTTGCAGGTATGCTGTCTTGTTCATGTTGAAATAAATTTATTTTTTAGGAATTATTATTTTACTGGATTATGTCAAAAATAGGGCTGTATTCTTGAGAACGGACATGTTTCTTCTTGGGCTGGTGACAAAATCATGTAAATACCAAACCCCAGTGACACACAATTTAGCTATGTAACAAACTTGCACAAGTACCACCTCCTGAACCTAAAAAAGAAGTTGGAGGAGAAAAAGAAATAAATAAAAATATTATTCTGAAAAAAAGAATTAAATAAATGATGCATGTAAAGCTTTTAGCATGGCATTCAATACCTATTGAGCCTCCAATAAATAGTACTTTGAAAAAGAAGACTTTTCTTTTAAACAATAGCTTCTTATGCATACTAAAGCCATATAATGGGAGCTTGAGACTCTTCCCACTCCGTGGATGTTCATGACCACAGCCCACTTTGCATATGAGGCAGTGCACTATCCTTAACTACAAAGGAACAAACAAGGTGTCTCCAGTCAGCCTTGGTGAGAATTGATCCTGATCCCCCTCTTCTTTCAGGGGTCACAGCAGCTCAGACAATTCTATAGTGTGAAAGGAGGGATGACTATCATGGCATGAAAAAGCATCACTATGGAAGCTTATTTTTCTGGTTATCTTTTCTTTGACCTCATTTAGAGTCTTCAATGTGTGGAACTAGCCAGAGTTGAGCACATCCTAATTGGTTTTCTTTGCCTCCCTGAAAAGTCCTGTGTACCTTCTCATCACTCATTTATTAATTTGAAAAAAGTAGGGTGATGAGAAGCATGCATCAAGCCATGTGGCAGGTGATACAACACAAACTGCCTGCTGGTTCCTCCCAACACCCCTTGATGGGCATGCTCTGGGAAGAGATGGTATATTGTGCCCAATGGATGATGTCCCCATCTTTAGGGGAATGGATTTCATGATGGTTATCAAATGAAATCCAAATTTAAAAAATGCCCCAAATGAAGGAACTGATATTACCTTCCAAAGATTAAGATTCCAAATCTCAAAATGTCATTAGCATTTGATTGGAAAGATGATTCTGGACATGGGGCTTATGTATATAATGATACCATCACACTTGCAAAGAAGAGAAATGCAGTGAGTTGAGCCTATGCCTGTGATTTAATGAAGCAATGGATCTGGGGTCAAAACAAGAATAGCTCTCATCTGTAAGCATCTACGAGGTTCCAGATGCCATGTTTGCTGCTTGCCAACATCTGTCAAGCATCAAGTGAACAAGTGAAACAATTCACTTTTCATAAAAGGACTTTACACTTCTCATTCGTATCTTGAAGAAGGAATTCCTTTTTCCTCATTCTCTTTTCTCTGCAGACACTTTGCATGCACTAAGAATCTAACAGTAAACAACTCCATTCATTTCCTTGTGAAACTTACATTTTTGTAAGGGAGGCAGACATTATCCCAGTTATGCAATCAGTTATTTAATTAAAGGGGCGATTGATGCCACAAAGAATAAGTCCAAGAACTTCAATAGTAGCTAACAAAGACATCCTGAGTTAGTGTGGTAGTGAAGGAAGTGGCCTTTGAACTGAAATCTGAGAAAGTCAAGAGAGAGGTAGGTAGGAATCAGCTTTTGCAGAGAGTGGAGGCTGAGATTTTTACCTTCAGACCAGTAGGGAGCCATGGACATATTGTATATAGAGCAGAGTCCTGATCAGACTTTCATCGTCATGATGGCTGCTGTATGGTGAATGTGTTGGAAGTGGTCAAGATTAGATGAACAGAGACAAGATAGACAACTTGGACATGCCAGGCAAAAGGTAACAGGAGCCAGGGCTGCTGAGTGGTCCTAGAGAGAAGCTGCTAGGTGTCAGAGGTGTGCAGGGAGAAATCCACAGGGTTTGGAAAGTGATTAGATTGGGTGGGAAATGAAGGACAGAGAATTGTCTAAATCTGGGTCCTAAGTTTCAGCTTCTACCATTAGATGAATAGCAATGCAAAGTCACAGAGATAGTTGGTGGAGAACCTCATACAACTGATCAAAGGGCCTCATTCTGTGAACTACAAGAGAATTCAAGGGACGCATCCTCTGCCCCCCAAATGAGGATATATCACACAGAAATGGGGGATGCCTCATGCCCATCAAGGGCAGGGCTGATGCAAGTCACCCGTTCTGGGGCAGAAAACTAAAAGCTAAGAACAGTGAGGAGCCTTGAGGCTGGAGACCCGAGTGCACAGAGGCCATTTGGGCTGCAGGGGACTTGTGGAGCCCAGGCAGGTGCAGTGGGAAGCTGGTTAAAAGTAGCACAGCTGTGTGCAGAGACAGGCAGTATGGCAGGACCTGAGGATGGACCCTGAAGAAAGACAAAGCTGGCTTTGAATCCTGGATCTGCCACTCACCAGGTGAGTGGATTTGGGCAGGCATCTCAACCTGTCTGAGCTTCCCATCTGTATTAGTCCATTCTCATGCTGCTAATAAAGACATACCCAAGACTGGATAATTTATAAAGAAAAGAGGTTTAATTGCCTCACAGTTCAGCAAGGCTGGGGAGGCCTCAATCATGGCAGAAGGCAAGGAGAAGCAAAGTCATGTCTTACATGGCAGCAGGCAAGAGAGCGTGCACAGGGGAACTCTCCTTTATAAAACCATCAGGCCTTGTGAGACTAATTCATATCATGAGACCAGCACAGGAAAGACCTGTCCCACCTCCATGATTCTATTACCTCCCACTGGGTCTTTCCCACAACACGTGGAGATTATGGGAGCTACAATTCAAGATGAGATTTGAGTGGGGACACAGCCAAATCATATCACCATCTGTGGAAAGAAGGTAACCTTAGCATTAACCTTAAGTGAAGACTGGATGAGATGATGGGGAGAACCAAACATAACAACTCACAGGTGACGGGTGTTCAATGAACCTGCTACTGTTGTTATCATTATCATCATAAGGGGAGCAAACATAAAACCTAACACCAAAGCAAAGCAAAAGTCAGGGCAGCCCCTGCGGAGGAGTGCAGGCTTTAGGGTACCAGCAGAAAGGAGGCAGGTAGCAGAGACTGAACTCCAGTGTTCCTCTTTTGCTTTCATAAAGCTTCAGGTTTCTGAACAAACCACAAGCACTCAATCTGAATAATTATAGAAAGTCAAGGACCAACCTCTCACTCTGCAAAGCAGCAACTGCTAGTAATGAACCATGATTCCGCAGCCAATCATAGTCTGACCTTGGCCACAACCAGAGCCAGTAGGCTCTGTAAGGTCTGGCTTGCAGATGTGTTTTGTTTGGCCTTCACACTGTTTTTTTTTTTTTTTTTTTTGTAATTAGTAATAAACATTTAACATTTGGATTCGCCACATTAAAATGAGAATTTTCTGCTTCTACTGAGAGACCAGAAGATCTGACAAAGCTTGAGTTCACATGTCAACAGGGTTGGAGACCCCTGGACCTAAAAGGTGGCTGTCTCTGAAAAGAGACACCTGTTCTCCAAGTCCCCAAAGTCCTAGGGTGACTCTTAATGATTTCTGTATTTTCTTATACCAACCCTACCTCTCTTACCTTCCTGAGTCCTGTAGCCTTGAGAACTTTTGAAACCTTTATCTAAAGCAATGGTTATCAACTATGTTCCAGGTAGAAACACTATTTTTCTTTAAAGTGGATAAAGCATCATTAACATGGACCATTGACAGTATTTTCCAAGTCTTCACAGCCATGCACAAGGACACACGTGTGCTCATGCTAAGCAAAGCTTATTGATGAGTTTTCTGAACGTTTTCTCCAATAATGTTCTTTAAAGTCTTAAGCTTGTCTATACTAGAATCTGCCGTCAGCAGCAGATTGGGCTCACATTTACATCTTTGGGTTTTTTTTTTACATCGAAGGCATCTATCTTTCACAGTTCTTCTCCAGGTGTTTTGCCACCTGAATGCTTCTGAGATGCACTTGGCCAAAAGTTCTGGTTCAAAAGAATCATAAAGTCTTCTAGGCCCCAAGGGAAATGTCTTTTGACAATTCCTCTTCTCCGTTCTCCCTTGATGAGCTCGGGAGGAGGTAAAGAGACACATAGGAAAAATCTGCCTGTTCTATTAAAACAAAACAAAATAAAACAAGGCTGAAAAATAGTAGACAGGGAAGATATTTTGCCTCAGCAGCAAAATCAACTACTTGTGGAATTTCATTTACCAGAGGATACGGTGTTTTCTTAAATATTCTATAGTGATTAGCTGGCAAAATCTCAAACATTTTTTAACACAAGATGTCTTTGGTCAATAAATACCAGAACTGAAATGTCCTGGGGGTGGAGATTTATGATCTAAGCACAAGAAACACACCCATAAATCAGGCAGAGAAAGCTCTCAGGTAGCCGAGCAGGCATTATGCAGATCTCAGAAGAGGCCCAGGAAGGAAGACTTGGGGTCCTGGCAGGGCTGAGCTCATATCAACCTGTGGGAGAAAGGGACGGGCTTTCGAAGGCTCCATTTCTTCATCCACAAAGGAATGAACACTTTGGCTTTGCACTGTTGAGTTTCTCTTTTTCTAATCATTGGAAATTTTTCCTTTTCTATTGTTCACAAACATTTGCAAAGACAGACATGTTGTGAAGGACCTGGGGAACCAGGTTGAAATTGTGGCTGGAACACTCGGCTGTGTGAGCTTGGGCAAGTCTCTTAAATGCTCTCGCATTTTGCATCCTTCTCTGAAAAGTGAGGATAATAATACCCACCATACAGGAGGACTGTGAGGATTAAATCAGATAATGTTGTGAAATGCTTAGCACAGTGGCTTGCAAAGTTTCACTTACAGATAACATTTATTAAAGTGCCTGGCACCATGTAGGTCGTCTATAAATTACCCTTAGCCCTTTCCAGTGTGCAAAGTTAAGGGAAAATGTAGATGATGCTCTATAATAAATAATAGCTTCATCCAGATGCAAACTTGACTAAAGCTTTTTGTGGTTTATCTTGATATGGAGTCCAGTTCTCATAATTGGGCTTCTCTTGGGTCCCAAGATCCAGTCTCACCTTGAATTTGGTTTGTTTACTCTCTGTTCCCTCCCAGGCTTATTCTCCATCTCTGGCTTTTTCAACTCTGAGTCTATGCTCTCTTCTCCTCCCTTCCCTGGCCTCCTCTCCCCTCCTTTCCTCTTCCCTCTCCTCCCCTTCTTTTCCCTTCCCCTCCCTTCCTCTCTACAGTTTAGTCAAAACACTCCCTCATTATCTCAAGTGCTTCCATGGTTTAGGTTACCGTCTATGTATCCTGATGACTCCAAGGGACCTGTACCTCCCCCCAGCCCTCTCTTCTGGGACAGACAGGTAACCCAGGTACCCCTGTCCAGACACCTCTTCCACCTGACATTTCCACTAGGGTATGTCACAGGGGTCGCAAATGCAACATTACCCACACATATCTCTGGATTCTTCTTTACCATTCTCACAGTCATGTTCAGCCTCTCCCATATGCTGGGCCTTTTGTAGGATTTGGAGGAGGCAGCAGTGAGAGGTCCTGGTCTGGACTTGGTGGTGCTCACACCTGGTCTACCCCTGTACTCCTCATCTGGGTAAATGTCCCCAGTGACATAACTGCGGCACAGGTTAAATAGCTGAGAGGCCATGTTGACACCTTCCTCTCCCGCACACAAACTTCTCCCACATCCCGTGGACTTTACCTCCTAGATACCCTTCATGTCTGTTTATTCTGTCCGTTTCTACTGCCCGTCCTATTTAAAACCACTCTCTTCTCTCACCTGGGTGACTGTGGCAGGCAGACTTTTAGTGGAACGCCGCGTTTCCCCAGCCACATCCCACAAAGTATGGAGAATAACTAAATACACAAGCCTGGTCATGTAATCCCCCTGCTCAAAACTCCTGCGGCTTCCCACGGACTTCGGCATAGAATCCAATGTCTTAACCAGCTTCCAAGGTGCCTCCCCGTTCAGACCCCTGCCTCCATCCCTGGTATGTCTCCAGTTTCTCTTCCTGCCCTTTCCACACTAGACTTTATATATATTTTTTCTTTTCTTTGGAGATGGAGTCTTGCTCTGTCACCCAGGCTGGAGTGCAGTGGTGCGATCTCAGCTCACTGCAACCTCCACCTCTTAGGTTCAAGCAATTCTCCCTGCGTCAGGCTCCTGAGTACCTGGGATTACAGGTGCCCAACACCATGCCTGGCTAATTTTTGTATTTTTAGTAGAGACGTGGTTTAGCCATTTTGGCCCAGCAGGTCTTGAACTCCTGACCTCAGGTGATCTGCCCACCTCGGCCTCCCAAAGCACTGGGATTACCACCGCACTCAGTCGACTTTATGTTCCTTCAGGTTCTCTAATATGCTGTGATCCCCTTTGCTTCCAAACCTGCGCTGGACCAGACTCTCCACTGCCTGGAAGACTCTCCCCTGACTGTTCCCAGTTCCTGGCTCAGGAGTCAGCTGAAATGAGACCTTCTCATAAGATGTTTCTGCGACTTCCTACCCTTGATACATCCCTTTGTTCTACACTTCCACACCACCCCCTACTCTTTCTTAGGAGCTCTTTAGGCACTTGCAATTGTTTAATGAGTTCTAGGATGCGATGGAGTCCCGAGACAATGTCTCTTCAAATGTGCTCCAAATCACTTGGGCAGTAAGCCTTAGAAAAATGCAAAGTTGGGGAATTCCTGGGAGGTAAGGTCTGGAATTTTATATTTTTAACAAGTTCCACAAGTGAATCTAAGCACAGCAAACTCAAAGTGCTGTTGCTGTAAGTGCTTGGCCCACGGGGCAGGGGATGATTTCTTCTCTGGACTCAGGGATGTTGCGGGAAGGAAAGCCTGCACCCGGCATAAGCCCTCAGAACGTCCTGGGAAGCTTCTCCCTCCTCAGGTTCTCTGCTATTACTGCATGTTTCGGACATCCAGCTGTCTTAAGATCACTCGACAAGCACATATGTCACAAAACGTGAAGAGTGTTCTGGAAGTGTCAGCACGAGCGTCCTTCTTCTTTCCTATCCTGGGGGGTCTGTCACTTAGATTCCTCTGCTTGGACATTCTTCTGACATATGCATAAGTCTCACGGACAATAAAACCCCCCTATCCAAAGTTATGGGTCTGGAGGAGGCAAATGGAAAAGGGCAGTCTTTCCATCTTTGAAATCTGACTTCCTTTCAAGAATAGTTACATCTGTGACATCTGTTCTACTGTTCCTTTGAACAGCTGCTTAAATCTTGGTGTAGCACAAAATGTAGAGATGGTCGAAGCAGACATTATTTGGTGATTACATGACCCTGGAGAAGTTTCTTCATGTCTCTGGCATTCTGATTTCTCTTCTGTACAGAAACAGGTAGAGCACTCACCTGGCGGGGGATTGAAACATGCATTGGTGCTGGACACAGGGAACCCTCTTGTGGATATTCACCGTCCTCCCTGCCTCCCTCTCTGCCAAGTGCACATTGCCTCTAGCATCCGTAGGGGCCAGCTCCTCTCTGACAGTGACCTCACTCCTGCCCCCAGGTACATGCTACAGTCATCTTTGAACCAGGCAGAAGCACTCCTTGCTATGGTAAATTGCTCTATCAAATGCTTATCTCATTTTATCCTCTCTTGAAGATCAAAAGGACTCATAGCTTCATTTTCCATAGAGGAAATCTAGAAACCTAGAATTGTTCATTTTTTTCCTATGATCAATTAATGATTTATCAGGATTCAGGTCGTGGCTCTACTCTTTGCTAGCTGTGTGATACGGGACAAGAACCCCAATGACATCCTTGCAAACGTCAATCATGTACCTGGTGCCAGGTGCTGGTTGGAGTGTTTGGCTGACTCTTCCCCTTTCCCTCACTTTGCAATGATGGTCTTGATTTTACAGGGGCAGAAAAGGAGGCTGGGTGGAGTAAGCCTGTTGTCCGAGGCTCCACTCCTGGGAAAAGGCTGTGGGACAGCAGAGTTGGCAAGTCTCTGTCACTGTCTACCACAGTGGTTGCCTTTCTAAGCCATAGTTAGTCCCATGTGGGAATATAGTGAAATTTTAATAAGCAAGGCAATGTATGGGAAATACTTACCACAGCACCTCGCCTTGGTGAGTGTCAGGGCATGCTGCTTGTTATGTCTTAGGCTCTGCAGGTGCTGAGAACTTGGGCATTTCCCTTCACCAAGGTGGCTTACTGATGGGCGTGTGATCATCGGCTTTGTTCCCTGCTTATGTGGCCTGGCAGCTCCTCTCGTGGCCTCCAGCCTTGCCCCAGGCTCTTTCCGATGCATCCAGTCATACTGGAAGCAATTGATTCCCGTGGCTCCCAAGGCTGATCATGGGCCTTCAGTGCTTGCCTCTACACCCTGGTTAAGAAAGACATGGAGGGGGTGCTCAGTGAGGAGCTAGTGTTGGGCTGGGCACCCAGCCTGTTGCAGGCACTGTGGAGGGACCGGCTTCTCCAAGGGCCCCTCACCTGTTGCACCTCCCCACCAGCCCCTAACTCGTGCAGGCTCCTTGCAGAATGGGCTCTCGATCTTTCTTCTCCATCTCAGCCTGGGCCCTTCCTGCTCCTCACGTGGGGTAATTTGACAGCCTTCTGAATGGCTGCCTACATCCAGGCTCTAGAGCAGGGGTCAGCACATGACAGCCTGTGGTCAAATCCAGCCCTTAGTCTGTTTTCATAGCCCTTGAGCTAAGAATATTTCTACATTTCTAAAGAGTTGTTAAAAACCAACCACATGACAAAAATAAAGAAGAATATGCAACAACGACCAACTGCAAAGCCCTTTACAGATACTGTTTGCAGATGCCTGCTCTAGACGATTCTTCATATTGACCTTCTCGCCCAGCCTCAATGTCTCACCCTGATTCCACCCAAGGTCTCACATCCTGTCTCTACCCTGCTTAAAAATCTTTAAGCCACTCTGTGTGCAAAAAAGGCACCCTGAAGGTAGTCTAAGAAGATCTGGATTCAATTCCCAACTCTGATACTTATTAGCTGTATGACCCTCTTGAACCTCAGTCTCTTCCTCTGTGCAATAGAGTTAACAGGGCAAACCCAGGAGGTTATTTGGGGACCTAATGACTTTGAGGTATGAAAATGCACTCTGAGATACACAGAGCTATTCAAAATATGAAATTTCATCATAACTGTTTTGTCCATGGGCAGTGTCCACACCCCAGAGCCTGCTTTAGAGTCTGTCCCCAGCTGAGACCCGGTTTGCTTTCCAAACCTCATCCCTTGTGACTTTCCACATGACATTCCAATCCACATGCCGCATGGCTTTGCTCTCCCCCTGCCTTGGTTGAAATGCTCTTCCCAGTATCGTCTTGCATTTGAGCACTACCTGGTCTTCAGATTTCACACCCAGCTCAGTGGCAGATGCCTCTGATGTGTGGATCCTGGAATCTGCATGGGGACAGTTAGGGACATGGAGACGGGAGAAGTCTTCAGCACTCAAAGTGCTTGTTCTGCAGCCCTAGAAGGCATTAACCATTTCAATCTGTGCGCTGGTCTTAAATCTTCTCCTCCCTGTCTTTTCTTTCTCTTGCTTTTCTTTCCAACGCTCCAACATGAAACAGTGCCTGCTGTGTAGTAAAAATATTTTGGCTGCCTCCCTTTTAAAAACGTTCTAAAAATACACAGAGGCATCCACATGCACACATGGCAGGCTCTGACGATTGCCTTCCAGGTGGCAGAAACAAACCCTGAGCTTGTGCCCCTCCTTGGGACCAGCATGGGGAACTCCTGGGCCAGCCTTCCAGACAGGCACCTAGTTAAGGGGCAGCAGCATTTGATATGGAGCAAAAATTTGCCCTTTCTGCTGACCATTCTCAATGCTGCAGAACTCTCAATTATTTGTAGAAATTGGAAGATACAAGATGTTGTAAATAAAGGTAGAATATGATTCATGCTCCTCTTTTGTGTTTTAAGATCTACTCAAGGAAATAAAAAATGTTGAAACTCTTGCTTTTTTTTTTTTTTTGGGGGACAGAGTCTTGCTCTATCGCCCAGGCTGGAGTACAGTGGCGCGATCTCGGCTCACTGCAAGCTCCGCCTTCTGGGTTCACACCATTCTCCTGCCTCAGCCTCCCGAGTAGCTGGGACTATAGGCGCCTGCCACCATGCCTGGCTAATTTTTTGTATTTTTAGTAGAGACAGGGTTTCACCGTGTTAGCCAGGATGGTCTCGATCTCCTGACCTCGTGATCTGCCCTCCTCGGCCTCCCAAAGTGCTGGGATTACAGGCGTGAGCCACCGAGCCCGGCCACTCTTGCCTTTTTCAAACCCTAGATTTCTTGCCTGAACTCGAATAAACTTTTGTTTCACCCAAAGAGAGGCCTCGTGGAGTCCTGCAAAATCATTAGGTGGGGAGCCAGCAAGATGAGGTTCTCATTGTCACCTGCCACCGCCAGTAACAAGTCCTAGGTTGTCGCTGAACCTCAGGCTCTTTATCCAAAATTTAGGGGCTTTAATTAAGTGACCCATTAGATTACTTCTAGCTGTAAAAATCTGTGGTAGATCAGCTAGAATTGTTAGTATGATTTAAGGCATAATATGGGTTTAGAAACAGTATTTCTTTTACTACTAATAGTTATAACTTTGCAGGGTGATGCCTACAGTTCTCATTCAAGAGAATCTTTTTTTCTTTTCTTTTCTTTTTTTTTTTTTTTTTTGAAGCAGAGTCTTGCTCTGTCACCTAGGCTGGAGTGCAGTGGTGCAATCTTGGCTCATGGCAAACTCTGCCTCCTGGGTTTAAGTGATTCTTGTGTCTCAGCTTCCCAGGTAGCTGGAATTACAGTTATGCACCACCACACCCAGCTATTTTTTGGCATTTTTAGTAGAGATGGGGTTTCACTATGTTAGCAAGTCTGGTCTTGAACTCCTGGCCTGAAGTGATCCACCTGCCTGGGCCTCCCAAAGTGCTAGGATTACAGGCATGAGCCACAAGCCCAGCTGACTCTTTTTAAATAAAATTATTATTATTATTATTTGATACAGGGTCTGGTTCTGTCATCCAGGCTGGAGTACAGTGGCACAATCTTGGCTGGTTGCAACCTCCACTTCTTGGGCTCAAGCAGTCCTCCCACCTCAGCCTCCCAAGTAGCTGGGATTATAGGAGTGCACCACCATGTCTGGCTAATTTTTGTATTTCTTGTAGAGAAGGAATTTTGCTGCGTTGTCCAGACTGGTCTCCAACTCCTGAGCTCAAGGGATCCTCCTGCCTCGGACTCTCAAAGTGCTGGGATTACAGGCTCCCATGACCCATGGCCCCCCAGCCACATTCAATAGACTCTTTACACTGGGGTGGGTGCTGTGGCCACAGCAAAGGGAAATGTGCATTTATTTATTCAGTGACCAAATGTTTGTGACCTGCCATAGTGGTTGGTATGTGAGAATAAAATCATTCTCATTTTATAGAAGATAACACTGAGGCTAAGTGAAGTTGGAATTACTATTCATACTCATATCTATAATACTAGCTCATTCTACGTAGCTCATCTTAGGGCCCTAGTCTCAATAAGAATTCCCATAGTAGGCTTTCAACTTACTGATTCTTCAAGTCATTCCTAAGTGTAAAACAAGTTCTTACTTATGACGCATTATTAAATAAAGTGAGCTACTAGGTTGGTGCAAAAGTAATCGTGATTTTGCCATTCTTTTAATGGTGAAAACCACAATTACTTTTGCACCAACCTAATATTTTGGATTGCAATTATTTCAATATACCACTTCATATGATATTTTGAGACTGCCTTTGAGTGAGGTCTATCGCTTGTATTGTGCCTCAGTAAAGCCCCATTTAGAGCTCTTCTGTAATTCAGTCTTTCAGAAAATCAACACTCTTTAATAAGTCCCCGATTTGCTCATTCTTGCACATCATTAGTCACTACGTTAAAGAGGCTTTCATGATCAATGTGTTTTGGAAATATGACTAAACAAAGTAAGGTTAGTGCCTTTATAGCAGGGCCTCTTGCATCCTGTAATGCACGGGTATGTATCTGAGATCTCCATGAGGGTGTTACCATTTGCTGCTTTTACTTTTCCCGAAGTTCTTTTACTCTAGAAAGTACTATCAGGAAGCATCTGACAGCACTGGCATTCACAGAAATCTGTGTTGCCCCCAGCTAATCTTAATTTCTGTCATTGGCACTGTATCTGTGGGGTTTTGCTGCAATGTAAAACGGAATAATGAATATTTGTTATATTTTAGACACTTTATGGATTCCAAAGCATTTATCTCATATGGTTCTTAAAGCCATCTTGAGAGATGGATATGATTACTCCATTGTATTCACAAAGCAGTGAGAATTTTAGTTTAGAATGGTGCACCATATAAATACTACAACTTTTCCCCACTTCTCTGAACACATAAGGAAGATAGGAATAATATTAGTAAGCCATACTAACTATATAGCAGGGCCCTGAAACAAGAATGGGCAATCTACAGATACCAGAAATGGAAATATTTCCTGAAAAGGAGGGTGCTTGGGATGGTTACTAGGGGCTGAATCACTAGGGCCGAAGAGGGTGCCGGGAAAAGAGCTGAGAGCCATGCACAAGGCTGTGTCAAGGGTTTCAGGTCCTAGGAGGGGCAGGGGACCACATCTGGCAATCTAGGTGTGGCAAAGGACCGCAAACCTGCAGTGGGGACTGAAAATCTACCCCCCACTCATTTCTAGAGTCTGTAACTGCTCTGTGTCTGCCTACCGAGTGCTGTGGCTGAAGCCTTGGTCCTGGAACTTGAGAAGTGCCTTCTGCATGGGGCAGGGTCTGGAGCCACCATAAGAGTAGGAGCTGTCTGGAAATAAGTTCTTCATGTGGGTTTGGGGCTGAACTTAGACACGTGCAGAACCTGTGTTTACAGCCCTGATAATGCATCTTGGGGGTTCCTGGAATTCAAAGAAAGGAAATCACCCAGGGTGGTGATGACCTCACAACTAAGAATTACACAACACTGGAGGAAGACAGAGCCCAAGTGAGACAAACAAAAACACAGCACAGAGGACTATATAACTGGTGAAAAGAAGGGAACTTAGAGAATCTGAAAAGACACGTGAAACATTTTTTAATATCCTGAAAGAAAGGAGAGAAAGCAACCATGGCAGGAGGGAAGAAGGCTCTGGAGGAAAAGAAGTCTTGAAATAATAACAGGAAGTTAGGGAAGGCAGTGATAAATTCCATATATAAAAATATATTTTTGGCACGGGCGCGGTGGCTCACGCCTGTAATCCCAGCACTTTGGGAGGCCAAGGAGGGCGGATCACGAGGTCAGGAGATTGAGACCATCCTGGCTAACACGGTGAAACCCTGTCTCTACTAAAAATACAAAAAATATTAGCCGGGTTTGGTGGCAGGCACCTGTAGTCCCAGCTACTCGGGAGGCTGAGGCAGGAGAATGGCGTGAACCCAGGAGGCGGAGCTTGCAGTGTGCCGAGATCGCGCCACTGCACTCCCGCCTGGGCGACAGAGCAAGACTCCGTCTCAAAAAAAAAAAAAAGAAAGAAAAATACATTTTTGAAAATCACAAAAGTACCTTTAAAGATGTGCTGGACAGATGAAACCTCCAAGACCATAGCAGTACAAAGAGAAAACACATTAGAAAAATTAGGAGACATAGAAGATGGGTGGCCCCGTGACACAAGTTCAGTGGGGTTTCTAGGAAAAGCAAATGAATAGAAGAGAGCACAGGAGACCTCTACAAATGTGCCAATTGGATATTCCAAGAACTGGCTGATGTCGTCTAGAAAAACCTCCAAACATAAAGAGTAAAAAGAAAATTCTACAAGCTATGAGAGAAAATTAAAACACACACATACACAGATGCACACAGACACACACAGACACACACACCCACAGATACACACAGACACACACAAACACACACACATACATAGATACACACACAGATACAGACACACACATACACACACAAACACACACAGACACACACAGATACACACAGACACACACAGACACACACACAGACACACAAGACACACTACAGACACAGACACACACAGACACACACAGATACACACAGACACACACACAGACACACACAGATACACACAGACACACATACACACACACACATACACACACAGATACAGAGACACAGCTACACACAGACACACACACAGATACACACAGACACACGCAACATACACAGAAACACACGCACAAACACACACAGATACACACACACACACACACACACACACTTTCTGCAAAGGAATGAAAATGAACATTGACATCATTTTCTCATCAGGAATATTAGATGCCAGAAGAATAATTAAGTAATATATTCAAAGAGAAAACAGTTTTCTGTCATAAATACTTTACTCATTCCAGGTAGTTTTCAAGAGTAAGTATAATATAAAATAAAGAAATTTAAAGACATAGACAAACCAGCACATTACCACAGATGCTCTCTGGAAGAACAACACAACCTAAAGCCATCGTCAAACCATGGCCCGTGGGCCAAATCCAGCCAGCACCTGTTTTTGTATGGTCTGTGGGTTAAAAATGGATTTAATTTTTTAAATGATTGAAATGAAATCAAATAAGGATTAACATTTTCTGACAAATGAAAGTTACATAAAATTCAAATTTTGGTGTCAGTAAGTAAAGTTCTGTTGGAACATAAGCATGCCCTCTGGCTTCCCCGTTGCCTGTGGCTGCTTTCCTGCTACAAGTGCAGAGCTGAGAAGCTGCGACAGATGCCAAACGTTTGGCAAAACTTGCACTATTTATTATCTAGCCCTTAACCAGAAAATTGCCAATCCTGAAGGATGTACTTTAGCTAAAAGAAATATGAACCCAGGAGAAAGGAATTAGATGCTAAAAATGAAAGTAAATAATTTTTATTGAGTCTATTATTTGATACATGATGTAATAGTGATTAATAAAAATAAAATGTAAAAACAAGCTGGAGCTAAATTTTAGATAACAATGAAATGGGGAGGAGAGTTATTTGGCGGCAGTGGACTCTGCAGATTGTCTTGCTCAGGAAGATGCCAAGACACTGACGATAGCTCTGCCTTCCAGAAAAAGCACTTAATAGGTGATTTAAATTTTCTGACAGCCATTAATAAATAAAGAAAATGCATAATTTCCAAATGAGTAGAAATAAAAAAAAAACCGCTTAAATGAAATTTCAATCATCTAACAGAAAGAAAGAGGAAATATTTAAAAAAGGGAAAGTAGAGTAGAAAACATTAAGAAGGCAGAAATAAATCCAAAATTTTAATAATTCCAATATAAAACAAGTTAAACTCATCAAAAACAGACCTACTAAAATATGGCAAAATGCTGTTTATAGGAAACACATATAAACAAATAACTCCGAGGATTGAAAATGGATGGAAAGAGATATCCAAGCAAAACTTTCACCTAAAGAAGGCTGGTGTGTCAATTATTAACATCCAAAAAAGAGAATTAAAAGGGAAAAAGGGACAACAGTGCTACTTGTTGATAAAAGGACTAATGTATAAGTTATGAACTTTCAGAGCCCTTTAAAAATGTAGAAACTATTTTAGCTGACAGCCTTTACAAAAACAGCCTGTGGTCTGGATCTGAGTAGCTTCTGCTCGTGGTTGTCTCAGGGTTGCAAGTGGTGGCTTCTTCAGTAATAGAATCTTCATTCTAGGAAGAATGAAAACAAGAAAAAAGAGAAAGAAGGAGAGAGAGAGAGAGAAGGAAGGAAGGAAAGAAAAATAAATAAATATAAATAAATAAATAAATAAATAAATAAATAAATAGCTAGCTAGCAGTTGCTTGGGCAAGGGTGTAGAGGACACTCAGCTGTCTTTCTGAATAAGTGAAATAAGCCAGGCACAGAACATTGCATATTCCCACTTATTTGTGGGATCTAAAAATCAAAACAATTGAACTCATGGACATAGAGAGTAGAAGGACGGTTACCAGAGGCTGGGAAGGGTAGTCGGGGGCTGGGGAGGAGATGGGGATGGTTGATGGGTAGAAAAGTAGTTAGAATGAATAAGACCTACTGTTTCATAGCACAACAGGGTGACTACAGTCTGTAATAACTGAATTGTACATTTAAAAATAACTAAGAGCATAATTGAATTGTTTATAACACAAAGGAGAAATGCTTGATGGGATGGATACTGCTTATTTCACATTGCATGCCTGTATCAAAACATCTCACGTATCCCATAAATATATATACCTACTATGTACTCACAAAAAATAAAAATTAAAAAATAAACTTAAAAACTAAAAAAAAAAAAAAAAAAAGATTTAGCCAGCTGGAATTGTTACATGCACATCCTCCTTTGTCATTTATAAAAACAAGAACTAACCCCAAATAGAAACCCAGAGGTGGTCAGAGAATGAAACTTGACTTGAGACAGATGATGTGGGGTGGTGGGCACAGGCTGCTGTTGCAGTCCCAGTTCCCCACCACCCTTTATCCTCCTCTGGTGCTTGCAGACACAGCATTTTCTCAGTCAATAGCAGTTTCCTTGCTTTTTGGTTATTTTGTTGTCGTTGATTTCTAGTTGTGCTGTGACCATGGTTTGTATGATGCCCGTTTTGGGAGGAGGGAGGAGGATTAGACTTAGTACAGGATCAATTTCTATAACTCTTCCATGCGTACTTAAAAAGAGCATATAGTACACATTCCTGCATCTATCAGTTACACTACCTGCACATCCTGGTATATGCGCTGTACATCAGCGTCTCAATAGTGATATTCAGTCCTATCATATGTTTTACTTGTTTTATGACGGTTCTGTCATTTTCTGAGCCAAGTGTGTTAGAGATTCTTGCTTGTGTTGAGGATTTGTCCCTTTTTTGTGGTGGTTTTGCCAAGCTTTTGTTTTCTATGTTTCGGGAATTGTATTATTAGGTGCTAAAAAAAATTCCTTCCTCCCAAGATCCACTCGCCACTTCTTACTAACATAACCTCTACATTATCGGAAGGAGCAATGTGCCTAACTTAGAAATTATATTTTCTTCCAAGAAACAGAAAATAAGAAGTATTGTAAGGATGTGAAGAAAGTGGAACCCTTGGGCATTGCTGATGGAAATATAAACTGGCTCAGTCACCAGTGGAAAACAGTATGAGGAGGTTCCTCAAAAAATCAAACATAGGGCCGGGCATGGTGGCTCACGCCTGCAATCCCAGCACTTTGGGATGCCAAGGTGGGCAGATTACCTGAGATCAGGAATTGGAGACCAGCCTGGCTAACATGGTGAAACCGTCTCTACTAAAAAATACAAAAATTAGCCGGGTGTGGTGGCACATGCTTGTAATCCCAGCTACTCAGGAGGCTGAGGCAGGAGAATTGCTTGAGCCTGGGAGATGGAGGTTGCAGTGAGCTGAGATAATGCCACTGCACACCAGCCTGGCTGACAGAGCAAGATTCTGTCTCAAAAAAAAAAAAAAATTAAACAATTAAACATAGAATTGCCATATGATCCAGAAATCCCACTACTGGGTCTATATATCCAAAATATTGAAAGTAGCAACTCAAACACCTATTTGTACACCTGTGTTCATAGAATCATTATTCACAGTAGCCAAAATGTAGAAACAACCTAAATATTTGTCTATAGAAGAAAGAATAAACAGAATGTGGTATATTAATTCAATGGAATATTATTCAGCCTTTAAAAAGTAAGGGAATAATGACACACATTACAACATGAATGAACCTTCAGGACAGCAAGCCAAGTGAAATAAGCCAGTTACAAGAGGGCAAATACTGTATGATTCTACTTATATGCAGTACCCAGTGTAGTCAAATTCATAGAAACAGAAAGTAGAATAGTGGTCCCCAGGGCCTGGGGAAGGGGGACAGTGGGACTTAGTATTTCATGGGCATGCAGTTTCAGTTTGGGATGGTAAAAAAGTTCTGGAGATGGGTAACGGTGATGGTTGTACAACATTGTGAATATACTTAATGCCACTGAACTGTACATTTAAATATAACTAAAATGGTAAATTTCTACTATGCATATTTTATCACAATAAGAAAGTTATTAAAATTATATTTCCCAATTTCTGTAGGCAAAAATAATTGGATGGGACTTTGAGGAGGAATGGGACAAGTTGTTAGGCACTCATTGGCCTCTTACCATTTTTTTTCCTCTGCCCTGTGTGCATTCTCTTGGAACAGTGGGGTGTGGGGATGTGGCTGAGGATGCCCTGTTTTCTCGTGCACACAGCAGGACACCCACAGGCCGGCACTTGGCTCGACAGTCCTGGATCCCACCCTGACATGAAGGATGTATGGAGGGTTGACTCAGATTTGCCTTCCCTTTGTGAGAAATCCTTCATCATGCCCCAATTTCATGATGTGATTTTACTGGAATGTAGCAGGAACAGCAGTGCATTATAGAATTAATTACATTCAGCTTTAAGGCCTGTGACTAATTGATATGCAGCTCTAAGTGTGATGCCTGGAGAGCCAGTATCGCAGCACTGTGTGTGCGGGGCCAGGGTGGAAGAACCACACCCCCTACCCCGGCCATTTCTGCTTATTCGCTTCTTCCTTCCAGGACTCTTTCCCACCATCCACTCCTCCTCACCTTCACATTCCTGCTGCCCTCCCCATTTCACAGGTGAGGGATTAGCCCAGGGAAGGTGGTGAATAGCCCCAGATGACACACCTTGTAACAGACAGAGCTGAGATGCAGACACAGAGCTATCAGGCTTTGAATTTCCTTTCTTTCTGGATCTGCTCCCCTCATTCAAAGAAAACATCTCCTAGACTCTGTCTTAGGAGTCTGCTCCTTTTCCTGAAAAGGACTGCTCAGGAGAGTATTAGACGATGAGGGATTAAAACACTGTGTAACTCCAGGGATTTGCACTTTTTTTCCAGTGGGAATTTGCACGTCTGCTCAAAAGCTTCCTGACTGATATAAGCTGCAGGCAGCAGGCTTTCCCTGTGCTCCCCTAATCAACCCATTTTCCTAATTCCTGGCCAGTCCTCTCCGACAGCTTCCAGAATCTACCAAAAGTCAAGGAGCTCTTTTCTGCAATTTTTGGTGCTCCTCAAATTATAAAGCTTTTCTTCCTTTTCTCCTCCCCTTTTCCATTGACCAGCTGCACCTTATTTGTCATCTGAAATTCTCTAACCTTCTTCATAAATCATGAAATATGCATTTATGGAAGAAAAAAATATCTTCAAAGCATTGTGGTACTCACTGGGAATCCCGAGATTAAAAAAAGGACAAAGTCTTGATTCTCCAGCAATTCATAACTCAGTGTGATATATAAACAGATAGTGATAATTAATATTTATTGGAGGTTTACTATTACACACATTGCCATTTAGTCCTTCACACACTGTAACCTCAATTAATCCTCAAAACAAACAACTATACGAGGAAGGTATTATTATCAGCCCGATTTCAGGGATGTGAGAGTTGCAGGCGAGCGAGCGAGTATGAGGTAGGGGAAGGCTCATTCCCTGATCTGGGGATGGCCAAAGCCACACACTTAGCGTGGGCAATAAGGCCACTTGCATTAGGGTGTGATGCTTGCCATACTTAATGGACCCCACGACGGAGGATGGTATCAACTCTACCAGTGATGTTTTAGGGCAGCCTGCCCAGAAGGGGGTGCAAAGTAAACTGAGTCTTGAATAATGAGTCAGAGTTCACCAGGGAGAGCTGGAAGAAGGAGGGAGAGGGGACAGAGGAGGCAAAGACCTACAATCACTGTGCTGCTTGGCATGTTTATGCAACTACACGTGGTTTAGCATTGCAAAAGCTTATAGCAAGTTGGGGGCAAGTGGGGAGCAGGAAGGAAGGGGGAGGAGTTGAGAGTGAGAAGCCAGTGGGGCCAAGTCAGGGGAGGTCCTGCAGGGACTGGGACATCTTCGTGTTGGAGACAGGAAACGCAGACATGTTTTCGGCAGGGGTTGGTGTGATGTGTTTGTGGCTGTTTCACCTTGCCAGGAGCAGAGTAGGTGTTCAATTCATGTCTGTGAAACAAACCTATTTGCTCTGGAATCATCTCTGAGTTTTCAGTTTAGATCGTTCATTAACACAAAGAACTAAACTGCAGTAAAAGCCAACAATGTGTCTATTACATGCCCATGTCTGTTTTAGACCATTCACAGAATAATTATCAGGATGGCTAACAATGGATGATTTATTATAAATATCAGCTTTGCTGCTTGTTAATTCAGAACCAAAATATTTGCCCATTTCCATCCCAAAGGGAGAAATCTAGTTAGTTTGTTCCCCATATTATAACTATGAAATTAAATTAAATGAACTGAATGGATTGCATGGGGGTAAATAAACTATTTAATATAATTCACACGATGAAGAATAATACTGAATACATCTATAGTTGGCTAAATAAACCAATTAACTATTTTCTCTTTAGACAGCACAAGCCAATAGTGCAGCCACGACAAAAGGAAAAAAAAAAAAAAAACAGAATAAGAGAAAAAGAACTTGTCTTAATTAAGTGGAATCCAAATCTCTGCAGCCACCATCCCTGGGCTTCAACTCCCTTGCCCTCTTGGGTAACTCACACATTGGCTTCAGGTATGTCTCTTTCTTGTCTTCCAGGGTCTTTTGGTTTATTTTTTTAAATCACAGATTGACAGAAATAAGCTCATGAGGTTGAATATGATGTGGTCTCATTCCTCCAGGAGACACCTGGAAATGACAAATTGTGGGCAAAGGGAGCACAGGTTTACCTGTAACTATATCAGCACATGGTGGGTAAGAATTTAGGGTTTGGGGTCAAGTAGATCTCAGCTTGAATTCTTTCTCTGATGCTCATGGCTGGGTGGTCTTAGGCAGGTTACACAGCCTCCTTCAGCCTCAGTCTCCGTAGTTCTAAAATGGGAACAGAGACTACTTCCTGTGATGATGGTGAGGAGTAAATGAGATGGAATTTAAAGGCGTAGCCAGTGGCAGGCACCCAAGCGCTGCATGGTTGGTGCTTCCTGCCTGCTAGAGGCATTAATCTGCCTCTGTTCTTAGGGTCAGAACTAAATTCTTTCATCCACTATTTCCTGAGTACCTACTGTATGCTTGGTTTTTGCCTCGAGGTAGGGGGGGTGGTGATAGGTAGATAAACGGGATCCCCAGGATCCTATAGTCTAGTGGGTAAGTCAAATTCTGCCCCCATAGGTAACAGAATCGGAATTTGATAAGAATGGGTGGAATGAGGTTTTAGAGTTGAGTGGGCTTCAAATTAACGTCCTGGCTTCCGGAAGTCACTGACAGCAAGGGTCTCAAAAAGCTGTAGACATTTTCTGACTGTAGTTTCAAGCTCAATAAGCCAAGTTTCTGCTTTTATCTGAGGTCGATTCTTGGTACAAATGAAGCTGATTGAGAGTAAGCTAGGGTTTTCTGAGCACTACTTCCGGTTGGACGGGGTGAGTATCAACAGAGAAGAGCGGGAGGGAAAGGAGTGCTGTTGCTAGGAGAGGCGTTCTGCACCAGTGTTGGGGTCCTGGGCTCATGCAGGCTTGGCTTGGCACTACACAGCTTTCCCCTCTCTGGGTCTCAGTTTCTACATCTGTGAAGTGGGGGTGGGGGAAGTTTTCCTCCAGTTGTAAGACTCTGGAGCTATGAGTGCAGTTTGTTGTTGAGGGAGAAAATTAATTAATTATCTATTTATTGGACACTTTTTCAACACCGACAGTACCATGAACTGAAGTTGGTGCTGGGGTAGACAGAGATTGAGCCCAAAGGGTCCACAGTCCAATGGGTGATAGAGAAACCCAACTGATATTTTATGCAAGACTTGGTGAGTGCAAAAGTGAAGTGCAGAGCCAGGGAAGCTGTAGCCATGGGGAAATGAGACTGCCCCCAACCCCCGGAATGGGGATGGGGTTTGAGGAATCTGCAGTCTCTGAAGGAGCTGAAACCTGATATGAGTCATCAAGGACATGAATGAATTAAGGAGGTAAAGGTGCGAGTCTGCCTGGTGTACAGTCTGAGCTGAGGGATGAAAGCTGTTCGGTGTTGCTGAAGTTGAAAGAGACAAGGACACAGAGAAAGGCATGGTCAAAGTGGGGAAGGACTTTCTAAATTTTGCTAAGGAATGGGACTGGTGCAGGGTGACCCTAGCAGAGCTCTAAGCAGGGAGAAAGGGCCATAGAATCAGATGTGCATTGAAAATACATATCTCAGGAAGAGTGAGTTTGAGAGGACTTTATTGGAGAATAAAAGAACTGCTAGGATTGATTCTACATCTTTGCTATTGTGAATAGTGGTGCAATAACCATACAAGGGCAGGTATCTCATGGAATCCACCTAAGTATCCATAAATGGATGACTGGATAAAGAAAATGTGGTATGTATATATATATGTGTGTGTGGGTGTGTGTGTGTGTGTGTGTGTATGCATGTATTCAATAGAATACTATACAGCTATTAAAAAGAAAGAAATCATATCAGCAACATGGGTGGAACTGGAGGCCACTATCCTAAGTGACACAACTTAGAAACAGAAAGTCAAATACTGCAGGTTCTCACTTAAAAGTGGGAGCTAAATAATGTGTACACATGGAGTGTAGAAGGATAGACATTGGAGACTCAGAAGGTGGCATGGGGGAGGAGGATAGGGGATGAGATATTACTTAATGGGCACAATGTACATTACTGGGGTAATGAACACCCTAAAAATTTGGACTTCACCACCATGCAATATATCCATGTAACAAAACTGCACCTGCACCCCTTAAATTTATTTTTTTAAAAGAGCCGCTGGGAGGTGATAAGAGAGTGAACAGTAGTTGGAGTGGAGTGGGAAAGGACTAGAGTTAAGAAAAGTTTAGAGATAGAATCTTTAGGATGCTAGGAATGCAGGAGACAGAAGAAAGGCCTGACTTTCTATCCTGAGCCACGATGGATGGGTATCCTCTGCAGAGTGACAAACCACAGGGGACAGAGGCCACAGGAGGTGACAGCTCCCAGTTGGAACTGCTGATGTAAGGAGCCCACCAGCCTCCAGAAGGGAAGAGGGTAAGCATCAGGTGCAGAGCTCAGAGGGAGGCTCCAAGGCAGGAGACGCACATTTGGCAGCTGAGATGGCGCAGGAAAGTGAGGGAGTATGATACCCTCATTTGATTTAAATCTCTGTCTTCAAACAGAGAGGAAAATCAATCACAGGTGAAGATGCAGCATTTGATTGAAACCTGACAATCCCCAAATAAAATACCCTGTGTATGTGTTGTTCTTTCCCCCAAGCTCTCTCAACTCCACATGGATGTTCATGACAGCTTGTCAAAGGAGTTTCTCCAGAAGAGCTGATCTTCTGAACACAAAACACAATTTGGTTCAGTAGATTGTGCTAATCGCCCTGAGACACCCTGCTGACTTCATCTGTTCAATGTCCTTAGAGGGAAGATAATGAATTTAAAAAATCTGAGGTCATTCAAAGAGGGCAGCAAATGGTTATTTCAAACTTTGCTCCTTGGCATCCCGTCTCCCCAATATATTTGTTTAGAAGTTTTTTCTTTGGAAATATATATTGTTGTTTGCCTTTGTTTTCAATTAGGGAATAGGGTGATTGCATAACTTTGCTAGCTCTGAAGGATGCCCTGATATAGATCATTATCCTAAACTTGGTCTTCGAGACCTCACACTCTCATCTTGCTCCACCTACAGGTTCTCACTTGTCTGTTTAACCATATGCCTTAATCCTGCCATGTGAGAGGAGCTCGTTACCTGGCCCAGTGAACCGGGAGATTTTGGAGGGCCGGACAGGCTGGAACTGCTCCCCTCCTTGTATCCTCCAAACCTCACACAGGTCTCGCATTGACAGGTACTCAGCAAGGTTTTCTGAGACTAGACTTGTTTTCCTAGAACAAATCACATCTTTGCTCATGCAGTGACCCCCTACTTGGAAGGCCTTCGTCCATCTCTGCATTTCATTCCCTCATTAAAATCCAACTCCAGTTACCTTTCTCTGGAAGCTGTTCCCAGTGCCCCCAGCGGTGAACACTCTGCATGTGTCCTTCTGTACCGTGTCTCTCTAAGTGTTTCTGAGTAGTGGGCTATGCAGTGTATTCTTTCTGTTTCTAAACCAAGCCTTAGTGTGCACAGGACTCAGCTTAGGACTTGCGGGCTTTTGGGTACTCCTAGAAACATCTCTTGAGGCATCAATTTCTTTCCCATTCTCTGGGCCTTGCAAATACAGAGTTTCCAGCACCAAGTCATTGCAGGCCACACACCATCAAAGGGTCACACCAGCTTACGATGGGGAGTACCATCCGCCCTTAGGGCCTTGTTCATATGATATCACATCTTCCTCATTTGGTACACTGCTGGCATTTTGCAGTCAGCATTCACCCCAATACAGCATCTTGGTTGAAACAGTCAACTTGTTTCCACGCTAGTATACTGGTCCTCTAGTTGTCAGTAAGGGAATCTTTTCTCCAGTCTAGGACACTGTCCACTGACATACAGCAAGTGCACAATCAATGCACATTGGCTGGCTCAGGCTATCACATTGGTTTGTATATAATACAGATATGCCAGGCAGTGATATGTGAAGTGGAATGAACAGAATTTGAATATTGCCTTTGCCACTGAATAGCTACATGACCTTGGACATGCTTTGAGGGCTGCCCTAGAGGTATAGAACTGGCCTAGACAAGGGAAGATTGTTTAGAGTTTAGAGACCCTGCTAATTATTTATGCAACCACCATCTCATATGTCATGGTGCCTATATCAGAGAGCCGGCTAAGTTCCATGTCCCAGCTAGGTTCTAGAAATAGAAGCATGGCTTAACTATTTTCCTTACCATGAAAGAGCTAAGTCTATTGGAAGAAACAAACATATAGACAGGTAAATTTCCACCAAGTGCACATTGACTAAATGGGTTAGCCCATCTCATATTGTAGAATACAGGGCCAGTGACATTCTAACCTGTTAGTTGAAGTTGCCTCTTTTATTTGGCCTCCATAAACATAGTGAGAACAAGGTGAGAGAGTGAGTCAGTGGCTGGAGAAAGACTCATAACGATGACTTCTGTCTTTACAACCTGGGTGGCCATGAACAGGTTACCCTTGATATGGTTTGTGTATGTCCCCACCAAAATCTCAACTTGAAGTGTATCTCCCAGAATTCCCATCTGTTGTGGGTGCAACCTCGGGGGGAGGTAATTGAATCATGGAGGCCAGTCTTTCCTGTGATATTCTCTTGATAGTGAATAACTCTCACGAGATCTGATGGGTTTATCAAGGGTTTCTGCTTTTGCTTCTTCCTCATTTTATCTTGCTGCCACCATGTAAGAAGTGCCTTTTGCCTCCTGCCATGATTTGGAGGCCTCCCCAGCCATATGGAACTGTCAGTCCAATTAAACCTCTTTTTCTTCCCAGTCTTGGGTACGTCGTTATCAGCAGTGTAAAAAGAGACTAATACACCCCACCTCGTGGAACCTGTTGTTTCTTCTGTGAAATGAGGATCAACCTTCCCATTTGTTTGAAGAACATTTGCTCATGTTTCCAAAGCACCTGGTCTGCAGTGGACCTAGAGGAAGCACACCATGAATGCTAGCCATGGTTCAGGTATTCTGGACTAAAGGGTCACCTTTTGGAGAGATAGGAAGCAGGCATCCCACACGGGGGGTGTTGGCTTCAGCCCCTGTGTTCTTCTGGCTGTGGGACCAGAGAAATTGGAGGCCTTCAGAGGGCTTTTCTGATTTTTGCTCTTTCTCTAGAATGAAGTGCACAGAAGTTGTCCCCATCACCTCTAAGTTCTACTTAGAGTCTCACTAAGTCTCCGTGGGTTCCTGTGCATTTTTGCACTCAAGGGAAAAAGTGAGTGTGCTGCAGTGATGCTGGAAATCTCCCAGTCCCAGATTGCTCCCTGACTGCTCTTTCTAGGTGAGGGTGCACATTCATGGAGATACAGAAGTCCCTGGTCTTGCTCAGAAAGTGGTCTGCTCAGATATTCAGTGCCCATCAGAGCAAGGACCCCATGCCAGTGGCCACACTGGGAATGGGGAAATGGTCTGAAGGTTTGCACTGCATTTGACTCCTGGGGGTGGCAGAGACCTACCCTTGACTGCCCACCCAATCTAACAGGCTACCCTGAGCTTGAGTCCCCTCTCTCCTGGGTCTGACCAGGGATCATTCAGCCTCACCTTGAATATTCCCGGAGAAGAGGAACTCACCAACAACAGAACAAGCATGCATTGAAAGAGAAATGTCAAAATCATCTTCTTTATGTGCCACCAAAACCTTTATTCTTGTAACTTCCACAAATTCATCTTATGTACTAGGAAAATTACTAAAATTTGGACTCTGAAATTTGCCAGCTGATTCATTTCTCCACATAAGTGTCTTAAAGACAGTGGGGAGCCTTATCTGTCTTTTTATTACCAGCTGACAGAAGAGTGGGCAACACTATAAACAAAGCCTGTGAGAGGGAGTATTAAATGAATAAATAACTTGTCGATTGACTCCACCTCTGCAGATTTCTTGGTCCATGGTTGCATACTAGTCACACGACATCTCTGAGCTCTCCTCATCTGAAAAACAGGAATAATCTATTCCCATTATAATATTCTTCCATCCATCCATCCATCCATCCATCCATCCATCCATCCATCCATTCAATTATCATTACATATTTCTATGTGGTAGGCTGTGTGCTACAGACTGGACATTAAATGGTGAGCAAGCCACAATGCAAGTAGGATGGTTGAGAATTTCCCTGTGCCAGGGAGATAAAACCAGTGTACCCCCATGGGGTCAGGAGAGTGACAGGAAGGTCAGAAGGTGTGAGCAAAGCACCCTGCAGACCACCTGCTGCATATACACCTGCAAGAATTTTAGTTCCCTTCCCTCCCTCACACACACATCACCTCATCAGATGTCTGGAGATCTCAGATATCAGTGATTAGAGAACAATCACTCCCATATCCTTAAATTTCTGTGTCCAGAATGCGGGCAGAGTAGCCAAAGGGAACTACCTCTGATGGGTCTTTGGTATGTGCCAGAAAAAAGCTGCCTGGGGCTTTGTGTGGGTCATGGCTCACAATTTCTCCAGGACAAGCAGGGGCACAGAGGCCTCCCTGATGATTCCCTATGATGCCACCTCCACTCCTGCCTCTCTGCATCCTTGCCCTCCTTCATTATCTTCATTTCCTCATATGTTATATTACTTCTTCATTTTATTAGCTTCTTGTCATGTATAACCACCCCTCCTCTCTCCCACCTACATACCTCTCCACATTTCACTTTTCTGCTTCTTCTCTTAGAAACAGTGGAGAGCTGGAATGATGCATCTCTTGCTCCTACTGCATCCCGGATGCTTAACACAGAGACTGCCCCAAAAGAGGTCTTCATTAAAGATTTATTGATTGCACAAAGAATCCACAGTTCTTATAATTGTTCCTCTTATTCTATGGTACTTACCCCTTCACTCAGCAGTTCTCCTGAATCCACCTCTCAATCTTCCTGGAAGCACCCCCACCCCCACCTGTGGCCCCAGGCAGAATTCAGCAGGCTGTGCACCACACCATCCTTGCATTCTGTGTACATCTCAGTTTCAGATCTTAACATACATGCCTGTCTCCTCCATCCCATCCCCAGAGCTAGATCAGGGCTTAGTCCTGTCCACTTCATGCTGAACAGAGCTTAGCTCATGGTAAGTGATGAATAAGGTTGTGCTGAATTAATGAATGAGTGAGCAGCCTGGTTGGAATTCAACTTTGGAAAAAATTGGAAAATGCCTGGAAAGACTTAATAGAAGAGTGAAATACAAGCTTAATGAGAGGGGTGATGGACCTAAGCTTACCTGGCATCTTGCCAGGACAACATAGGCATAGTCCCTATTATTCAGTTTTCTGAAGGCACAAGGCATAGGTACTGAACATGGCTCTCAAAAAGTCCCTGAAAATGTCAGTCCAGTCATTCTGGCTTTTTGGCTGCCAGTATTCTAGATCAACATCTGCCACTTCTTTCACCATTCATAGAACATAAATGAACATTCATCGAGTGACTCTCACATGTCTGGAGTTGTAACAAGGTATTTTACAAAATTAAAACACATTAATTCTGTCTACCATTTTGCATGATAGATATTTTATCACCATATTCTAGGGTTAAGAATAAAAGGCCTTAAGAATATACATAATCTGACAGATACAAGGTTGTGTATTTCATACCTACTGGATTTGACCTGTTATTGCTCTAACGCTAAAGCTTTGTTGTTTTCATTTAACTACTTAAGAGTCATAGACTCATAGGGGAAGTGGAAAATCTTTGAAGTCACTTGGCTCCTCTGCTTCCCATCCAGTGTGAGGATCTCTTACTCAACATTTTTGACAGAAGCAGCCTGTGTTTACATTATTATCCACTCTTGCCTTCCTCATCACCATTTTTCTCATTATTGTCATCTTCATCATCATTACCATCACTATCATCACTGTCGTCATTGCTATTATCATCATCACCATTACTATTATCATCATCATCACCAATATCACCATCATCATCATCACCATCATCATCACCACCATCATCATTATCCTCACCATCATCATCATCACCACCATCATCATTATCCTCACCATCATTATCATCATCATCATCATCATCATCATTATCTCCAGCATGTTCGCTGTTTTATGCCCCTAAAAAGTCTCATGGTTTTTCAGTTGGAGCTAAGACATGAACTCAAGTCTGCCCTGAGTGCTGTGATAGAATGGGCTGTCTTGCACTTGGGTTGGGCAACTCTTTCACAAGACGAGACATCTATTTTTTGGCCTACTTGTCTGATATGGTTTGGCTCTGTGTGCCCACTCAAATCTCACCTTGAATTGTAATTCCCACATGTCAAAGGTGGAACCAGGGGGAGGTAATTTAATCATGGTGGCAGTTTCTTTCATGCTCTTCTCATGATAATGAGTGAGTCTCACCAGATCTGATGGTTTTTTTAAGCGTCTGGCATTTCCCCTGCTTGCACTTATTCTGTCTCCTGCCGCCCTGTGAAGAGGTGTGTTCTGCCATGATTGTAAGTTTCCTGAGGCCTCCCCAGCCATGCGGAGCTATGAGTCAACTAAACCTCTTTTCTTTATAAATTACCCAGTGTCAGGTATTTCTTCATAGCAGTGTGAGAATGAACTAATACATTGTCATTGCCAGAAAGGTCTTCAATTAGTATATAAATGGACTGGCCACTTGAATGATTCTAGCTTTACTCTGTGCAGACAATTCTGATTCCTCATGTACACCACAACCTGCATTTCAGATATTTGAAGACAATGCTCAATAGACCAATGCTCAATTTTTCATTTTGTAATTATTTTAACCTTCTTATCTGAGCCACACCCAGGTTAATCTCATCCCTGGTAAGATGCATGACACAAAGTGTAAACTCTCCTCTAAGATGAAGTCTAGGTTTGGTAGCTCCTCTAGATATAAACATTGTGGAAATGGAATGGTAATGAAACACTAGAGCAGTGTTTGCAATGATTAGCTGGAGAAGCTCATCATGTATAAAGTTTTAGGGGGTGAAAGAGTAGATAGTCACCCTGGGCAATATGGACCATGGCCAAAAATGGGAATGGACAGGCAGATACATCCAACACCACCCTCTTACAGAGACACTCTACACAAAAAAGAAGATCATCCCAGTCTAAGATCCCATGGATCTAGTCCCAGCTCTGCCACGAATTTGCTGTGTGACCTTGGCTTATCCACTGTCCATCTCTGGTTTTCAGATACACCATCTGAAAAAAAGGGATGTGATGTAATGATCATATTACTTACATTGTGCAGCATCTCTGAATCAATGGATTCAAAGGGAATGAATGAAACTAGTAGCTTTAAGACAAACCAAACATTAACTCAACTGAAGACTGAGGAAGAGAGGAGGCCAACCACTAAAATTAGTCATTCTTCTCACACTTGGAAAACAAGAATAAAAACTAACAATGAATCTGCCTAAAATCAGTCCAAACATACTGAGAAATATAAGTTGTAATAAAAAGAAAGGGACTGAGCCTCTTTTGGATGTAGATGTGAAATTACAAGTGGAAAATATAATTGAACTTATCACTTGGTGCAAGGTCATCGATGTATCAGCTTGGGTTTCAAAGGGAATGGCAATGATTTAGTAAGAATGGTAGGCCAACTTGCTGTTTGGAAAAGAGCAGAGACCCTGAGGCCAGTAGCCTGTTCTCAGTGTCTTCTAGTTTGGGAAGCAAAGCTGAGGTCAAATGAGCTCACTCCCACTACTCCAGATCAAACCTTTTGCCAGACCCTGGCTTATATTTTAAGGCATATTTTTAATATACAGGTTTGTAGTAAGGTACGTAAGTGCTTATTCTATTAATTTAATCAATACCAGAATGATCACAGATCAGTTATTCTTCAAATAAATGATACAACACATCTTTATTATTTATATAATGACTTGATCATGTTCAGTTTGAAAATAAATGAAATATAAAACCCTCTGGAACAAAGAAGATATATTAGCCATCTAGGTCTACATCTTGCTTATACCACCTTTGATATTTTGTAGAATATAATGGAGGTATAAATAAAACTATATAATAAATTTCACATTTTCTTTCTCTGTCACCATATCAAGCAAAAATGGCCAGATTCCTACGCACTGCGTTTGGGGTGGCTGGACAGAAAACTCGAGCTCTGTGGCATGTGTAACGTTCACTTTGGGGATCCTGATGGCCTTTCTAAGAGAGAGGCAGGCAGCTCCAGCTGACCTTGAGGTTTAATGAGAAGTATGTGTGTCGGCTTATGGGGAAAGATGGACCACAGCATAAAGATGCTGCGGACAAAGAAGATGAATAGTGGTTTCAACAACGGGCTCTGAATTAAAAGTCACAGGGGCAGAACTTTGAACTTCAGGTGTTGCTTTGTAACCAAGTTGCTTCTTTTGTGAGCAACTCTATGGTGAGGAGGATTCGCATCAGGGGTCAGTTTATTTGAAAAGTGTTAATAATTTTAAGCAGTAAAAGGAGATACGCATGGACATGTATTAACTGCACATATGTCACATATTTATAGATATAAAACATATCTGTAGCAATACCTATGGGTAAGTTTAGGCATACATACAGATTTGTTTATACCTGCTATGTGTAACAATGATATCAATTTCTCTCAAGGTGACTTAATTTTTTAGCTCCATTTTTTTAAAAGAAAAAGAGTGGAATTAATACAACTTTCAAATCTATTTAAACTACTCTTATTAGCACTGTAGCATAAAACATAAAAAGCTAATTGTAGCAAAAAACTACTGGAATACCTTATTCAGTAACTAAGTGAACCATTAAGGAGAAAAATCAGCTAAACATCCTCCCATATGTCCACCAGTTGTGACATAGTCTGCAGTCAGGCCGCTAGGGTTCAGGATCCAGCTGTGCCATGCACTGGCTGTGTGACCTTGAACAAGTCACTACTTCTATCTGGCTCTTGATCACCTTAGTCTGAAATGAGCCAAAAACTCATCTTCTAGCAGCGCTGTGGTGAGGGTCACAGGAGATGAGGAATGTGGAGCAGTGTGGCATGGTGATTCAGGGCTCAGACTGTCTCAGTGTGCCAGGTCTTGATTGAGTAACTGGATTAGTAAGACTGAGGTCTGGGGGTTAGTAAGACTGAGGTCTTGGGGTTTCACTTTCCTCATCTGTAAAATAAGGATGTTGATATTAATATCAAGGGGTCACAGGGAAGCTTCAGTTAATTGAAGTACAGAGCTTTGCACAGTGGCAGGCACATAGGAAGAGGGCTGCTAGCTGGTGTGACTAACAAGCCACGCAGAACCGTGAGCCACTCATCCTCATCAGCTTTCTGGGGACCAGTGGCCTTGCAGTCCTCTCTCAGGCTTGGAGAAAGAGGACAGGGGAAGGACAAGAGGGAGGGCAATTGCTCTTTCCCTCCTAGCCCCTTAACAAAGCTTCTGGAGTTGAGCAGGCTCTGAAGTTCCTTGCTATCTTTCTCTGCAGTGAGCCTGCCTCCTCGCCTTGACAGGTGGACATCATTATCTCTATCAGGATGGCTAAGTTACTGAAGGGAAAAATTCCATCCTGAAGCCATCAATTTTACTTTTGATCCTTCTCCTCAGGTTGAAGCTTCCTTCCAAAGTCACTTTTAAAACATTTAAAAAAAATCTTTAAATGGAGGTTTTATGCAACAGACAATGTCTCCTATTTGAATTCTCTTGTGCGGGGATAGCATTTCCGTTGCCCACCGTCCAATAAAATGTTAATCACAGAAATATTGAACATTAAAGAGTGTCTTCAACTCTCTAACGCATCCATGTCAAGCACTTGGGGGAATGGATATATTATAAATCTGGAAGGGAGCTCAGCTATGAAGTTCACCACTTCCAATAGAGATGCTAGCCAGCGGGGTAAGGAGCTTACTCTGAGTCATGCACTCCTTGGAGTAGGGAGAAGGCATGCATAGGAAGAAAGGAGTTCACACTCGGAATTTCATGGTGCCATGCATCCCAAGGAGCTCCGTGTGGCCTCCAGGAGCTGCTGTTACACAGACTTGGAATTTTTTTTTTTTTTTTTTTTTTTTAGAAGGAGTTTTGCCCCATCGTCCAGGCTGGAGTGCAATGGCACAATTTCAGCTTACTGCAACCTCCACCTCTTGGGTTCAAGCAATTCTCCTGCCTCAGCCTCCTGAGTAGCTGGGATTACAGGTGCCCGCCACCATGCCCGGCTAATTTTTGTATTTTTAGTAGAGACGAGGTTTCACCATGTTGGTCAGGCTGGTCTTGAACTCCTGACCTCAGGTGATCTGCCCAACTCGGCTTCCCAAAGTGCTGGGGTTACAGGCATGAGCCACTGTGCCCAGCCTGGATCACTGCTTAGTTCTGCTTTTAGATGCTTTGAGGATATTAGGCACATTGTTTAGCCTCCATGGGACTCTGTTTCATCACAGGTCATTGTAGGGATTTAATGAACTAAGGATACTAGGGCTTACAAATATGTAAACCGTTTTTGAGAACTCACTAGGTCGTAGATATTACTCTGACTGCATTACACACATAATCTCTTTCAATCCGTGATTTCTTCTTTGTGGTGGGCATTATCACCATTCCCTTCTTGAGGCAGACATTAGGTTTAGCAATTTGTTCAAGATCCTACAGCTTATAAATGTGGACTCCAGATATCTGCACTCATTATTGTAAATACATGCTGCCTGTCTCTCTATGAGGTAGGTAAATAGATGTCCTGTGCCTGATGTGTGGGAGATGCTCAAAAAATGCCTGTTCTTTGCCTTCCTTTGCCCATTTGCAGTTAATGTCTGTCTGAGGACTCTTTTTCTTGAAAGAAAGAACACTATCTGCCTACAGGCATGGGGAGACAAAAATGCTTTATACTCAATGGCCTTGGAAAAAACCATCAACCACTCATGGGTGGCACATTGGTGGCTAAATACCCTAGCTCCCTAGTACCTGATTTGAGGGTATAGAATATCACCTCCCAGAGTTCCTAAGACTGAGCTTATTGCCCTCCAAAGTATTTTGCTTGGTGGTGCAACCCTTTTTTACAAATTTCCCATCTCTGTCTCTTGTCCCAACTCCCTCACTAGTGCTTTCTGGAATCACCTTCCAAATAAACACCTTGCTCACCAATGATTGTCCCAAGTCCTGCTTCTGTAAGAACTCAAACCAAGCCTGAGCTTTCAGAGAGTTCTGGCCTGTCTGGTTATTCTTGGATGCTCTGGCAGGTGGCACAGTGCCTGGAAAAGAGGAGGTGCCCAGCAAGTGCTTCATGTGACAGGCGGATAAAAGCAGAGGGGGCACAGGTGTCCTGGGTACAAGCCTTGGCTTGGGAATGTGCCGGCTGTGATCCTGGGCCAGTTACATAGCTCCTTTGAGCCTCAGTTTACTCATAAGGATAAAAATCCTTGTAGGATTATTTCTGGGCTTGTACAAAATTCACAGAGAGCAACTAACATGTAGTGGGCATCCAATAAATAGTAGCTGTGGTGATGCTGTGTAGAAGGCACTGGAGTTTTTAGATTCCCAACTTGCCTGTCACACCGGCAAGTTCAAGTCCCATGATGCAATGAGGTTAGCAGCTGTTGAACAAACTATTGATAACGCTCCCTCCAAAAGGCAGTCTGAGCTTGTGTGTGACTTGAACTAGACACTTCTGTTGAATTGGGCCCCTCTTTTTAGCAATAGCCTCCAATGGGCGTCTCTGGCAAAAGGGATGAGGGAGGAGGTGGATCTTCTAAGTTCATTCTTTGAGGAAAAAAAAAATGAATTTCTTTTATCCCAAGTTTGAGAATGGTCTGTGGAGGTCAGTACATTTTTGCTCCAAAGTCAATGGCTTAGACAAAAGGCATTTGACTAAGGATAAACAGATGCAAATACCCCAGCTACAGGCCTGGGTCTCCTCCAAGAACAACGAAGGGCCCCTGGAAGTGAAACTGATTGGACAAATGCCCCACCTTCCTCCGTAATCTTTTTGAATACCCCCCTCTCAATTAAATGTGTTAGACTTGCAAAGGCAATTTCTGAAACAGGACCTGATAGAACAAGAGTCGTGAGCTTTGCCAGCATCCTAAGGCAAGTGCACCTGGCCTCTGTTCCAGGGTATGAGTCTGTCTTAACCAAAACTTTTATTCGGAGAAGCCACAGGAAACAGAGATAACCTGCATTATCTGAACATATATGCTGTTTTTTTGGTTGTTGTTTTTAATTGAGTAAGTGCATGAGTCTTGCATCCTGCGTCCAGGAAAATTATTCTCAGAAGATCTCAGTGTATCTGCAATGAACTGTATGGACATTTAAACTCATATGATACAGCATGAGTTTAAATGGTCTCTGCCATGGTATATGATGGACCCAGAGAGCGTATGCACTGCATGTTGAATATCGGGGTTTAGGCAGCACACATAGAAATGACTATCCCCTGCGAAGGAAAGGCTATTTTCACCACACTCTTTGCTGCACATATTAGGCCATTTTGTGCATTGCTATAAAGGAATACCTGAGACTGGGTAATTTATAATGAAAAGAAGTTTTATTTTGGCCCCCGATTCTGCAGGCTGTACAGAAAGTGTGGTGTCAGCATCTGCTCCTGGTAAGGGCCTCAGGAAGCTTCCAATCTTAGCAGAAGGGAAGGAAAGCTGGTGTGTCTCATAGTGAGAGTGGGAGCAAGAGACAGAGAAGTGGGAGGTCTCAGACTTTTAAACAACCAGATCTCCCATGAAGGAACTGAATGAGAACTCACTCATCACCAAGAGGATGATGCTAAGCTATTCATGAGGGACTGGCCCCTGTGATCCCATCAAGGCCCCACCACCAGGCCCCACCTCCAGCACTGGGGATTACATTTCGACATGAAATTTGGAGGGGACACACCTCCAAATTGTCTCACTGTCCCTGTGCTGGGAGAAGAGAGACGTGGATTTGGAAATACACTTTAGGAAGGAAATCAGTGTTTGTTGTGGTCCACTAGGCAAGATAGCTGTGTACTACAGCAGGTATGAAATTCGCACAGCAGCTCATAAAGACCTCTCTTTTGAATGCAGTGAAGCAGTGATGTCGCTGGGATTTTAGGCTCAGCCGGGCCTGGTTTCCAAGACTTTTCTACCGCAACTGAGCGATACTCCAAAATTGTAAGTTAAATCACATCATTCCTTGCTTATAACTCTCCCATCTCCAAGTAGAAGCAGAATCACCATCATGGTGGTTCCCAAGGCCCTGGTGTTCAGACTCCTCTGCTTCCTTTTTGGTGAAAACCCAAACCCTTTTCACTGCCCCTTCCCCTGTTCATTCAAGGCCCCAGCCCCCTTGCTCTTCAAGTAGGCCAAGCACCGCCCCACTTGCCCTTGCCCTTGACCCTGCCTGGGATGCCTGACTCCAGTGGCCTCATGGCTCACCCTTACACTTACCCTGTTGCTGCTAAATGTCAGCCCCTTAGAGGGGCCCACCCAGCTGGGCCTAGCTAAGGCAGATGCTCCTGTACCTCACCATACCCTAAAGCTGCTTTATTTTTCTGCTCCGAATTCTTTACTAGCTGACTTCGTTATACAATATTTTGGTTCTGTTGATCACCTGTCCTGCTCACTGTCTCTACAAAAGCAGAGAATTTGTCTAAATTGTTCACCAAAGGCCCTGCCCCTAGAACACTGCCTGCCCACGGTAGGGCCCCCAGAAATACTCCCTCAAGTGAATGAATGACTGCCCCCAAGAAAGCATCTTTCAGGACGGCTGCAATGTGATGAGGCTTTCTTTGTGTGTGACATCGGTGACTGGACTTCTTATTATCACTAAACCCGATGTTGGAGCCCGATAAGGGAGTGAGCTCCAAAAGTAGTACTTTTTTCACAGGGGCTCAATTGTTGCTTTTGGTGGCTGGATTTGCATCTCTTGTCTGCACCACTTAGGAGCTAAGCGTGGTGTTGCAAAAGCTGTCAGCCTTTTAGAACCACCTCCCCAAATCTGCTGCTGTGAAACAAAGACCATGATCACCCCAGTGCACCGCACCCAGCTGTTGAATCACCCTGATGGAGCAGTGTTAGGGGGGATTACGGAGGACAAACAGTGTCAGAGCCGGAATGGAAAGCGCCTCGGCTGAGCAACACCTTGCATGGAGACCCAGATGGGAGCAGAGATAAACCCTGAGGTGGGATGCAGCGTTTGGTGGGGGATGGGGTGGCTGATGGAGGACATGAGCCAGGTGTCTACAGAAACCACTCTGGGGCAGTGGTCATTGTGTTGACGGAGGACACGCAGAGTGCAGGATGGCATGGAGGTGGCCACTTGGGAGGCTTGCCCAGGATGCGTGGGAAGGCTGCAGTGGGCAGCTAGATACAGGCACATAGGGAAGGATGAACCGCAGTTTACCAGTGGGTGAGGGAGGCATTCGAGGACGAGGTCATGGCTTGTACTAACATAGCACTGTGCGCAGGTAAGGGAGCTCACTCCTCTTACATCAGTCCTTCCCTGGCTTCCTCAACAAAATGACTGGGTGCTTCCTGTGTCACCAGGCACTGTGCCTGGGAGCCATCAGAGAGGCAATCATGAACTGAGACACAGGTTCTTGTTCTCATGGAGCTCAGAGGGCAGATGATATCAGGGTAAGGAGTAGGGGCTTTCCTACTATTTCGCCTCATGAAGTGTGCGGGCGATGGCAAGAATTTAGGCCATAAATGTGTGTGTGTGTTGGGGCGCGTCATAGCCCTTTAAATTGGGGCAGAGGGGAAGAGGCCAGGGACAGTGGCTCATGCCTGTGGGTGGATCATTTGAGCTCAGGAGTTGGAGACCAGCCTGGGCAACATGGCAAAACCCCATGTCTACAAAAACTACAAAAATTATCTAGATGTAGTGGCATGCGCCTGTGGTCCCAGCTACTCAGAAGGCTGAGGCAGGAGGATCGATTGAGCCCAGGAAGCCGAGGCCAAGCTCACACCACTCCATTCCAGCCTGGGCAACAGAGTGAGACTGTGTTTCAAAAAAAAAATTATTAATAAAATTTTCAAAAAGAGAAAATTTAAATAACTTTCAGAGGGATGAGTGCTGTCACATCCCCTGCTGCCCTGCGATTCTCTGTTTCCTGTAACTTCAGGGTTCACATCTTGTCGTTCATCCTGAAGGCATCTTACTTTGTGTCTCCCATTGTGGGGAGCACCAGGAGAGTGTACGTGTGGTTCTGGGAAGAGATGCGCTGTGGCAAGATAGGATTTGCTGTTAAGTTTTTACATGGAGAAATTTCCATCCTCATAAGTGATCGTTCTTATTGACCCTCCAAGTGTATTTGTGATGTAAAGTTCCGTTTGCTTGAAAATACATGTGAGATATTATGATGCTCATTAAACTCTATTCTAGAAATATCTATAAGGAAACAAACAGAGAGTTGGTGAACTTGCCTTATTTGAGTTTTAGGTGGGTGGAGGTATCTGAGATTTTCCTGTGAGGAAGATTTATTGAATTCAAGTATTTTATTACTTGGTCTTTAAGAAAAGCTACAGGCTGATGGAGATTGGTGTTCTGTTGTCTTCCATGCAAGCCTTCAATAAAAAGACCTTGTGCCAAGAGCCACAGCAGGAGGAGCTCTGGCCAAGCAGCACACCCAGGGCAGGGCATTTAAGGAGACATGTATCTGAGAGAAAGAGCTTACTTTCTTCTTGTCCCTCCCCTAATCCAGCCTTGGAGGAAAGCGGTGGGTATTTACTGAGTTCCTGGATGATGCCAGCACAACTATTCATCTGCATGAGCCGCCTGTCCCCTGCAGACTAGGACCTGTCATCATTTCCTTACCTATGGGTAAGGAAACTGAGGCTCAGATGGTCTGAGTAACTCCCCTCATCACATGATTGTGAAATGCCACCACCTAGAAGATGCCCCGTATTTGATTCTAGGCTCCCATGTCTCTGGATCTAAGCAAACGCAGTGACCATTTGGTCGGAGGGATGGACTCTCCAGGACAACCAAAACTCGGTCCTCTCCACCAGATGCATGTCTTTTTGAGCTTTGTTGGAAATAGACAGAGCAGCAAATTGTTATGGATGGCAAAGACAGCCCTTGGTTGTTGAGCTCCCGCTTGAGTACTAAATAGCAGCCTCATTCTCAGGCCTGAGTTCCTGGCGCTTGGCCTGGGTCACAGACAGAAGCCAGCTGGTCACCACACTGGCCAGATTTTCTGAGTGCTCAGAGAGGTATATCCACCAGCGAGGGTGTGCCACTGCTCATCCCAGCCTGGCTGAGCCCAGGGCCATCCTTGCCATTCCTCAGTCGGCCTTCAGTACATCAGGAGTGTCTTCTCCACATGTTTTCACTTAGTGCCTGAATTCAGTTCCTACCCTTTCAACAGGAACCAAGTCCAATTAAGTAATTTATTTGTCACCAAACTAGCATCCTGGTCCTTAGAGAGTTAAAGAGTATTATTTTATAAAAGAAACCATTTATTAATTTGTTCTTCAGTAGATATTATCTGGGCATCTATTATTTTCTGCTCGGCTTTCCCCTGAGCTCTGCTGTGATAAAGATAGATATGGCTCTGGTCATGCCTTTGAGAAGCTCATGGTCTAGCGTACTGCTCAGATGCAGATGTGGAAACCTTCAATGCAGCAGGAAATGTGTTGCAATGAAGGTAGTGAAGCCAGGAAAGCTGCATAGAGGAAGGGGATGAACTCACCACTGAGTGAAAGCAAGTCCAAGAAGGCTTCCCTGAGCAAGTGAGGTTGGGCTGAACTTGACGGAAGACTAGGGATCCTCCAGG
This sequence comes from Pan paniscus, assembly GCF_029289425.2. NCBI lineage: Eukaryota > Metazoa > Chordata > Mammalia > Primates > Hominidae > Pan > Pan paniscus. The sequence goes on along the minus strand of NC_073264.2, from coordinate 99,843,685 downwards.
AGGAAAATAAAGGAAGGGTGCTCAGGCAGGAGGGACCGCATGTATTTGTTTGTTGGTTACTTGGTTTTGAGATGGAGTCTCGCTCTGTCACCAGGCTGGAGTGCAGTGGCACGATCTCGGCTCACTGCAACCTCCGACCCCTGGGTTCAAGTGATTCTTCTGCCTCAGCCTCCTGAGTAAGCTGGGACTACAGGCGTGCACCACCATGCTTAGCTAATTTTTGTATTTTTATTAGAGACAGGGGTTTCACCATGTTGGCCAGGATGGTCTCGATCTCTTCACCTTGTGATCCACCTGCCTCAGCCTCCCAAAGTGCTGGGATTACAGGCATGAGCCAGCACGCCCAACCGGGGCCACATGTTTCAGGAAAGCAACCTGTACACAAAGATGGTATCAATAGAGTCAGCTGTAATTGGAGCATAGGAGGAGGGGAACTGGATGAGAGAGAGGACCATCCAGGATGACCTGGGTCCCCACTGTGCATCTGTCCCTAAGGAGCTGGGTGGACCCAGTAAGGTGTGGACAATGAAGGGTTATGTTGGCTGGTCTCCCCACACCCCTCCAGGGCAGGATTCTAGGACCATGATGCTATGAACAGCTGGGTGCCAGGTGGCCCAGGACTGCAGGCCCCTGCGTTCTTGGGTAAATTCAGAACAGCTGAGCATCCTGGCCCTTTCCTCGAAGCGCATTGTCCACACAGGCCTCCTTTGGCAGAAAAATCAACTTTCATTCTTGGGAGCTCTGGGGATTTGGGACAATTCACAAAGCCTGCCCCTTTCTTTCCTTCTATTCATTAATTATTGTCATGGGGAACTTCTATTTATCAGGCACCGAGCACAGGTTTTGGGGAGAGATAGACCCATGTAGAATGCCCGTGATCTGATACAATTGGACTCTTACAAGAGCTACCAGACCATGGATGTTAGTTAATTAGGAATTCGGAGCCTGCCATTCAAAGGTGGTTGAATGCAGCTCTAAACATCATTATCTCTGCAGCCAACAGAGCGACTGGCCACCTCTCTGCCAAGCCACCCTGCCCCCCTGGGAGGGAGAGCGGTTCCCTGCATTTCCAACAGCACCTGAGCGTCCGAGGCAAAGCTCTGCTGTCAGGTCAGTGCTGGGCCAGCCCACACGGAGTTTGGTCTGCTTGGACTGCAGCTCTACTTCCAGTTTTTTCTTACACACTGCCAGCCTCACTTTGCTCATCAGTCCCATGGGGCTGATGCCAGATCCCTGCCTGTGTTGCTGGTGCGAAAATGTGATCACAGGATAAAAGAACATGACAGACCACGGACTCACATGCCAATCGATGAAGGTTCAGAAACACTGAAGGGTGATATCCGAAAGTGATTCCCATAGTCTTTCTTTCTCTTTGGGATTATTGTGTTTCTAAATTCCGTGAGGGCTCCCGTGAAGATCATGGAGAGAATGTCAATTGTTAAGGGGGCTTGGTACCCAGCTCCATTGCTTGTGCAAAGATGATGGAAAGGCTAGTGAGGACTATGCTGAAGGTTTTCACCAACACAGCCCCTGATCCTGCCCCACCCTGCCTTTCTTCTCCTCCCCAGTAGCCATGGTGGGACCTTGCATTTCATGCAAGCATGTGGCCCACCCAATTGTTGGGCTTCCTGGATCTGCCCTGATCCCGTCAGTTTCCCCTTTTGTGGGAGATTCATTCTGCAGGGGTTCAACTAGCAGGACTCACCACCTTGGCTTTGAGCGGCTGTAATTCCAGTTCACAGTGGATTAAAAACATCCGGTTGTCCATCCTGATCCAGGAGGGAATCAGGATGTGCACTTCCCAGTCTCTTTTTATATACAGGTATAAGGCAGAGGAAATAGGAGAGAGTGAGGGTCATTTTGGGGCCTGGGAAACCTGTGACTCTAGAATTGAGGGGAAAGGGGAAGTGAATTCGTAAAAATCTAGTTGAGAAAATGGTGTTCATTTTTCCTCCCTCCATCCTTCTAAAAACATCCCAAAGGTTGCAGGCCAAACAGCTCCAGGGAAAATTAACAAAAATGGTGATAGAAGTTTAGTTTTAGGGTTTTCTTCTGTGTGGGGGTTAGGTTTATTTTGTTTTTTACAGAGCATGGATGAAGGATCACAGTTTTCACTATCTAGTTGGGACAGCAAGTGAGGCATGGCCCTGGCTTTCCATCCGTGGGCTGAGACTTGAGTAAAGAGAGCTGGCCACCCCTGGAAGGGCATCCCTTCCTGCTCACAGCAAGGCTGCAAGCTGCTGCCCTGGAATCTCTCTGCTCTGAGGGATTGAGCTCAGGCTTCCCTCTTGCTACAGGCTGTGCTGGTGAGAGCTCAAAACACATGCTGCAAAGCAGTGCAATTGTTTCTGTTCCCCATTAGACAGCCAATTCATTCCTCTCAATGTTTCTGGCACCTGATTTGCTTCTTGGCACATCTTACGCCCTCAGTATGTCTTTACTGATAGAATAAATGAACAACAAGGAGGAATGCTCAGAGCATGTCTGCTGAATTACAGAACACTAAATACACTTCTCATACCTATTATCCTAACTCAATTATCATAGATACCCTAATCGGGCAGAGTGGAAGATGGGAACTTATCATCTCCATTTGACCCCGAGAAATACTGATGTCCAGATAAGTTTAGTCGACTTACTCAAGGACAAAATGTTAGTGACTGGTTGTTAAGGGGGCTTGGTACCCAGCTGCATTGCTTGTGCAAAGATGATGGAAAGGCCAGTGGGACCTATGCTGAAGGTTTTCACCAACTCAGCCCCTGATCCTGCCCCACCCTCCCTTTCTTCTCCTCCCCAGTAGCCATAGTGGGGCTTTGCCTTTCATGCAAGCATGTGGCCCACCCAATTGTTGGTCTTCCTGGATCTGCCCCGATCCCGTCAGTTTCCCCTTTACAAGGCCCTCTGTGAGAATGCACATCCAGGATGGAACAGCTAGGAGAGAGAATCCCATTCTCACTCACCACTTTCCAGGGAATGCTTGACACTTGGGCTAGATGACAAAGCCTCTCTACCACCAGGCTCCACTCAAGAGGCCACAGGGGGTGTTTCTGGGCAGATGTTGGCCCCTAGCCACATGAGTCCACCCTGCTGGACCCCTCGATCATCTGGCCCAGCTGTGCATAAGCTTTAGAACTAATCCACAAGAATGTCCTTTTCAGCTATGATTGGCTGCTGGTGACATCATAGGAATCTGGGGGAAGTGATTTTTGTGCATATCTTGTTTTATATGTCTTTGATTAATAAACATTGGGCAATCAAATTAATTATGTCAGCCTAAGAACAGATTGGTTGGCAAAATATTTTGAAAATGTAAAGTTCAGTCAACTAAGACCTGATTAGAGTTGTAACCCTCTCAGTGTGCAAATGAGTAGACCAAGAGCCAGCAGGAAAGACTTTTTGTCTAAATTAATATTCAAACTCAAATTTCCTGACCCAAGCCAGGGCCCTTATCCTTTAGTCTCTACTATCTGGGAAGATCTTCCAAGGAGATAATGAGATTTTTAAAATGTCATATACAAAGCAACACTTCTCCATGGTACACGTATAAGACAGTGCACATGTATGTATGTATGTACAGAGGACATGTGTGGGTACTCTGCCAGAAGGTGTCCAGTTGTAATAGAATGATGCTGAATTAGTTTTTCAGGCTACAGTAACAAAGTACTGCACATTAAGTGGCTAAACAACAGAAATACAGTCTCCCATAGCTCTGGAGGTCTGAAGTTTGAATTAAGGGATCAACATATTTCTTCTGAGGCTGGCAAAAGACCGTGTTCCAGGCCCTCTGCCCTATTGTCTGGGGGTTTCTGGTAATCTTTGCCATTCCTTGGCTTGCAGAAGCATCACCCTAGTCTCTGCCTTCATCTTCATGTGGCATTATTCGTGTGTCTCTGTCCAAATTCCCCCTTTTTATGATGACACCAGTCATACTGGATTAGGGCCCACCCTAATGACTTTATCTTAACTAATTGCATCTATCATGACTTGTATCTCCAAATAAGGTCACACTCTGAAAATATTGGGATTAGGACTTCAACATACTAAGTTTGTGGGGGAGGAGGGGGAGTGGGAGAGGAGAGTCACAATTCAAGCCATAAAATAGGCCTTTTTCAAGAGTTCAGAACCAACTTGGTGAAACCCCATTTCTACTAGAGATATAAAAAAAATTAGCCAGACATGGTGGCAGGAACCTATAATCCTAGCTACTCAGGAAGCTGAGACAGGAAAATTGTTTGAACCAGGAAGGAAGAAGTTGCACTGAGCTGAGATTGTGCCACTGCACTCCAGCCTGGGCAACAGAGTGAGGCTCCGTTTAAGAGATTACATGATATAAAAAAAGTATTGTCTGGAATACATTCGAGATCTTCCACCTGGGCAAGTCAATTTCCTTCACTGAATATGAATTTCTTCACCTTTAAGGTGGATGTAAGGACAGTCACATGAAGGATAATCACATGTATGCTTTGGTTTGTCCAGCAAGATAAAAACTTAAGGATCAGATAGGGTGATGACTTGACCGAGTTCACACGGAGTAACTGACAAAGTCTAGGCTTAAGCTTTCGGTTTCCTACAGCAGCTCTTTCTACTTTATTAGGTAGCATCTCTATCTTTAGTATATTGTCTCCACATTGAAGTTTTTTTTTTTTCCTCTACATCTAAAGAAAGATAGCATAAAGGAAAAGTCCCCTGAATGAAATATAGGAGATCTGCATTCTAGAGTCCAGTGTCCCTCTACTTACATGTGTGAGTTTAGGTGTTGATATGTCTGTATTAGACATTCATGACTTTGTGCTTGTTGTGTTTCAAGAACTACATTTAGCTTATTACCTGGGAAATGATGAAGGTGAATAAATGACAGTCTCCCCCAAACGAAATCTGGCTATGTGCTATGTGTAAGAGACCCATCTAAAAATAAGGTAATATAGAATGTCTGAAAGTGAAAGAATGGCAAAAGATACATCAGACGAATGCTAGTAACAAGTAGGTATTCCGTTTAGGTATAAAAATATATTTTATATATAGAATAAAATATAGGTACTTATAAAGATAAGTATTCCAGTTAGATTGCTTCTATAACTTGGCTATTGTGAATAGTGCTGAAATGAGCATGGGAGTGTAGATTTCACTTTGACATACTGATTTCAATTCTTTTGGATATGTATCCAGAAGTGGGATTGCTGGATTACTGGTAATTCTATTTTTAGTTTTTTTTGAGGAAACTCCATACTACTTTCTGAAATGGCTGTGCCAGTTTAAATTCTCACTCACAATATTCAAGGGTTTCCTTTCTTCCACATCCTCACCAACACTTGTTATTCTTTGTCTTTTTTTAAAATTTATTTTGACAGGGTTTTGCTCCATTACCCAGGCTGGAGTGCAGTGGCATAATCACTGCTCTTTACAACCTCTGCCTCCTGGGCTCAAGTGATCTTCCCACCTCAGCCTCCCAAGTTGCTGAGACCACAAGCGTACACCACCACGCCTGGCTAATATTTGTATTTTTTGGCAGAGACAGGTTTTTGCCACGTTGCCCAGGCTGATTGGTCTCGAACTCTTGAGCTCAAGTGATCTACCCACCTCAGCCTCCCAAATGCTGGGATTATAGGCATGAACTACTGTGCCCAGCCCATTATTTATCTTCTTGATAATAGCCACTCCAATAGGTGTGAGATGATGTTTAATTGTGGTTTTAATTTGCATTTCCCTGATAATTAGAGATGTTGAGCATTTTTTAACATATCTATTGGCCATTTGTATCTCTTGTTTTGGGAAATGTCTACACAGAACTTTTGTCCATTTTTAAAATCAGTTTATTTTATGTCTTGCTATTGAGTTGAACTTCCTTATATATTTTAGATATTAGCTATTAGACATTATTAGATATTCGATATTATACATTTGTAGGGTTTACAAATGTCTTCTTCCAACCCATGGGTTGTCTCTTCACTCTAATTGTTTCCTTTGCAGTCCAGAAGCTTTTTAGTTTGATACAATCCCATTTGTCCATTTTTGCTTTTGTTTCCTAGGCTTTTGGAGTCCTGTTCAAGAAATCATTGCTCCAAACAATGTCCTGAAACTGTTTTTTGTTTTTTTTTTTCCTAGTAGCTTTACAGTTTTAGGTCTTACATTTAAGTATTTTTATTGATTTTGAGTTTATTTCTGTAGATAGTGCAAGATTATGTTCCTATTTTATTCTTTTGCCTGTGGATATTCAGTTTTCTCAATATGATGTATTACAAATTATCTTTACCCCATCATGTATTCTTGGAAACTTTATCAAAAAATCAATTGACAATTGACCATAAATACTTGGGTTTATTTCAAGGTTTTCTATCCTGTTTCATTGGTCAATGTGTTGTTTTTTTATGCCAGTATCATACTCTTTTATTAAAATAGATCTATCATATATTTTGAAACCAAGGAGTGTGATGCTTCTAGCTTTGTTCCTTTTCTAAAGATTGCTTTGGCTATTTGGAGTCCTACAGTGTAAATGTTAAGAATTTTTTTTTTTTTTTTTTTTTTTTTTTAGATGGAGTCTCCCTTTGTTGCCCAGACTAGAATGCAGTGGCATGATCTCGGTTGTCTGCAAGCTCTGCCTCCTGGGTTCATGCCATTCTCCTGCCCCAGTCTCCCAGTAGCCGGGACTACAGACGCCCGCCACCACGCCCATCTAATTTTTTTGTATTTTTAGTAGAGACGGGGTTTCACCGTGTTAGCCAAGATGGTCTTGATCTCCTGACCTCATGATCCGTCCCTCTTGGCCTCCCAAAGTGCTGGGATTACAGGCATGAGCCACCGTGCCCAGCCTTAAGATTGTTTTTTATCTCTGTAAAAAGTGACATTGAAATTTTGGTGAGGATTGCCTTGAATCTGTCGATGGCTTTGGCTAGTGTCCATCAATGGATGAATGGATAAAGAAAATGAATATACACACAATGGCATACTATACAACCTTGAAAAAGAAGGAAATCTTGTCATTTGTGATAACATGGATGGAACTGGAAGATGTTATGCTTAGTGAAATAAGCCTGGAAGAGAAAGATAAATACTTTATTATCTCACCTATATGGGGAATCTTTAAAAAGTCAATCTTTAAGAAACAGAGTGTAGAAAGGTAGTTTCCAGAGTCTGGGGTAAGGGCAAAGAGAAAGGAAAAAGGAGATGTTGATCCAAAGGTGCAAATCTCAGTTAGACTAAAAGAATAAGTAAGGCACTTCCTGGTGAACACTGTTAATAGTAAGGTACTCTTTCAAAATTACTATAATAGTAGATTTTTAAGATTCTCACCAAAAAAAGTTGGTGAGGTGCTAGATATGTTAATTACTTTGATTGAATCTTTGTACAATGTATACATAGATTAAAAAATCATGTTGTATTCCATAAATATGTACAATTATTGGCAATTAAAAATGAGTAAATTTAAAAATAGGTAATATTTTCAAATTAATATCAAAAAAATTCAAAATAAAAAATTATTATTAGGGATTTGGTTTGTCATTACTTATAATAAAAAGAATATTTTATCTGAGTATACAATAATCATGAACCTGAATGCAACTAACAACACAACTACAAAACATATAAAGCAAAAGTTTGCAGAGTTATAAGGAGAAATTAGCAAATTCATAATCAGAGTAAGATTATTTTAGTAAGCCTCTTTTGAAACTGTTAGTAAAGATACAGAAAATGTGAACAACATGCTGAAAAACTTAAGCTATATATAAAATTCTGAAAAACACAGAAAATATTCATTTTCAAGAATATCTATGTACTATTTTCAAACACTGACCATGTAGTAAACTGAATGAAAGTTTCAGCCAATATTTTCAATACTATTTGATTTGTATATCCAATAGACCACAATCGCTAAACCTATTGCAAGAAATTCAGAGATTAGTGAAATAATCTCTCCCAATTTGATCATCTGCTTAGACACTAAAACAGAAGAATGCTATGTTTTGTAATTCATGGAACACAGAAGAAGACGTAATGTAAATAAGAAAATATTTAAAACTAAATAAGAATATCATTACCAATAAAAATGTCAGGTAAAATTAAAGTGTTATTTAGATGGGAATTTGTCACTTTCAAGGCACATATTAGGAAATACTAAAGTTTAAAAATTAAATAGGCTCTTAACTCAATAAATTAATGAAGACAATAGAGTAAGTCCAAAGAAAGTAGAAGCAAAGATATAATAAACATAAGAGCAAATATTACAAAAAAAAATTAAAGGATTAAAGAAATCAAAGGTAACTATTTAAAAGACTACTGAAGCAGAAAAACCTCTGGTAAAATTAATGGAGGAAAAGCAAAAATAAAAATATTAGGAACAAAAATATTTGTGACAGGAAAAGATTTTTAGGAACAACTTTATTGCAGTAAATATAACAATTTAGATGAAATAGATAATTATTTAAAACTATGACTATAATCAGATGAAATGAAAGAAAATATATAGATACACCAATTACCATTAAAAAGTAAACTTACTGATATATAAATTACATAAGTTGTATCTCTTTTAGAAAGACACCAAATCTTGTTTTTTTACAGATGAACTTTACCAGACTATCAGGGAGAAAATACACCATAGTTTTTTTTTGTGTATGTGTACAATTTGTTTATGAATAGAGAAAGAGGAAGAAACCTACTCAACTTTTTATGATGCTAATTTTAGCTTGATTTTAAAATTGGTAGAGGACAGATCAAGTGGTGAAAAATTACAAATTTATCTTATTAAAAGAAAAAATCATAAATAAAATATTATGAACCAAATTCAACAGTGAATTAAAACATTACGTGCTAGATTGGCCTCAGAAATGCATAATTTGCTTAAAATCACAAAGTTTATTAAAATACACCAGAGTATCAACAAATTGATGTAAAAACCAACTGGATAAAATTCAATACATCTCTGTGATAAAAACTCTTGATAAACTAATAAGAAGGTAAGGGTGTCTATTATTAAAATAAAAGGGTCTCAATAAATTTAAGAAGATTTAAATACAAATTTTGATACAAATTATGTTGTTTAACATACCAAAGATAATTTAGAAACCAATAAAATAAAATCTCCAGAAAAATTTCAAATGCTGAGAAATTAAACAACATAACTGTAACTAACTACAGTTCAAAGAAGAAATTGCAGTGGAAACTAGAAAGTATCATAAACTGAATGAAAATAAAATCACAATGTATTAAAATCTATGGGATACATACAGCTAAAGCAGTTTTTTAGAGGAAAATGGTTAGCATTAAATTCATACAGTAGAAAAAGGAGTGCCTCAAATCAATGAGCTAATCGTCCATAAAAGAAACTTAAAGAAAAGAAAGAGCAAAGTAAACCCAGAGCAACTAAGAGAAGGAAACAATGAAATAGAAGAACAGAATTTAATGAGGTAGAAAACAGAAAGGTAATAGAAAAAAATGACAGAGTCAAAATCTGATTGCTGGGAAAGATTAATAAAACTAATGACTCTCTAGACATGATAAGATAAAAACAAGAAAGACACAAATTACCATTAAAGGAATGAAAGAAGTGACCTCCCTAATACTGCTGAAAATAAGAACACAATGAAGTATTATGAATAAGATTATGTCAAATAAATCAGCAACTTAGGTGAAATGGGCAAAGTCACTGAAAGACACAAAGTATGAAACTAACTGAAGAAGATAGCCTGAAAATCCTTGTGTCTATCATATAAATCAAATTTGTATTTAATGCCCCCCAGCCAGGCAAACTCCCAGCCCAAATATTTCACAGGTGAGTTCTGCCATATATTTAAAGAAGACATTTAACCAATTCTAATGGGATTATTTCAGGATATATGAGAAGAATTATTTTTCAACCCATTTTATGAGTCTTGCATTATCACGATACTATAATCAGACAAAGATAGTACACTTAAAGAACAGGCTAGGTACGGTGGCCCATGCCTGTAGTCCTAGCATTCTGGGAGGCCAAGGTAGGAGGATTGCTTGAGCCCAGGAGTTCTAGACCAGCCTAAGCAACATAGGGAGACCCCATCTCCACAGAAAATACAAAAATTAGCTGGGCATGGTGGTGTGCACCTGTAGTCTCAGCTACTCAGCAGCCTGAGGTGAGAGGATCAAGAGGTTGAAGCTGTGGTGAGAAGAGATCATGCACTTCAGCTTGTGCAATAGAGGGAGACCCTTTCTTAAAAAAAACAAAACACAAAAACAAAAACAAAAGTGAGGTAGGAGGCTGGACTAGACTCTGGAGGTGGGGCTTGGACACTAGACCAAATTGAGGGCTAGATAAAATGGTCTGGGGTGGAAGCACCTCCCCATAAGACATGCCCACCAGTGTGCAATGCGAGTTTACCATTGCCATGGCAACACTCAGAAGTTATGCCCCTTTTCATGGCAATAACCCTGCAACCCAGAAATTAATCACCCTCATCCTGGAAATTGCTGCAAAAACTGCCCTTTAATTTGCATATAACTAAAAGTGGGTATAAATATGAGTGCAAACCTGCCTCTGAGCTGCTGCTCTGGGCACTCTGCCTATGGAGTAAGCCCTGCTCTGCAAGGAGGAGTCCCTCTGCTGCTGCTGTACTCCACAGCATCAATAAAAGCTGCTGATGAACACCCCCAGCCTGTTCTTGAATTCTTTCCTGGGTAAAGCCAAGAAATCTGGGCTAAGCCTCAATCTTGGGGCTTGCCTGCCCTTTATCAAAAGGACACTATAGAGCAATATCCCTCAAAGACATAGATGCAAAAATCTTTAAGAAATTTGCTTTTGCAAATCAAATCCAACAACATACATACAAATGTCCTGATGTATCATAATCAAAAGAAGTTTATCCCAGTAAAGCAAATTTAGTTTAGCTTTCCAAAATCAATCAATGCAATTCACTGTAATAGCAGACTAAAAAGGAAAATATATTTTAATAGATGCAGAAATATATTCACTAAATTCAACACCTAGTTAACTCTATGCAAATTAGTAACTCTATATAAACTAGGAATGGAAAATTCTGTCACCCTGCTAAAGGGAATTGAACAAAAACTTCGAGCTAACCTCATCATTCACAGTGAGCGATTGAATGTTTTCCCCAAAAGAATAGAAACAAGGCACAACTATCCATGGTCACCATTTGTATTTAATATGCCAGAGATCCTAACTTCTGCAAACAGGGAGCAAAAAGGACATAAAAGCCACCCACATTGGAACAAAAAAAGTAAAATTGTCACTATTAATAGAAACTTGATTGTCTATGTAGAAAAGTCTAAGAGTAATATAATTTTTAGAAATTTAATAATTCTTTAACAAAGTGAGTTTAGCCAGACCATAGGATACAAAATCGGTATACAAAAATCAAATGTATTTCCCATACCAGCAATGGACAGTTAAAAAATTGAAATTTAAATAAACAATACAATTTACCAGAACATAAAAAATATGAAATATTTAAGGACAAATTTAACACAATATTTGCAAGATCTGTACACTAAAACCTATAGAACACTGTTGAATTAAGTTAAAGAAACCAAAATAAATGGAGAGATGAAACACGTTACGGATTGGAAGAGTATCACTTAGTATTATTAAATTCAACTATAGATTGAATAAAATTCCAATAAAAATCTCAGTAGAATTTTTTAAATTGGCAAGCTGATTCTAAAATTTATATGGAAATACAAAATATTTAGAGAACATTTTATAAGGAATTGTAGTACCTAAGTTGAAGCTTCCTGTAAAGCTACAGTAATCAAGTCATTGTGCTATTGGTGTAAACACAGACATAATAGATCAGTGGAAAATAATCCAAAGTAGAAAAATAGACCCTCACATATATGGTCAATTGAATTTCAACAAAGCTGCCAAAGTAATTCAAAAGGGAAATAATAGTCTTTTCAACAAATGGTACTTGAACAATTGGACATCCAGATTGAAAACAATGAAGCTCAACCCTTATCTAATACTATATAAACAATGAATTTCGAATGAATTAGACATATCAATATAAGAGCAGCTAAAATTGTAAAGCTTCTAGCTGAAAACACTGGAAAAAATATTTGTGACCTTGAGTTAGGTGAATATTTCTTAGAACACACAAAATTAACATAAAAAGAAAAATATAATAAGTGGAACTTCATAAAAATTTAAAACTTTTGCCTTTTATAAGACAGTGTTAAAGAATTAAAAAGACTGGGAGAAAATATTTGCAAAACAGATATCTGACAAAGAGCTAGTATTCAGAATATATAAAGAACTCCCACAACTCAATAATAATAAGAAAAACAACCTGATTTTAAGAATTGTGGTTATAAAAGTTGAGCAGACATTTCACCAAAGAAAATACAAAGATGACTGATAAATACATAAAAAAGCACTCAAAATTATTTGTCCTTAGGGAAAAACAAGTTGGAAGTATCGTTTTAAAACTGGGCACATTCAATATCAAGTGTTGGTTGGGGGTGAGGAGCAACTTCCACTCTCATAGATGGCTGCTAAAAATGCAAAGTGGTGCAATAATTTGAAATACAGTTTCTTATAAAGTTATAATATCTACCATACTGCCTGTCAATCTTATTCACAGGTAGTTTCCCAAGAGAAATGAAAATGTATGTGCACACAAAGACTTTGAAGGAATTAAAAATATAACCCTCTAGCATATTGACTATTTAAGTTAAAGGCACTTGGAAAACAGCAGGTGCAAAAAGATTACTCTGACCTTTGTGCTGTTTCTTAAAAGCAAAAGGTGAAAGTCCCGTGTGAAAGATGCAACATCTTTATCCTCAAGGATGAGAAATTGAGACCAAGAGACTTCTGCACAGACCTTGTTAAAATAACTCTTTTAAGACTCCCTACATGATTTAGCTGTTTCTTCAAACTTATATTCTTTGTCCAACTCATATTTATGTAACTGATTCTAACTGCTTCTTTTGTTCTTCGTTTCTTTACCAGGGCTCTCAACCTGCCTAACACTTGTATTAAATACATTTGTATGTTTTTCTCCTGTTAATCTATCTTATGTCAATTTAATTCCCCAACCCAGCTGGGACCCTAAAAGGATGAGGGTAGGATTTTGCCTCTCCTTCAACTTGTACTTGAATATTCATGGTAGCTTCATTTGTAAATGTGAAAAAAAAAACCAACAAAAAAACTGAAAACAACTCAAATATCCACCAACTGATGAATAAATAAACAAATTGTGGTATATTTACACAAGAAAATACTACTCAGCCATAAAAAGGGACATGCTGCTGATACGGACATCAACATTGATGAATCTCAAAACCATTATGCTAAATGAAGAAATTCAGACACCAAGGCTACATACTGTATGATTAATTTTACATAATTAAAAATTTAAAACAGTTATATGGACAAGCAGATCAGTGGTTGCCCAGGGGTCGGGGAGGTGCTTAACAACAGGTGAACATTCAGGAGCCTTTTGGGGTAATGAGAATGTTCTATTCCATCACTGTGACTATGAACATTTGTCAAAACTTATCGAACTGTACACTCTAAACTGGCGAGTTTTATTTTCTGTAAATTATATCTCAATAAAGCTGATTTTTTAAAAAGTAGTAGCATAAACACTGTAGAAAGATAAGCCAAGGGCTGGGAAAATATAATTGCAACATACGTACCTAACCAGAATTAGCATACTGGAATAAGAAAATGCATGTTTTTCCCTTACAATGTAATAAGAAAGAGACAAGAAAAACGGGAGAAAAGCAGGCACAGATTATGAACAAAAAATTTTAGAAGAGAAAATCCTACAGGACAGTGAACACATTTTCACTATGTTTCAGGGAAATGCAAATTAAGATAACATCTCACATTATTTTGCTCCCTTTGGAGTAATTAAAATTTAAACAATAAAGTAGCAAATATTTTGTGACTCCATGCTGTAGATGAGAGTAGATATTTCTTCTGGCTTCCTGGCACCTATAGTATACATAGGATCTGAAGTTAAACAATCACATGTTCCTCCTGAATCTTGAGCAAGTGTCACCAATTATGTAGATATAGATATAGATGCAGGTATAAATACAATTCATTTCTTGTCCATCATCCCCTCCACAGTGTAAGCCCTTTGAGGGCAAACAGTTGGTCTTATTCAGTGCTCTGTTCTCAGGGCATAAGACAGTGCCTGAGAAATGAGGGAATCCATAGACTACTAGAATGAAGATGGAGGTAGCAGCATCAGTGAGTACCAGCAAATGTGACAGATGGGGTAACATGCATGGTTCACTGGAGCATAGCCACTGATTGTGGCTGTGCTGGTGGCAGGCAAACTGCAGAGGTGTCACCAGGGGTACCCAACTACACTTCCTTTGGTAAGACTAGGTGTGTGATTTCAGTTGCCTGGACTCTTGCCCAACTACCCTTTTCCTCTTGCCCGACTACTCTTTTCCGAAGCCTGTATCTTCAGACTATATGTTTCTCCTGTCAAACCCCCAACAACCTTCTAATTGAATCATTTTCTGCTTAACTTAATGAGAGTCAGTTTCTGTTGTTTGTGACCAGGACCTCTGATGATGACAGAGGCACTGCTGTTAAAAGGAATTAACCAGATCTGTGGATATTGACGTGGATAAAACTTAAAAACAATTTTGAGTGAACAAAAACAAGTTACAGAATGATATATGCAGTATAATACATGCACCAAACAATACTGTCTATTATTTATATATAAAAAGATATAGAGTAGAAGCATTACAAATATAATGGGAAGTACATGCAACATCTTCGAAATGCTAAAGACCTCTAGGAAAAAGAAAGGGAAATGAGAGAATAAGAGAAGGAAGTAAGTTTACATTTGTAAACTTAGTATCTTTACTTTTCTTTATATTCAACATATTTCATAATTATTAAAAGAGCTTAGCCATGTGTTTTACTTCTGTCCTCCACAGTGACCCCAACCAGAGCCACCAACTCAGGACCTGTGGATTTTCAAGAGCTGAATTTGGAATCTGCTGGTTCAAGTTAAGAACCTGCTCCGTCTTTGGAAAATGTGGTCATTGTGATTACAGCTACTGCTGCCTTGGTTGTCAAAATAATCAAGCATTTCTTAAAAATGTTAAATGGTCTTAGTGATAGGAAATTTACACCTCAAATGGGATTAAGGACATAATATAATATAATTGAATCTTTAATGTATGGATTAACCATTGTTTCATTGAAGCAATATAAAGAAGTCCTTATAAATGTTATTAAATATTAGAATACAATGAATCTTTACTGTTAAGATAGTTGTTACATGTTTGAAATTTAAAAAAGCACAGTTTGCATTCTATCATATTTTAACTGATTCCTTACCAAAGACTACCATCTGTTAAGGTTTTATATATACATATATGTGTGTATATACACACAAATATATATCTTCTTAAAATCTTTATAAAAATCTTCTTATGATCTAGCAAGAACGTTAATGCTGTAAATATATCCTGATATTTCTCTGAAAAGGCTGAGAGTTGTGATGGGATGAGATAAAGTAAATCCCTGTGGAATAGTAATCATACTTGTATTTATAAAACTTTCAATACTTTTTATATTTTTTCTTCTTTTAAAACTCAAAAAACTTCCAAGTAGGTGTGGAGGCCAGGAATTATGCCCACGATGTACATGAAAACACTGGTGCACAGACAGAAATGCCCATCAAGGGTCTCGCATTGTTTCAGGAAAAAAGAAGTACTAGGATTTGGTTCGCTTTGCTATTCTTTTGAATAATTTTTCATTTAATGATGTTGATTTAGCCGAGACCTCAACCCTGTGACCTCTGGGTTATTAAGATAACTTTGAAGCTTACTTGAACAAACATTTAAGGAGTATTCTGTGTGTGAAGGACTCTATGTTAGGGTCTGGGAAACCAAAAACAAATAAATCTGTTCCTATGCTCATAGCCTAATGGGTGAGACAAACATGTGAACTGATCACTTCAATTGAATTCTGAAAGGCTTGTGTGAGATGTAAACACAAGGAATTATGGGAAACTCACCCAGGCAGAAGGTCAGGAAAAGCTCATGGAAAAAGTGATGTGTGAGTTAAATGACAGAGAATGAATAGGTATTAACCAGGAATAGAGGAGAACAAAGGGCATTAAAAACAGAGGAAGCAACATAAATTTAAGTGTGAATGGCATGACATATGTTGACACTGACAAGCATTATCAGAGGCAAAAAGACCAGGAGATGGAAGAACTTATGGTTTTGATTGTGGACAAGATTCTGAGGAAACATAACCGCTGAATTCCTTCCCTGAGAACACTCTGGAGGAACTACAGGGAAAAAGAAAGAAAACTGCAGGAAACGCCTTAGATAAATTTTAATAAGGGATAGGAAAGAATATGTAAATAGAGGGAGAAATATACTATGTTCATTGATAGGAAATCTTAATATTATAAATGTATCAATTCTTCCCAAAGTGATCTATCTATTCAGTGTAGGTCCAGTTATGGAACTTGAAAACTGATTTCTAAAATATATTCTAAAGGTTAAAGATTAAACCTGCAAGTTTAGCCAGGATGTTGCTGAAGGAGAAAAGCTGGAAGGAGTGATATCAGTTATTAACATCTATTATGAAACCACATAACATCTATTATGAAACCACAAACAACACAGGAGTATGAAAATAGAGGAGAAATAGACACATTGACCAATGTGTCTATAAGAAATAAGAAAGAAACCAAGCTACATGTGCAGGGGAGTTTGGTATACATCAGGGCAGTATGTGAGATTAAAGAAGGGAGAACAGATTAAAAAATAATTCTGAAAAATAGCTATCTAAATTGAAAAATAGAACCCTTAACCCCTACCTTATGCTATGTACATAGTTAATTCCTAAACGGTTAAGGTCTTATGTATTAAAAAAATTAAAACTACTTGCAGAAATGTTTTAGATCTCAAAAATTGACTGGACCTTTAAACTAGACATAAAGTATTCACTATGAAACTAATGGCAAAAATTTTACCTTATTAAAATTAATCCAAAAACACCTTAAATAAGTGAAAAGAAAGGTTATAAACTAAGAGAAGATATTTACGATAACCATCTAATAGAGAAGTAGTATAAAAATCCAATAAATTTTGAAAAACAGGCAAACATGTGAACAATAAGGTCGATAAATGTATAAAGATCTGTTCAGCATACTTGGTGAGCCAAGACCACAAAGTCATATTTTTTATACTTTCAGTTGGCGATTTTGAACGTTGCAGGTGATGGATATGATGGAATCTGCAGAATCTTCTCTGTATAACTGAGAAAGGAAAAATTGGTGCAAATGCTTTGAAATCCATTTTGCTACTGCTTTCTAAAGTGGAGATCTTAGTAAATCAATAACCTTGATAACTATTTCTAGGAATATTCTTGAAAGAAATTCTTGCACATATACAGGCACACTATAGCTGCACTGCTCACGGTTACAGAACTATAGGAACAAAAACATTTCATGTCAGTGAGAGTGGATAAATAAATGGAATATTAGATATAGTCACACAATGAAATATTAGACATCAGTCAAAATTGCTGAACTATTGTGACTCATAACTAAAGGCTGAATATTAGCAGTATAATATTACATGAAAAAGTCCTGAATACATGTAACAGCATGATATTATTTTTATAAAGTTTATCACCAGTTAAATAAAAAGCATTTTTAATGGATATACATAAATGCTATAAATGTATTATAAAAGAAAGCAAGTTAAAGATGAACAGAAGCTTGAGAATGAAGGTTACCTTGGATAAAAAAAGGCAGAGGTTGGGATGGTGTGTGGGGACATTTGGTTAGATGGAATTATTGTCAAGCTCCTGGCTTTCATTTCACAAGGTGGGTTTATGTTTGCATATGTTTAGAAATGTCTATATAGCTAGCTAAATAAAAGAAAGTGTGTCATGAACTAAACACTACCTTTATTCCAGTTCTGTGCACTTGAAGTAGATAAAAAGAGGGGAGGGAGGGAAGGGGAAAGAAAAGAGGAAGAAAGAAAAGAAGGAAGCAAGGAAGGAAGAAAAAAGGGAGGGAAGAAGGGAAAGAAGGAGGGAGGGAAGGAAGAAGGGAGAGAAGGAGGGAAAGAAGGAAGGAGAGAGGGAGGAAAGGAGGAAGGAAGAAAGGAAGGAGGGAGGGAAGGAAGAAGGGAGAGAAGGAGGGAAAGAGGGAAGGAGAGAGGGAGGAAAGGAGGAAGGAAGAAAGGAAGGAGGGAGGGAGGGAGGGCAGAAAGGAAGGAGAGAGGAAAGGAGGAAGGAAGAAAGGAAGGAGGGAGGGAGGGAGGGCAGAAAGGAAGGAGAGAGGAAAGGAGGAAGGAAGGAAGGAGAGAGGGAGGGAGGGGAGAAAGGAAGGAGAGAGGAAAGGAGGAAGGAAGGAGAGAGGGAGGGAGGGAGGGGAGAAAGGAAGGAGAGAGGGAGGGAGGGAGAGAGGAAGGAAAGAAGGGAGGGAGACAGGGAAGGAGGAAGTAAGGAAGGAAGGAGAGAGGGAGGGAGGGGAGAAAGGAAGGAGAGAAGGAGGGAGGGGAGAAAGAAAGGAGAGAGGGAGGGAGGGGAGAAAGGAAGGAGAGAGGGAAGGAGGGGAGAAAGGAAGGAGAGAGGGAGGGAGAGAGGGAGGAAAGAAGGGAGGGAGACAGGGAAGGAGGAAGTAAGGAAGGAAGGAGGGAGGGAGGGAGGGGAGAAAGGAAGGAGAGAAGGAGGGAGGGGAGAAAGGAAGGAGAGAGGGAGGGAGGGAGGGGAGAAAGGAAGGAGAGAGGGAGGGAGGGGAGAAAGGAAGGAGAGAGGAAGGGAGGGAGGGAGAAAGGGAGGGAGGAAGGAAGGGAGGGAGGGAGGGAGGGGAGAAAGGAAGGAGAGAGGAAGGGAGGGAGGGAGAAAGGGAGGGAGGAAGGAAGGGAGGGAGAGAGGGAGGGAGGGAAGGAAGGAGAGAGGGAGGGAGGAAGGGAGGGAGAGAGGGAGGGAGGGAAGGAAGGAGAGAGGGAGGGAGGAAGGGAGGGAGAGAGGGAGGGAGGTTAGGAAGGAAAGAAGGAGGAAGGAAGGAAAGAGGGAAGGAAAGAAGGAAGGAAAAGGAAGGATGGGCAGACAGGGTGGTGAGCAACCTCAGAAAAAAACTCAGATAACAGAAGCTGGCAGGCAACAAAGTTTGTGTTTCTCATGCAATAAACTTTCATAGACCTGTAAAGTTTTATGAAAACTTCTTGAGATGACTATACGATTGCCAATTTTTATCTTGAGCTAAATCGGTCATGAGCAACTACACAACCTACTACCACCTCTCACCATCATTCCTAAAGGGGAATACATTCAGCTCTTTGGAATATTTGCTGTTGGCCTCATTTTTCTGTTTCTGTCGTAGTTCAAGGAAAACTTTTTTTTTTTTTTTTTTTTTTTTTACAAAGGGTCCTGGTGCATGGACTGCATTTATGGAGTGCTGGACAAATGGCCAGTTAAGGATAAATGTGTACCATTCCATAGACTCATAGCTTTAGCCTGAAACAGCCACTAAATTTTCCCCTGCTGCTCAGCAATTTGTTGACAAGTTAGAAAATATATAGCAAAAGATAAACATTTATAGAACATTCAACACCTTTTCCCTTGAGGTGAAAAAAAATAACACTCACACCAATGATCCAAGTTTTTAAATAGCTCTGATTGCATTCCTGCAAGCCTCCTTCCAGTCACTTGAAATCACCTTTCAGTAACAGGAATAATTGGAGATGTAACCAGAGTTATGTGTGTGAGGCTGCTTCGTGCAGTGTCATTCACACACACATGCACACACAGGCAGCTTCCTAAATTGCCAAATTTGCAGAAATGGGTAAATACATTTTGAGACATTTTATCATGGAAAATTACACGGCCATTAAACATCACACTTTCAAGGAATCTTTACTCATGTAGGAAAATGGAGATGATTGACATAATGTAAGAAAACAGGATGCAAAGCAATATTCAGGTGACCCTTGAACAACACAGATTTGTACAGTGTGGGTCCACTTATCCGACGATTTTCTTCTGCCTGTGCCAACCCTGAGACAGCAAGACCAACCCCTCTGTTTCTTCCTCCTCCTTAGCCTACTCAACGTGAAGGTGATGAGGATGAAGTCCTTTATGACAATACACTTCCATTTAATGAACAGTAAATATATTTTCCCTTCCTTATGATTTTCTTAATAGCATATTTTCTAGCTTACTTTAATCTAAGAATACAGTATATAATACATAGAACACACATAAGATGTGCTAATCAACTGTTTATGTTATTGGTAATGCTTCTGGTCAACAGTAGGCTATTAGAAGTTATGTTTTGGGCTGGGCGTGGTGGCTCACACTTGTAATTCCAGCACTTGGGGAGGCTGAGGCAGGTGGATCACCTGAGGTCGGGAGTTTGAGACCAGCCTGACCAACACGGAGAAACTCCTTCTCTACTAAAAATACAAAATTAGCAGGGCATGGTGGCACATGCCTGTAATCCCAGCTACTCGGGAGGCTGAGGCAGGAGAATCTCTTGAACCCAGGAGGCGGAGGTTACAGTGAGCCGAGATTGTGCCATTCATTGCACTCCAGCCTGGGCAACAAGAGTGAAACTCCATCTCAAAAAAAAGGAAAAAAAAAAAAAAAGAAGAAGCAGTGCTACTGCTGCTGCCTGGGGGAGGTTTGATGATGGGACACAGGAAGTCTCATCACATGGTTCCGGTGGAAAGCATCCTCAGGCTGGACCCCACACAGAAAGTGACTTTTACTCTGAAAAGGATTTTCAGTGACCCCTTTATCACCACAGCAACCAGAGTATGTTGATGTCAGCAGTGACTATAGGCAGAACAGCACATGCAGGTTATGGGGGAAATTGGCTAGATCAGGCATTAGATAAAATCCACTTCTAAGTTAAAGAGTTAAACAGGCAGACAGTATTTTGCTGAGCATATTGGAGGGAAGCAGAACAAGCTAAATATAAATTTAGCTTTGAGCATTTGCAGATGTAAAGGCTAAACACTCAGAAGTGTGGGTCATGAGATGAGAAAGCAATGTCAGAGCCCTTACACTCTGGGGTGAGAATTGGGGGGTACCCACTTGAGCTTAAATCTGAACACTGCAGAGAAAATAAAATCAGGGGTGTGTCAGAGGAGGGTTCTCGGCAGCTGTTTAGGGAGGGCAACAAGGAAGATGGTTAACTGTTTATTTTTATGCCTTAGCCAATTGTGTAGGTAACTAAAGAGAGTTCAATTTTGAGGTCTATCTATCCCTTATAATTATTTTAAATATCTTAAACCTCCCCCAAACTACTGTTGATCCACAATCCCTTATCAGCAATACCAAAATCTGAACAGTTCCGAAAATCACATTTTAAGAAAAGTTTGTGGCAAACTCGTTTGGCAGCAGACCTTGACCTAAACTGAAGTGAGGCTATTTATAGTCGTTATCAGAGCCCTCTTCGTGTGAATATTCATGTCTTCTGTAGCAGAAATATTCATGTGTTTAATTACAGGTTGCTGCTTCAGATCCTGCTGGGGCTGTTAAGTCATATCCAGTACATGGATCATATTACATTTCTAAAATCTAAAAAACTTCTGAAATATGAAACCATCTGCCCCAAAGGTTCCAGCCAAGGAATTATGGATTTTTATATTAATATACATATCCTATGAGTATGCCCCTATACTCTATAAAATTCTAACAGACTGTCAGAAATGAAATATTAGAGAAATAGTTTAAATCTCTTATATATTACTCTACTATTCCAATGTCCTTCTTATTTCTTCCTCAAAATCTCCATTTTGAATGTTGGTATCTATTATTTCCATACAAGTTTCTATAAAATGACATATATTAATTTTAATATCATACATATTCTATGAATATTAACATTCTATACATTTATATACATATATGCATGCATAAAACATCTACATACTGTATATATTTATATGTTGCTGTAACTCCATAAAAATTGTTTTATATATAGGATTCTTTACATGTTTTTAAGTGTTATGAATAGAATCTTTCAGTAATTATCTTTACTTTTTATTGATGACTATTGATGTCAAGCTTGTTTTTGCATGCTTATTGATCATTGATATATCTTCTCTAGTGAAGTATTTGTTCAAATGTTATATCAATTTTTAAAATAGATTTGTTTGTTTTCTTGTCATCGACTGATAGTAATTCTTTATATAATCTCCACATAAGTTCCTTGTCAGATATATGATTTGCAAATATTTTCTTCCAGTAAGTGGCATAGCTTTACATTTTCTTAACTTGTTTTTGAAAGATTAAGTCCTTTCTATCAGTTTTTTCTTTCATGGCTTGTGCTTTGGTTCTCGTTTTAGAAATCATTGCCTAACCCATTGTTACAAAGATTTTCTTCTAGTTTTTCTTCTAGATACTTGTTTCAGCTCACATATTTAAGTCAGTAATCCATATTAAGTTATATTTTTCTATGGTGTGAGATAAACGTCAATGTTCATTTAGGGTTTTTTTTGTGTGCAGATAATCTAGTTGTTCCTATTATTGAAGGACTATCATTTCTTCATTGACTAGTATTAACATCTTTGGCAAAAATTAATTAGCCATATAAGTGTGGATGTATTTTTGGAATCTTAATTCTATTTAAGTCATTTATATGCCTATTCTTATGTCAATACTACATTGTCTTTATTACTGTACTTTTATAGTATATGCTGAAAGTAGGAAGTATGAACATCTGTGCTCTTCTTTTTCAAAATTATTTTGGTTATTCTAGATCCTCTGTTTTTCTCATATAAACTTTAGAATTGGCTTGCCAATTTTAAAAAATAAAGCTGCCTAAAAAGATTTGTACTGAGGTGGCACTGAATATCTTTGTATTTACTTGAGTCACCTTTAATTTCTCTTTGTGAAATTTTGTAGTTCTCGGTGTTTTATTCCTAGTATGTATTCATTGTTTATTCCTCGTATGTAGAAATGCATTATATTGATGTTTATATTGACCATTTATTCTGTCATGCTACTCACTTCACTTATTGCTTCTAGTGTTTTATTTATTTTGTAGATTTTTAAGGATTTTCTTAAGTCCTTTCTATCAGTTTTTTCTTTCATGGCTTGATTTTGGGTACAAGGCTATATCATCGACAAATGAAGAAGTTTTCATTTTATCCCTTTTGCTATGGTTTGAATGTGTCCCCCCAAAGTTCATGTGTTGGAAACTTGATTCCCCATGTGGAGGTGTTAGGAGGTGGGTCGTTTAAGAGGTGTTTAGGTCATGAGGTCACTACCCTGTTGAATGGATTAATGTCATTATCCTGGGAGTGGGTTTATATATAAAGATGGGTTTCCTGTCTTCTTGTGTGCTCTCTGTCTCTCTCTCCCCTGTCTTTGCTCTTTCACTATATTATGATGTAGCAAGAAGGTCTTCATCAGACACAACCCATAGATCTTAGATTTCCCAGCTTCCAGAAATTGTGAGAACTAAATTTCTGTTTATTATAAATTACCTGATCTATAGTATATTGTTATAGCAGCGCAAAATGGACTGAGATACTGTTCAATTTATATGCCTTTTATTTTTTCTTTTTATTGCCTTATGATGCCATCTAGGACTTCCAATGCAGTGCTGAACAGAGGTAAAGAGAGAAGACCTCCCTGTCTTTTTTCTGGTCTTTGGCAGAAAGTATTGAGTCTTTTACCATTGTGAATGATGTTAGTCATAGAACTTTTGTAGATGTCCTCAATTAGGCTAAGGGAGTCTCATTCAATTACTAGTTTGGTGAGGGTTTTTTTAAAAAAAATCATGCATGTATTTTGAATTTTTTCAAAGACTATCTTTATCTATTACATTGTCACAAGTTTTTCCCTTTTTTATTCTTTTATTTAGTACATTACATTGATTACTTTTCAGATGTTAAATCAACCTAGCATTATTGAGGTAAAATCCACTGAGTCATAAAATATCACTGATTTTACATACTGTTTGATTTAATTTGCTAAAATTTTGTAAAGGATTTTGCATCCAGATTCAAGAGGAATGAATACTTATCTATAATTTCTCTTCTTGTGATGTTTTTATCCGCTTTTGATTTAGTAATCTCAGATTTGTAAGATGAGTTGTAAAGGATTCTCTTCTCTATATATTCTGAATGAGTTTGTGTATGGTTGATATTATTTATCTCATATATATTTGATTGAATTCACCAATCAAGCAATCTGGCCATGAAATTTCATTTGTGAAAAGAATTTTACTCAACGATTTCATTTATATAGGCCTACTGAGTTTTCTATTTCCTATTGGGTGAATTTTGGTTACTTCCGTTTATCAAGGAATTTGCCCATTTTATTTAGGTTTTAAAATTTATAGGCGAAGCTGGGTGGGGTGGCTCACGCCTGTAATCTCAGCACTTTGGGAGGCCGAGGTGGGCGGATCATGAGGTCAGGAGATAGAGACCATCCTGGCTAAGACTATGAAACCCCGTCTCTCCAAAAAATACAAAAAATTAGCCGGGCGTGGTGGCAGCAGCCTGTAGTCCCAGCTCCTCGGGAGGCTGAGGCAGGAGAATGGCGTGAACCCGGGAGGCGGAGCTTGCAGTGAGCCGAGATCGCACCACTGCACTCCAGCCTGGGCGACAGAGCAAGACTCCATCTCAAAAAAAAAAAAAAAAAAAAAAAAAAATTTATACACGAAATGTTGTCCATAATTTCCTTTTAAGGTTGATCGAATCCTCAGTGCTGCCCATCCTTTTATCCTTAGTATTAGGAATTTATGTCTTATTTCTTTTTTTCTTTCTCAGTCTATGTAGAGGCTTATGTATGTGATTTGTTCTTGAAAGAATCAAATATTAGTTTAAAATTTTATATCATTTATTTCTGCCTTTATCATTCTTTCCTTGCTTATTCTTATTTTACATTTACTTTTCTTTACCATGCCTTGAAAGTTGAATCTCAGATAGTTGACTATGGGTCTCCTTTTAAATGTAATATATATTGGCACCAAATTTCCTGTATGCATGACTTTATCTATATCTCACAAATTTTGAGATATTGTATTTCCATTAACATTTAGTTAAAAATATTTTCTCATTTTTTGTGTTTTCTGACTATGGATTCTTTAGAAATGTCATATGCAATTTCTAAATATTTCTATTTTCCTTACTTATCTTATTGTTACTTATATTTTAATTGCTTTATTGAGGTATAATTAACATATTATGCATTCTATATGTTTAATGTATACAATTTGAAAATTTTTGAAATGTGCATACTTCAGTAAAGTTACCACCACAATCAAGATACTGAACACATCCATCATTCCAAAAAGTTTTATTATATTATTTTGTAATCCCTCTTGCCAGATCCTCTCCCTCATCCCTAGGCAACCACTGATCTGGCTTCTCTTGTTATATATTACTTTACATGTACTAGATACTTTTTCCTGAATACATGGAATTAAACTGTATATGATTCTTTAGTCTGACTTCTTTTCATCATTGTAATTATTAGAGATTTATCTGTGTGTATTTCTTTTCATTTTTAAGTGCTTTTCCATTATACGTGCTGGCACAATACCTCAGGTATATTGCCAGTTTGGTTTTGGACCACTGCATCAAAGCAAATATTACAATAAAGCAAATCACACAATCTTTTTGGTTTTCCAAAGCATATGAAAGTTATGTTCACACTATACTGTAATCTAAGTGTGCAATAATATCTAAAAAAAGTATACACCTTAATTTAAAAATCCTTCATTATTAAAGGATGTTAACAATCATCTGAGTCTTCAGTGAGTCATAATCTTCTTGCTGGTAGAGGGTCTTTCCTTGATATTCATGGCTGCTGCCTGATCACAATGCTGATTGCTGAAAGTGGGGGTGGCTGTAGCAATTTCTCAGAATAAAACAACAATGTCCCAGCACTTTGAGAGGCCAAGACAGGTGGATTGCCTGAGTCCCAGGAGGTTGAGATCAGCCTGGGCAACATGACAAAACCCCATCTCTACAGAAATTACAAAACATTAGCTGAGTGTGGTGGTGCATGCTTGTAGACCAAGCTACTCAGGAGGCTGAGGTTGGAGGATCTCTTGAGCCTGGAAGCAGAGGTTGCAATAAGCCATGATCACACCACTGCACTCCAGCATGGGTGACAGAGCACGATCCTGTCTAAAAACAAAACAAAACAAAACAAAAAGACAACAGTGAAAACAGGGAAGTTTGCCATGTTGATAGGCTCTTCCTTTTAAAAAAATTTCCTTGTAGCATGCAAGGCTATTTGATAGCATTTTACCCACAGTAGAACTTCTTTCAAAATTGAAGTGAATCCTCTCAAACCCTATCACTGCTTTATCAACTAAGTTAAGGTAAAATTCTAAATGCTTTGTTGTCATTTCAATAACACTCACAGCATCTTCACCAGCAGTAGATTCCTTCCCAAGAAACCACTTCCTTTGCTTATCCATAAGAAGCGGGTCCTCATTCATTCAAGTTTTATCATAAGATTTCAGCAATTCAGTCACATCTTCAGGTTCCACTTCTACTTCTAGTTGTCTTGCTCTTTCAATCATATCTGCAGTTACTTCTTCTGTTGAAGTTTTGAATCCCTGAAAGGCATCCATGAGGGTCGAAATTAACTTCTTTCAAGCTCCCGTTTATGTTGACATTTTAACCTCATCTTATGAATCATGAATGTTCTTAATAGTATCTAGAATGGTGAATGCATTCCAGAGGATTCAATTTATTTTGCCCTGACCCATCAGGAGAACCACTACCTATGGCAGCTATAGCTTTATGAAATGTATTTCTTAAACAATAAGACTTGAAGGTCAAAATTATTCCTTGATCCATGGGCTGCAGATTGGACGTGTTAGCAGGCATGAAAACAAGATTCACCTCCTTGTACATCTCCATCAGAGAGCTCTTAGTCACTAGATGTAATATCAATGAGCAATACATTTTTGATTTTTTTTTTTCTGAGCAGTAGGTCTCAATAATGGGCTCAAAATATTCACTAAACTATGTTGTAAACAGATACGCCATCATCTGGACTTTGTTGTTCCATTTGTAGAGCACAGGCACAGTAGATTTAGCATAATTCTTAAGAGCCCTAGAGTTCTTGGAATAGTAAATGAGCATTGGCTTCAACTTAAAGTCACCAGCTGCAGTAGACCCTAACAATAATCAGCCTGTTCTTTGAAGTTTTGAAGCGAGGCATGGTATTCTCCTCTCTAACAATGAAAGTCCTAGATGGCATCTTCTTCCAATATAAGGCTGCTTCATCTACAGTGACAATCTGTTGTTTAATGTGTCAATAATCTTAAGTAGATCTGGGTAACTTGTTGCAGCTTCTACATCAGCACTTGCTGCTACAGCTTGTTTTTTCATGTTATAGAGATGGCTTCTTTCCTTAAACCTCATGAACCAATCTCTGCTAGCTTCCAGCTTTTCATCTGCAGCTTCATCTCTTTCAGCCTTCATAAAATTGAAAGGAGTTAGGTCCTTGCTATGGATTAGAATTTGGATTAAGAAAACATTATGACTGGTTTGATCTTCTATGTAGACTACTAAAATTTTATCCACATAAGCAATAAGGCTGTTTCACTTTCTTATTATTTGTGTCTTGGTTGGAATATCATCTTTAACTTCCTTCAAGAACTTTTCATTTATATTCACAACTTGGCTAACTATTTGGTGCAAGATACCTAGCTTTTGACATGCCTTCCTCACTAAGCTTAATCATTTCTGGCTTTTGAATTAAAGTGAGAGATAACGTGACTCTGTCTTTCACTTGAACACCTATGGGCCTTCATATGGTTACTATCTGGCCTAATTTCAATATTGTTGTGTCCCAAGTAACAGAAAGCCTGAAGGATTGAGAGAGAGAGGGGAACATGGCTGGTCAGTGGAGCAGTCAGAACACACACATTTATTGATTAAGTTCACCCTTTTAATGGGTAGTTTGTGGTGCTCCAAAACAATTACAACAGTAACATCAAAGATCACTGGCCCCAGGTCACCATAGCAGATGTGATAATAATGAAAAAGTTTGAAATATTGCTAGAATTGCCAAAATGTCACACAGAGATACAGAGTGAGCACCTGTTTTGGGAAAAATCGTGCCAAAAAACTTGCTGAATTCAGGGTTGCCACAATAGTTCAGCTTGTAAAAACACAGTATCTGTGAAGTGCAATAAAGCAAAGCACAATAAAATGAGATATGCCTGTATCTTCTTTCTAATGGGAGTGCTTAATCTCGTAACACTTAATATAATTATTTATATGATTGGGTTCGGATCTACATTTTAATTTATGTTGTACTTGTCTTTTCTGGTTTTGGATCATCTATTCCTCCTTTTCTGCCTTTAAAAAATAATGTGAACATGTTTTAGAATTCCCTCTTTAACAGTTATGTTGGCTTTTTTGCTACCATTAATTACGTTATGTTTTTAGTGGTTGCTGTAAAAATTATAATATACCAGTTTGTGTCTTCACATTTTATATATGGTTAACAGTATCCCACTTCATGTAAAATAGTAAAACTTGAAACTGCACTAGTTCATATCTCCCATCCTGTGCTTTATGCTATAGTCATTGTATGTGTAACACCTACATACATTTTAAAACTTACCAGAAACATTACATATGTTTTTAATATTTACATGTATCATAAAAAATTAGCAAGAATGAAACAAAAAATATAGTCTTTTAGATTTAGAAAGATGTCTGAGGAAGACAGCTCAGATCTTCAAAATTAAAAAAAAAAGGGCATAGAAATGCCCTTTTGAGCTCAGGAGTTTGAGACCAGCCTAGGCTACATAGTGAGACCTTGTCTCTACAAAACATCAAAAAATTAGACAGGTGTGGTGGCATATGCCTGCAGTCCCAGCTACTTGGGAGGCTGGGGTGGGAGGATTGCTTGAAACCAGGAGGTCAAGGCTGCAGTGTGCTGTGATGAAATGCCCTTTTTTTTTTTTAAATTTTGAAGATCTGAGCTTTCTACCTTCAGCCGGAAAGGAAGCATTTCTTGCAGTGCAGCTTTTTGGGTGGTACTCTCTTAGTTTTCTTTAATCTGAAAATATATTTATTTCACTTTTATTCTTAGAGAATATTTTTGCTGCATATAATTCTGGGTGGAGAGCTTTGGTTTTCATTTTTTCACTAATATAAAATCTTCCACAGTCTTCTGACCTCTGTAGCTTCTGATATTTATTCATTTACTCTTTACTTTCATACATATTTGTTTTTCTCTCAATGTTTTCCATATTTGACTACACCTTTGGCTTTCAACAGTTTAACTATGATGTTCCTTCATATTTATTTTGACTGATGTTTATCAGTATCTTGTATCTGTAAACTTCTCTCTGTCATCATGTTTGGAACATTTTCAGCCTTTCTTTTTCAAATATTATTTTTGGCCTTTCTTTCCTCTCCCTCTGGACCTCCAATTACACATATGTTGGAACTCTTGGTATTATTGAGCAGCTCCCTGAGGCTTTGCTGGTCTTCACACTTCTTTTTCTCTTTGTTTCTTCAGATAATTTCTATCAATTTATTTCATGTTTACATAATCTTTCCTTTGTTGTCTCTGTTAGTATGATTTTTTTTTAGGCCTTGTTCTGTTTCTCATCTGAAGCTTCCTATCTTATTATTTAGTGCAAGTCTATTTACAAAATTAATTAATTGTTAATTATAACAGCCACTTAAAAATCTTGGTCTTTTGTTTTCCATAGCAGGATCATCTTAGGGTTGGTCTCAGTTTATTTTCTTTTCTCCTTTGCATGTGTTTTGTATTCTTGGTTCTCTATGTGTCTGGTATTTCATTTATTTATTTTTTTGAGGCAGGGTATCACTCTGTTGCCCAGACTGGAGTGCAGTGGCACCATCACGGCTCACTGTAGCCTTGAACTTCTGGTTTCAAGCAATCCTCCCACCTCAGCCTCCTGAGTAGTTGGGACTACAGGCATGTGCCACCACATCTGGTTAATTTTTGATGTTTCATAGAGACAGGGTCTCACTATGTAGCTTAGGTTGGTCTGAAACTCCTGAGCTCTAGCTATCCACCTGCCTCAGCCTCCCAAAATGCTGGGGTTACAGACATGAACCACTCACTGTGCCCAGCTGTATCTGGTTACAGTTTTGGACTGTAACTGAGACATTGTGGATACTAATTTGTGGAGATTCTTTATTCTGTCACTTTTCTCTGGTGAATGATGTCCCTTTGTTTTAGTAGGCAATTATATTGGATGGACTTGAACTGCAAACTCCATTTCTTGGGTGGCATCTCGTCTCTTCACATATTTTGTCTTTAGCTTGAGTGCTTTAAGTCTATGTGCTTGGGTGATCCAAGTGTGAGTCGCTGTCAGAGATACAGGGAGGCAGAATTTAAGGATCCACCCTAGGCTCTTTACTTTCTAGAATTCTTCAGCTGTCTTCAGTAGCCATAGATTCCTTGTATATAGTTTTCTGGTTCTCCAAACCAGAAACATTGTGGTTTTCCCACTGGCCTTCCTTGCTGTATCAAATGTTTTGCTGACTTGTCTTAGGCTAAAAGCCATGAAAATGGGGACTGACTTTATTCCTTCCTCTTCTCTGTGCATGGACTCCCTGCCAGAGTTCATCTACTTCTGCACACTATCCAGTGACTTCAAACAACTGTTTGTACTATCACATTCCTATTCTATAGTTGTTTGCTGTGGGGTCATCTGCTCAAAAGAATCTTACTCCTTCATTACCACAGCAGATCCTGAAACTTGCTTTTTACACATGCACACACAAAATGCTTTTGAAAATCACTCATGGTGACATGTTAGTTCCAGTTATTTTTTTATTGCTGTCTAGTGTTCTCATTGAAGGACTATAAACATCTTAAATCCAATTTTCATACAATGGATATTTAGCTTTCCAGTGTTTCTTACAGGAAATGCTGAGATGAACATTTTGCAACTTCTATATTTACTTTTTTTTTTTAATACATAGTTCAGTTTCTTTTAGGTATATGGCTAGAAGTGAAATTTCTAACTTGAAGGTCATTGATATGTTCAGCTTTCCTAGACGGTGCCAAATTGTTCTTCAAATTTGTCAAAACAACGTTGCATCTCACCAACACATACAGTTCTTGTTTCTTCAGATATTCACCGTAACTGAGTATCATTAGACACTTGTGTGTTTGACAGTCTGATGAGTGTGAAATGAAACGGTGTCTTATTGTTGTTTTTATTTGCACACCTCAGATGATTAAGGTGGAACACAATTTCTCTGTATATTAATCATTATATCTTCTTGTGACTTTCCTTTTCAGATTTTAGCCAACGTTTTTCAGAAATTTATTTCCTTTTCTTTCTTTTTAATTTTCTACATTTGTAGTAGTTTATTATGTATTCTAGATACCTTTTCTATTCAGTTCTATGCTTTATAAACATCTTCTCAATCTGGCCTGTCTTTTCTTATAGTTGAGAGTTTCTTGTTACGCAGAAATGCTTACATAGAGTTAATTTTTTCAGTCAATTCCATTAGATTTAATTTCTTACTATGTAAGGCTTCTTGTTAGATTTTTTTTCAAGAAATTCTTCACTGCCCTTATATCACAAAGATATTTTCTTATACATTCTCCCACAGTTTCAGAGTTTTTCCTTTTTAGATTTAGATATTTATTATGTCTGAAATTTATTTCTTGAGCATACTATAAGGTAGGTATGTGACATTTTATTTTCCATATGGAGAAGCAATTGTTCTTTACACTTTATTGTGTGATCCTTTTCCCCCCTCACTACAATTTAGTGCCACCCTTGGGCCAGTTCGGGTCCTCCATACTTCCACAGGTCAATTTTTGGGCTTCAGTTTTCAGTCAATTTTCTATCACCTGCATTGACCTCATGGTTTTAGTTACGAGAAGTTTGTAACACATCAAGGCAAGTTTTCTGACAAGCCAAACAGTTGGATTGTAACTGCAATATAATAATTTTGGGGAAAATTTGTATCTTTATGATATTAGTTCCTCTAAAAATCCTGACTATATTTCATGTAGGTCTCCTTTTAAGTAACTCTGTTCCCCGGGGACAGGGGGGTTCCTTGCTCCCAGAGCTCCCAAGATGGTGGCAGGCCGCTTCCAAAATGGCAGCTGGCCGCTTCCAAGATGGTGGCAAGCCTCGTGTTCTCTGGCCTGGGGTTCTTGGCCTCACGGATTCCAAAGAATGGAATCTTGGGCCATGCAGTGAGTGTTATAGCTCTATTAGAAGCCGTGGATCATGGAAGAGAACCGTGGAACCCAGTGACTAGTGTTCAGCTTGATTAGGACGAACCCAGGCACTTAGCCGTGCAGGAACAATGGCAAGCCTTTAGCCCAATTGGGAGCAGCAATGGGCGCCTCGCTGGATCAGGAGCACAGCAGATACCCTGCTGGATCTGGAGTGATGGAAGTCAGCGTCGAGTCTGAGATGGCAGCAAACAGCAGTGGTGGACAGCCAGTGAAAGCTCAGCTCGAGCCATAACAAATACGGAACAGAAGAGTGCAGTGGCAAGATTTAATAGAGTGAAAACAGAGCTCCCATGCAAAGGGAGGGGACCCAAAGCAGGTAGCTGTTGCCGGCTTGAATGCCTGGGTTTATATCCCGATCATTGTCCCTCGCCCTGTGCTCTCAGGTGATAGATGATTGGCTACTTCTTTACCTCCTGTTTTAGCCTAATTAGCATTTTAGTGAGCTCTCTTTACTAACTGACTGGTCGGGTGTGAGCTAAGTTGCAAGCCCTATGTTTAACGGTGGATGCAGTCACCCTCCCGGCTAGGCTTAGGAATTCTTAGTTGGCCTAGGAAATCCAGCTAGTCCTGTCTCTCACTTCAATGGCACTTTTGTAATTATTTTCATATGTGACACATCTTCTGATAGATTATTACTGTATCTTACAGAAGTGTTGCTATTGTTAATATAATGTTTTTGTTAGTTTTTTTAGTAATTGGCTATTACTGGTAAATAAGAAACAACTTTCTTGAATATTAATCTTGTTAAAACAAACTTGCTTAATTCTTGCATTAATGTTAAGAAGTTGTTTACAAATTTTCAATCATATCAATTTATTTTAAATTCTTATTAAAATAAATTCAGTAAAGCTATGCATTTGTCTTAAATATTAATTTAGCTTTTCACAAAAGTTGTGATATACAGTATACTGATTTCTAATTTATTCTAAATTTACATAATTTTCAAAAATTAATTTTGATTCCACTTTTGGCCCATTATATTTCCAAGCAAATTAAAGGAAAGGAGCATTGATGATACTTTTATTGTTGATTTAAAATTTTAATTGCATTGTAATCAGAGAACTTGGGCTGTGTTATATTGATTCTTTGAAATGTGTTGTATGTAATACACTTTGGAACCTAACACATATTAGAGTTCCATATGCCATCAAAAACAATAGATATTTTCTCATTCTACATATAGAATTATTTATTTTTGTGTATGTATACACTATAGATAGATAAATAGATACATACATACACACTCATTTAAACAGAGTGTATTTTGTTCTAATCATTTATTTTTCATCTTTTTTGTCTTCTTGGGTTATTACTTTTTGATAGAGCACATAATATAAAATTTAGATTTTATAATTTCTCCTTATAGTTCTATCATTAGAATTCATTTTTATAGTTCTTCATGATAAAGTGTACTCTTCGTAATTTTCTAGTTTCTGCTTTCTTTTCAAAGAAATTGGTATAAATAAGTTCTATTTTCTCTCCAGTAATATTTTATACCAATTGCCTAAACTGTGAACTTCTTGAAGGTAGGGTTACCTGATGCACCCCTGGGTTGTCAGTGCACAGGAGATAGGCAGGGCAGTGACTGAAGCACAGGAAGCAGTGACACTCATCAGCCATCATCAAATTGAATAACATAAGCAGCTGATCGAAACTAGCTGGAAGGAAATTGCAGTCATAATATCTGTAAGCATGTTGGTTTTTTTTTTTAATGTTCTGCCCTTTACACCTATCATTTTATGAACATTTCTCTATACCAGGGGTTGGCAAACTTTTTCGGTAAAAGGTAAGATAATAAATATTTCAAGCTTTGTGGGCTATTTGGTGTGTGTCCTGAATCCTCAATCCCGCCATTGCAATGAAAAGCAGCCATAAATGAGTGATCATGGCTGTGTTCCAATAAAACTTTATCTAAGAAACAAGTGGCAGGCTGAAAGTGCTGACCCCTAGTTTACATCATTAGATCGTCTATAAAAATGGCTATAAGATATTCCAGGCTGTGAATATTTTATGGTATATTTCACAAATTCTCTATTGTTGCACAGTTAGACAGTTTTCTTTTTCATTATTAAAAATAACATTGTAGTACGAGTTCTTAGATACAAATGTGTTTGTGTGTTGGATTTTTTTCATAAATTGTGATTTATCTGGCATGTGATAGATAATACATATTTATTGAATGAGTTAATTAACAAATTTCTATTGTAGCAAGAACACTTCACTGGGTACTATGGATAGAGATTGAAATGAAGGTCAAGTTGGCTTGGAGAAATTCACACTCAAGGGAGAGAGGGCAACTTTGTTTTCCAGCTGTGTGGCCTTGGTCAAGGCACTTACTCCTCTGGGCCTCACTTCCCATAATTTAAAAAAAGGAAATAATACCTTCCTTGGAGATATGCTGTGAGGCTTGGATGACATCAAATGTGACTGCCTGGCAGGAAATACCTGGGAGAGGGTGGTTTTAAGAAGTCACCTTTACTGGGCTGACATTGTGTAATGCAGTCACATTTTCCATTATTATTCAAAACCTTGCTTGCCCACAGCAGGAATGCTTTGAGGCCATGGCCTAGGGGTCCTTGGAAATTTACAGCAATTTGCATAAATCTGCATAGGGAGCGTAATGCCTGTAGTATCATTATTGTTAAGTTACTCAGGTCTCAGCTTTACACGTTATACATAAAAAAACACACTTCCGAATTCCCAGCTTTCCTCCCTAGGCATAGACCAGAAATGTCAGGTCAGGGATTAGCATGCTCTGGACAAAAAGGAACAATAGTTTATTTCTAGAATTGTGTGTTCCAAATAAGCCACCAATTAACAACTAGAGTATGTTGTACAATAGCTGGAACTCAAATATGCCAGGAACAAAATACTGTAGATCTGTCACTAGGTCATTTATTGGTAGAAAAAGCTGAAATGAATTTTCTAAACCAAGAAGGAGTTATTCAATTATCTTTCTGTATATTATATAAAGGTGAACTATAGGCAATACAGACAATAAAATGTGCTTCCCAGTTCTTAATAATAATAAATAGAATTTGTACATTTTTTTCCCCAGCAGTTTAAATTCCAAAAAGGAAGAAATATCTTGGAAGAGCACTATAATTATGATAAGTAAATAAAAACATGCAGGACAAAAGTTTAGGACAAAAAAGGGTTTAGGATAGAGCCTGGCACATAATAAATGTGAAATAAATGATATTTATAATGTTGGCTGTGATTTTGATTTATATCACCAACTTCAAGATAAATTGCCTTGTAATAAAAATGTAAGGATCATCCTAATCAAAGTAGAAATAATACTGAGTACTTATGTGTGAGACATTGCTCAAAATACTCTGTATATATTAACTAATAACTCATTTAATTCTAAAAAAAATCTTATGAGATGGTAATTATTAGTAGCAGATGAAGAAACTGAGGTAGAGTTTCACAGACAAGAAGTCTCTTAAGAAAAGGTGCTGTGGCTCACACCTATAATCCCATGAGGCCAAGACAGGAGGATCACTTAAGCCCAGGAGTTCAATACCAGCCTAGGCAACCTGATTAGACCATGTCTCTACAAAACATAAAAAAAAAAAAAAAAAAAAGCTGGATGTGGTGGTACACACCTGTAGTCACAGCTACTCTGGAGGCTGAGGCTGGAAAACTGCTTGAGCTTGGGAAGTTGAGGCTGGGGTGAACCCTGATTGCACTACTGCATTTCAGCCTGGGCAACAGAGTGACACTGTCTAAAAAAAAGAAAAGGCTGGGCACGGTGGCTCACGCTTGTTATCCCAGTGCTTTGGGAGGCCGAGGTGGGTGGATCGTGAGGTCAAGAGATCAAGTACCTCCTGGCCAACATGTTGAAACCCTGTCTCTACTAAAAATACAAAAATTAGCTGGGCGTGGTGGTATGCGCCTGTAGTTTCAGCTACTCAGGAGGCTGAGTCAGGAGAATCGCTTGAAACCGGGAGGCGGAGGTTGCACTGAGCCGAGATCATGCCACTGTCCTCCAGCCTGGCGAAAGAGCAAGACTCTGTCTCAAAGGAAAAAAAAAAAAAAAAAAAGAATTACCTTTAACTACCAAGCTATGCTGCCTTTGATACAAATATTTACTGAATGCTTCTTATGTCCTAGTTACTGTTCTAGTTACCTAAGTTTTGAGTGAGAAGAAAAGGTTCATTCTTATATCTCTGGTAACAAAACAACTTCAGCTGAATTAAATTAAAAGGAGTTTGAGCAATGAACGATCTGTGAATCGGCAATCACAGCGGTTTCAAAGAGGCTCCAGGGATGCCTGTGGTCAGAACAAATTTATAGGCAAAAAAAAGGGAAGTGATGTACAGAAATTGGAGATGAGGTATAGAAAGAGCTGGATAGGTTACAGGATGGCGTTTGCCTTATTTGAACAGTTTGAACACTCAGCAGCATATACCTGGTTGAAGTATGGATGCTGGGATTGGACAAGACTCCGCCACTGTTACTGGAGCATACTCCTAAGTCAGGATTTCAATCTTGTCTACTCACTAAGTTAGGTTGCAGTTTGTCCACAAGGACTCAAATATAGAAGAATAGAATCCTTCTCAGGCCATATTTAGTTTGCTTTAACATTTCTTAGGAATCCTTCTCAGGACGTATTTAGTTTGCTTTAACATCTAACATATTTTGCTGTGTAATAAAACCAATCCAAAATTTAGTGGTTTAAAAAAATACCCATTCTATGTAATTCACAATTCTGTGTGGCAGCTGCATGGCTTCTGTCTGGGACAGCGTGCTGGTCTATCTCCTGACCCTCTGGAAAGCTGGCTGACTGGCTGCTGGCTTGATGATCTAGGCTAGCCTTTTCACATGGTTGGTGGTTGGTAGGCTGTTGGCTAAGGGCTAGCCACACCCTGGTTCTCCCACTATGACCTTTCATCCTCCAGCAGGCTAGCTCAGACTCACTCATGTGGTGGTCTCAGGGTCAAAGTGCAGGATGAGAGAAGGTAAGCTCCAATGTCCACGTGCTTTTTGAAAATAGCAATATATCCCCTTGATTTGGGGCATGTGGGAGTCGCTATAGAAAATGACTCTGCAGTATGTTGTGCTGTTTTGTGTTTTAAAACTTGAGCATCAGCTGTGTTTCTGACCCAGTGCTGGGTATGTAGGAGACAGAAATGTGAATGATCTGTCTCCTACAATTAAACGTCTCCTAGGGTAGGGCTGGATAGAGGCAAGTAAACTTGTTTTTTTTATTTTAAGTTTATTAAATGCTGTATGCCAGATCCTATTGTAAGCATTTAAAAAATATTAAACTATTAGCCAATGTAGTCTCCATAATGACCCAGACAGGCTTGGACCACTGTACCCATTTTCAGTTGCTGAAACACAGAGAACAGTTAGATAATTAACAGAGTTCTCCAGGCTAGAGTATGACAAGCCAGGGTTTGAATCTGTGCAATCTGCTCTCCAGTTCTGGCTACATGAGCCACGTTCTCTTGAAATTTGACAGCAATGAACCAGATTTGAAAACCAAACACTTTATGAACACACAGTTGGGACCAACTATTTCTCTTTTTAAAGGATGAATTCTCAGAGGACACATGACATTTAAGCTGAGCTGGCAGATTGAATAGGATTTTTCAGGTATATGTATGGGCAGATATAATTTTCCTGTTGGAGGTTAAAGTGTCTGCAAAGGCATGGGGATGGGAAATAATACAATTTTAATTACTGTGTATGTCAGTTTTCCTTGGCTAGATGAAGACAAGCAGCAGATTATTAGTCTAGAAAGGGTAGGAATGGGCTAACATTCTTACTTTGGTGACGTAACTTCCAAACTCCATTCCTGTGTTTGACACTGGAAGTGAAACATTTTAAACTGATAGTAAAAAGCCATGCAATCATGTCACTCTGGAAAGTCCCATGTACAATAAAGAACCTGTACTTGTGGGGTATGCATTTTCTGACGTTCGGTCTAAAGACCCTGTAATAAGTGAGTGGGAGATTGCGAGGAAGTGAAACACTTGATGTTGATTTTTTTTCTACTTAATGGTGCCATAAGTAAGACAAATTTGATCAGAAAATGGGTCAACCCATGAGTGATTGGGATACAGATGTTTCCCAGTTGGAGAGATGAACATAAAAGAATAACAGATAATTGATTCAAGTGCACCAGTGTTGGGAATGATAGCAGGAGCATGGCACCTGAACATAATTTTACATATTTTAAGGACTATTGTATTAGTTCTACATTTGCAAGCGGCCCAGGAAAAGTGTCCATGAAAAATCAATGAGGACCTAATGCATCAAGTGGAAGAGCTTATGATAATATGGTGTGATCATCTCACTCATGGCAGAATTGTTATTCTGAGAGACCTTTCATAGTTTTCTATCTATATCTAATATAGATATAGTTGATATCTATATCTATCTAATATCCATATATAATATAGATATAATCTAATATAGATTATATGTATTTTTTATCACTTTTATTCTGGAATACTTCAAACATTTAGAAAAATACAGAGGATACACAGAATATTCTAGCCACTACTATTTTCTTCTAAACAATGCAACATTAATAATAGGTGAGTACAAAGCAGATTCTAGGATACAGTCTAAACACTTTGGAACTCTGGGGGTAAATTCTCTGACTGGCATTTATTTTCCAAGTAATGATGTACAGTAACTGCGGGAAGAACCTGGAAGTACCCAACAGGATCCATCAGAGCCTACAGGGTCTTGCATCAACTATTTTATCTCTACCCTAATGATGACTGTGCACAGCGTCGTTGTATGATAGTGCCTTGGTGGGTTCACACCCTGCATAAGACCCCACAGCATCTCCCCATTTTATTTAGACAGTTTCACATCTGTTTGGCCTTGGACATCAATCTTTTTTCATGCCCTAACTTCCAAGCACACTGAATTGTCAGTCAGCCAGCCTACCCTGCCACAGTCCCTGTGTCTACACAGCTTGCTGATGGTGGAAAAGAGACAAAATGAATTAATTACTCCTCTGGGCATGAAATCTAAAGGGTAGGTAGGAGCTAGCCAGAAGCAGCCCAGGGGAACACATGGCCAAGACAGGGAACAGAATAATCTTTCCTAACCACCCTTCCAGAACAGTGCTCTTTAGTTGAAATATAATATGAGCCACATAGGCAATTCAAAATTTCCTAGTAGGCCTGTTAAAAAAGTAAAAAAAAAAAAAAAAGCTGAAATTAATTTTTAATAATATATTTTATTTAACCTAATATATCAGAAATGTTATTATTTCAACATGTAATCAATATGAAAATTATTAATAAAATATTTTACATTTTTGTTCATACTGAGCCTTGGAAATCTGGTGTATATTTTACACAGCAGCACATCTCAATCCTGATTGGACACTTTTCCAGTGCTTGATGGCCACATGAAGCTAATGCTTACCATATTGGACAATGGAGCTCTAACCTACTCTGTTTTAATTTTCTTTGTAGCATTTACGGCTATCTGAAATTAGCTCGCTTATTTCTTTACTCACTTCTTTACTCATTTATTTTTCTCTGTCTCTCTCCACCAGAACATGAGCTTCATGAGACCAGGAACTTGGCTGACTGTTCAATTTCAGATGGAGATAAAGGCACCCCATTCATGGTAAGCTCTTGTTACATGCTTGTTGAATAGTGAATGAGCAGAAGGCATGAGGGCCTGGAAGTGGGAAAGATCTTGGCATCTTGGATGCCTGCAGCATTGTGAGAAATGGAAACAAGAGTGTGAAGGGATGTGGAGGAGGAGACAGGGGTCAGGCCTGGTTAAAGATGCCTGACATGTAAACATGCTGCTGTCTACTTAGAAATTTCCCTATTCTTTAACATCCAAGTTAATGCCATGTCAAATGAGTAGCTTTCGCACATATGTTCCCCAAACGGGAAATCTCAGTTTCAGGGCTCACTGGTTTGGACAATTATTCCATTGGTTTACACGTTGATCTTCCCTAGTGGAATGCAAGCTCCTTGAGAACAAAGCTTAGGTTATGAACACTTTGTATTAATTTTTCTGTGCTCAGCAAAATGATTTTTAACATTTACCTACATTGATGCATGTCTTAGTTATTTATTCCTTTTTATTGCTGAGTAGCATTTCATTGTGTGGCTGTAACATTATTTATCCACACACTTATTGATGAACATTTGGATTGACTCCAGCTTGGAGCTATTATGGATAAATTTGCTATGATCATTTCTGTAAATGTTTTTGTGTGGACATCTCTTCCTTTCATTTAAGTAAATAACTAGAAAGAGAATTTCTGGGTCATATAGTAACAGTACTTTTAAATTTATATCAAACTATCAAGGCGGGCGGATCACGAGGTCCAGATATAGAGGTCATCCTGGCTAACATGGTGAAACCCCGTCTCTACTAAAAATACAAAAAATTAGCTAGGCGTGGTGGCACGTGCCTGTAGTCCCAGCTACCCGGGAAGCTGAGGCAGGAGAATCGCTTGAACCTGGGAGCAGAGGTGGTAGTGAGCCAAGATCACACCACTGTATCCCAGCCTGGGTGACAGAGTGAGACTCTGTCTCAAAAAAAAAAAAAAAAAAAAAATTCGTGTCATTTTATATTTTCATGCACAGCATATTAAAATTCATATTAGAATTCACCAATACTTGGCAGAGTCTGCCATTTTAATTTTGGCATTCTAAGGGGTATGGTGTAGGGTCCATTGTAGTTTTAAGTTACAACTAGTAATGTTGAACATATTTTTCATGTGCTTATTTGCCATTTGTTTATCTTCTTTAGTAGTGTCTGCTTAGTTTTTTTGCCTATTTTAAAAACTGAGCTGTTTGCTTTCTTGTTTTTAAGAGTTCTTTACATATTCTGGACATAAATTCTTTGTCAAAATATATATATTTAGCATAGTTTCTCCTGAGTATGGTTTGCCTTTTCATTGTCTCAGTGGTGTCTTTTGAAGAGCTAAAGATTTTAATTACAATGAAGTCTAATTTATTAATAACTTTTTTTACAGTTCATGTGTTTTGTGTTTCTTCTAACAAATTTTTGCTTATTTCAAGGTCTTAAAGTTTTCTTCTAGAACATTTTTAAATTTAGCTGCCATGTTTAAGTGTAAATCCATTTTGAGTTTATTTTTGTTTATGAAAATATTCATTTTCTTGTGGGTATTTATCTATTTCTCTCTCTTTTGTTGAATAGAATTTTTCCCCACTGAATAGTTTTGATATATTTTTGAACAATCATTAATATGTTCCATTGTTCTATATATCTCTTCTCATAAAAATAACACACTATCATGACCATTGTAGCTTTATAGCAAATCTTAAAATCATGCCGTATCAATCACCTGATTGTATTCTTCTTTTGTGAAGTTTGTTGGGTATTCGAGGTCCCATATTTTTTTCATATAAATTTTACAACCAGCCTGTCAATTTCTAAATAAAAAAGCCTTCTGGGATTTTGTTTGGAATTGTGTTGAATATATGAATCAATTTGGAGAGAGTTAACATTTTAATAAATAGAGTATAATTTTCTGATTATGTCTTCATTACTTGCTTCTCAGCAATATTTTATAGTTTTTAATGTATAGGTCTTACAGGTGTTTTATTAATCTTGTCTTGGGTTATTTCCTATTATGGAATGCTATTATCTTTATTTAAATTTGCAATTATTTGTTGCTAGTATATGGAAATAAAATGACTTTTGTATATAAGCCTTATTGAACTCCTTTATTAATCCTAGGCTTAATTTTTTTGTATATAACTTAGGGTTTTCTCTGATGTTGTCTGCTGATAAAGATAGTTTAACTTCTCTTCCCATTTTAATGTATTTTATTTCTTTTTCTTACTTTATTGCACTGGCTACTACATTTAACACAATGTTACACAGAAGTGGTAAAAGCAGGCATCTTTACCTTGTTTCCTAATATAAAGGGAAAATATACATTTTTAAAATTATGTCTGATCTTAGCTTTGTAGAACTCTTTATCAAGTTGGTGCTGTTCCCTTTTTTTTCTAGTTTGCAGAGTTTTATCCTGAATGAGTTTTGAACTTTGGCAAATTATGCTCTGCATTTAATAAGATAATCGTATTTAAATTTGTTTTAGTAAATTAACATAGGAAATTTTACTCTTTGATTTTAATGTTAAACTAATGTGTCATTCCTTAGATTTACTGTATTTTGTCATGTTTA
Organism: Pan paniscus; assembly: GCF_029289425.2. Taxonomy (NCBI): domain Eukaryota; kingdom Metazoa; phylum Chordata; class Mammalia; order Primates; family Hominidae; genus Pan; species Pan paniscus. The sequence goes on along the minus strand of NC_073264.2, from coordinate 99,801,351 downwards.
CATAGGTTATGTGTGTCCATATATATATTACCATTGTATGTATCACACTGTATATATATATATACACACACACATATTTATGTGTGTGCATGTTTATGCATGTGAAACGATTTGTTAATATTTTGTAAATGATTTTTTTTACCTATAATCAAGAGGGATACTTTGTTCTGTAATTTTATTTTATTATAATATCTTTGTTTTTGTCTAGTTATGGTAATAAAGTTAACTTAGCCCCATTAAATTAATTTGGAAGTATTTTTCTTCACCTTACTTTTATGAGGGAATTTAATTACAATTTCTTCCTTAAATGTGTGATAGAATTAACTAGTAAAGTCACTTGGGCTACAAAATTTTCTGTGTGGAAAGTGTCTAATTACAGCTTTAATTTCTTAGGTAGATATAAAATTATTTGTGTTTTCTATTTCATCTTGCATCACTTTTAGTAATTTATTGGCATAATATTGTTCATAATGTTCTCTTATTATTTTTAGTGTCTCTTGGATCTGTAGCAAATTCCCGTTTGTTATTCCTGACACTTGCTATTTGTACCTTCTCTCTTTATTTCTTGATTTACTTTATTGTCTGTCCACATTGTATTTCATGAATTTTTACTCTTTTCCTTTTACTTTGTTATTTGTTATTTTTTCTTAATACTTTCTTCTTTGCCTACCTTCTTATTGTAAAAACTTATAATAATATTGGTTTGGACTTTTCTTCCTTTTAATGTAAGTATTTAATGCCATACAGTTTCCTCTAAGAATTCTTTTAGCCACATCCCCCAGATTTGATATGTTGTATATTCATTTTCATTTATTTTAATATTTAAGAAATCTTTTCTAATTATTATTATAGTTTCTTTTGGACCTATGTTTATTTAGAAGTGTTTTGTTCAATTTTAAATTATTTGAGTTGTTTTAACTTATTTTCCTGGTGATATTTCTAATTTTATTTTATTGTTATTAGAAAATTCTAAATTTATGTAGACCTGATTTATGGCCCATCATATGTTTTATCTTTGTCAATGTTTCATTTATACTTGAAAATAAAAGAAGTATTCTGCTATTGTTGGGTGGAGTGTCATATAATTGTTAATGAAAGCAAGTTAGTAGTGATTTTCAGGTCTTCTATATGCTTACCGACTTTCTGTTTTCTTGTATTGTCTGTCACTGAGAGCTGTGTTAAAGATTCCAACTATGATTGTGGATTTATCTATTTCTACTTTCAATTCTGTGGGATTTTGGTTCCTGTGTTTTGAAGCTCTGCTACTAGATACACATACAATATTAAGGAAATGAGAACATTATACATTTTAGGTGAAATTAAATCTAATAAAAACCTAGCTTATTGTAATTATTTAAAGTCATTTGAAGTATCTAGAAACGTATATATTTGTAGCAAATATGATGGAACAATGATAAATGTCAATATTACATAAAGAGTTCATGAAATTTAATAAATAAGTGAAATGTTGAAATCTCCATACACAAATATGCAAAGAATATGAGAAGACCATTCACCAAAGAGGAAATTCCACTAGTAAAGAAATGTAATGATACATGCTAAACTTTTGTAGTAATCAAGAGCTATAAAATAAAACAACTGTGCATATTTTTGTCTGTTAATTGACTAATATATCTTTAAAGTTTTAATAACCAGTGCTAGGAAAGGTACAGTGTGATTACAATCTCACACAATGATAGTGACAGTGTTAAGTGATTTTAATAATGCATAAATAAATGCAGTCTGAAAACAATTGAGCCACATTGATTAAGAGCAATAAAAAGTCTCATGCATTCATTCAGCATAGTTTTTAGTATCTATCACATTTTAGACACTGTGCTAAGTGATGGGGATACAACCTCTTATTGAAGAAAAAATTCTGTTCTATTGGAACTTAATCATAATTTTGGTCTATATCCCTAAGGAAATAATACGTGTGTGGCTCACATTATATGAGTGAAGACATTTATCATGTCACATATAACTATCAAATTAATTAGAAACAAATCAACTGTTCATTAGCTAAGTGAACTATGGTACACTAACACTTTGAAATATTATTCATACACTACAATAATGTTATTTATTCATTTGTTAACTAAACAGATATTTATTTATTATAAAATAAGTGCCAGGGATTGTACTAGACATTATGGATATAATGGTACACAAGACAGAGAAATTCTTTGCCCTCAAGAGGTTTATATTCTATAATACAAATGTAATGTCATAAGAGCTAGCATTATTTCAAAAGGAGTATATAAAATAAATTCTGATTCTATGATTTTAATTTTTATATAAAAATATAATTGGAACCTAAATAATGTATTATTTAAAAAAAATTCTGTGTAACAGATTACCATGCAATTAGTGGCTTTAAACATCACACGCATTAATTATCTTGCAGGGTCTGTGGGTCAGGAGTCTAGGCACAGCTTAGCTTGGTTTTTGGCAAGACAAAAATCAAGATGTTAGGGGGCTGGATTATCATCTGGAGGCTCAACTGGGGAAGGACCTGTTTTCATACCCACTTAGTGTGCTTGCAGAATTCATTTTCTAGCTGCTATGGGATTTATTACAATTTGTATTTACAAAGCCAGCAAGGAGAGCAAGTCTCTAGAGGAAACCTGTTAGCAAAACAGTCTTACTAATGTAATGTAATAATGGGATAATGAGAATGACATCCCATTACCTTACCATGAGATGTAAAACAATCATTAGAATGACATCCCATTGCCTTTGCCCTATTCTATCAAGTACAAGCAAGTCACAGTGTTACTGAAACTCCAGGGGTTCTGTTTAGGTCATGCTGCTCACTGCATAGAAAGCCAATCACTGAGACTCTGAGTATTGCCAAGGAAGAAGGCTTTAATAGGGTGCTGCAGTTGAGGAGATGGGAGATCAGTCTTAAATTCACCTCCCTGACTGAGTAAAATTAGGGATCGATATAGCAGGCAAGACAATGTAATCATGTGTGGGAAAACAGGAATTAGGGAGAGGTAAGGATGAGAAGTTGTTCAATAGGAAGCAAGTGGTCATCTAAGCAATCATTATGGGTGAGGGGTCTGGCATCTCACCGTCCAGATGCAGTGATCTGGTAAGTTTTAGCTCCTTGACACTACTTGGGAGGCCTAAACCTTGGTTTCCTGAGGAAGAAACTCAGATAAAACAAATGTAACTTTCTCAAGTTTTAAGACTGGGAGGATCAATGTCTGTATTTATTCAGAGAAACCATAAACATCAGTTTTGCAGGAAAATTGGGCTGGTTTCAACAGGTCCTGGCTACATTCAACAGTAAAAGGGAACTGTACAAGGGCATGGCAAAAAGGCAAGCGTCATAGAGGGCCAGCTTAAAGTCTGTCATAGCAAGTAACTGTAATGTTAGGGCTGGAGTACTACAGACAAGTTTCTAGCCTACTTTTTAATATTTATGGTAAAGTTGCTATGCTCTTCATAATAATTTAACACATATTAATTTTCAGAGGCCATAGCTAACCATTTACTCTCTAATTTACCTGTTATCAAACCTATCTTATCTTAATGATGCAATTATTTCTTTTAAGACAGCCATTTATCCTTGGTTTTTATTATTTTTTTAATTATGTCTCTTAACTAATAAAGCAGTAGTCCCCTTTTCTGCTACTTTCATTAAAAAAGCACATTATCTCAGCTACAGATCATTATCAGCATTTTCTGAGTTAGCCTTGGAAAATAACCACTATTTGTATTTTTTTCCTAAGGTTGTTGATTCCTATGATCACTCGGTATCAGTTGTATGCAGCCTACTGCATGGCTGGTACCTAAACACAGACAGACAGAAATGGCAAAGGTAGTCATTTCATTTGGGCATGTCTTTGTCAGGTGAGAAGCAGAGGCACACTGCACCAGGAGCAGACAGAGCTGTGTGCCAGGAATTAGGTGTCATGAGAGAGGCTAATAGTGAACTCACATAATCCTTCACCTTTCCTCCTTGACAAAGATCCAAGGAGTGAATGAGGGGTGGGCCTATCTAAGTCCTGATGATTAACTTACACTTGGAAGACATTGAGGGTGTGGTAATTGTTGTCATTTTTACAATATTGTGATCTTAATCTTATGCAATATTGAATCTCCAAATAGCCCATGACATAAAGAGACCTTTATGGCTCCGAAGGAGCTATTATACTTTATTTTCTCACGAATCTTCAGATTTAAAGAGTCCTCAATGAGACCTTGGCATAATTAAGCCTAATGAGTCCAAAGGAGTTACAATGGCCTATTGTGTCAATAATTTAGACATGACAGGTTTTGTCGGAAGTAGACTTTGGTATCCAATGTAGTCTGTGTGCTGTGTGGATATGATTGACAGCTGAGTTACATAATAAACAGTAGTTATTCAAAAGTTGTTTTATACATCAAACATACCATTGAAAATTTACAAATAAAGACTTTTTACTACATTGAATCTATATTTTAATAATACCCTGATTATTAGCTCATTCATATCTTCATTTATTAATACCATTTGTGCCTGCCTACTCATCCATGTGCTGTACTAGGTATAGGACTACAAGGGTGAGTTGAGACACAGCCCCTGCCCTCAAGGAGTGTAGCACGTAAAGGTTTAAGAAGTTTACAGTCTAGAATGATAGTTGGAAAACTATGGCTCACAGGGCAGCTGCCAGCTTTGCAATAAAGTTTTATTGAAATACAGGCAGAATCATTCATGTATGTCTTGTCTATGGCTGCTTTTGTATTATGGCAGCTAAACTGAGTAGCTGTCACAGAGACTACATAGACCACATCTCTGAAAATATTTATGATCTGGACCTTGAAGACAAACATCGTCAATCCCTGGTCTACAATTTCAAAGGTTCTGGGCCTACTTCAGTAAATCCCAAATAAGCACGAATTAGCATTGTCAGTTCCCATAGCTTTGGTGTAATTCAGAGAGAAGGTCTTATTGTCTCATTGTTTTTTATTTATTGTGTTTTAATATGAATGGAATGTTATAGTTAATTCTTCAAAACATTACTCAGCACTATTTCTACACCAAGTTTTGTGATACAGTCTTGGTCTAGTGCCTGGAGTAAGAAGATGGTTAATGTTTACAAAACATGGATCCCATTTGTCTACACCATGAAGAATAGGGTGATTTTAAAGATATGTCCTCAACTTATTTGATATTCCTCCCCCAAAAGAGGTGAATATTTCCCTTTCCCCTGCGTGTGGGCTAGGTTGTGATTTACTTCTACCAGACAGGATGTCTCAGATGTGAGGGGATACCGCTTCCGAGATTAAGTTATAAAGAAAACTACAGCTTCCATCTTGGAAGCTTCCGTCCCTCTCTCTTAAGTCATTCTGGGAGAAGTCATCTGCCATAGAGGAGGTGATCCAGGGGAGATGGAAGCCACCTGCTGTGTGGTGAGTACCCCAGGCAGCAGGCAGAGAAGCCCACAGGGTGAGGAGCTAGGGCCCAACAACAATGAGTGTACTTGGAAATGGATCTTCTGAGGCCTGTCAGTAGCCAGGCGAGTTTTTTTGGAAGTGAGTCCTGTCTCATTTGGACCTTGAGATGTCTGTAGCCCCAGCTGAAATTTTACCTGCAACTTCATGAGAGATCCTGAGTCTCTCAGCTAAGCCACTCCTGACTGCTGACCCACAGAAGCTGTGAGATAATAGATGCTTGTTTTCTTAGGTCACTCAGTTTGGAGTAATTTGTTATGCATCAAGAAATAACTAATACAGAAGGCAACTGGCCAATTGGTTGTGAGAGGGAGTAATAGTTGTCTCTTGCTGTGAATTCCTCTCCATGCCCCTGCAAAACTACTGATTGCTTAGTCAAGTTCCTGAGATAGTTCTGAACTTCTCTGCCTGCATACCCAGATGGCAGTCTTCTCCCCATTTCCATGTAGTCATCTTTGCCATGTTGCCATTCTCGAAGGCAGTCTGGGCTCATCTAGATATGATGTGGGTATGTATTGTTATTAGCCTCATGCAACTTTGGTGTTGATGCTGTCTTGGAGACTCCCTTCATTTATTGTTCCCTTACTTGCAGGAGGGAAGTGAGTTCTCTCTATCAGAGTCGTAATTACTTTACAAGACTCAGAAATAGGATTGTAGCTGGCAATGTTTATAAATCTTTCATTTGACTTGCTTTTAATATATATCTTGCTCGCCACTCCAAAATGTAAGATGTCAGCTGTAGATCATTATTTGGGGTGATGCCATTCAGGGTAAGAGCCAAGCATGTCCACCTTTGCTAACTGACAACCAGTGCAGCACCTTGCTTCTTTTAACCTCAGTGTGAATTGCATGCCTACATGGGGTGGCTTATGGGGTTGCTGGCATGTTGTCATGCTCTTTTTCTCAGAAAGCCTTGGCCATATGACCAACAGGCAACTCCACAGTGTCTTCTAGAAGATTGATTGGAACTTAGTGTCCACAGAGATGCCCCTCTCCACAGGACACCTACGAGATGATATCTGCCAGAATTCCACATTGAGCAGTTCTGGGACTCTCACTACCAAACCCAGCACAAAGCAAGCTGTGATCAGTGCCAACCCGCAGATACAAGCAAAGTTCAATAAAAACACAAATGCGGCTAAATTCAATGTTGTGTCCCACACTGGATCCTGGAGTGGAAAAAAAAGGACATTGGTGGGAAAACTAGCAAAATCTGTGTATGGTGTGGAATTTAATCAACAGCAATGCACCAATGTTAGTTTCTTAGTTGTGACAAACACAGGGGAGAAATAATGTAAAATTGGTAGTAGGGAAAAATGGGAGAGGGGTCTGTGGGGGCTCTCTGTACTATCTTGACATCTTTACTGTAAATCTATGTGCGTGTGCACACACATACACACACACACACACTCACCATGAGCAGGAAATATATAGGAGGGATATGGACAGGCAGAGAAGGTGGGTGTGGAGAACTTTCCAGGCAGAAATGACAATATAAAATGTTTGAGAGCAGCCACCTGTGGCAGGTTCTGTGATTGGTGAGGTGCCCCCAGAGCATGCCCTAGTATCCATGGTGGGTGTTGTGGGGATACAGAGCAAAAAAAGAAAGCATGGCTGGGCCTTGAGTGGTCCAGTAAAGAGTCTGAATTATCATATTACGGGCATGATGGGCCTACAGAGGGCTGTGACATGAGCAGAGATGTTTACAAAGGTTCTAGGACTTTAGAGGATGCATTTCTGTGGCCCTTGCCTGAACACATACATATAGCCTCACCCACACAAGCACTGCACCTTATTTCAGGTGACTTCTTTTTCATTTTCATTTTTATTTTATTTATGTTCTTATTACTTTTTGAGACAGAGTCCAGAGTCTCACATTGTTACCCAGGCTTGAGTGCAGTGGCTCCTTCTCGGTTCACTGCAGCCTCTAACTCCTGGGCTCAAGCGATTTTCCCACCTCACCCCCACCAAGTAGCTGGGAGTACAGGAGAGCACCACCACACCCAGCTAATTTTTGTATTTTTTGTAGAGACAGGGTTTTGCCATGTTGCCCAGGCTTGTCTCAAACTCGTGAGCCCAAACAATCCACCCACCTCAGCCTCCCAAAGTGCTGGGATTTCAGGTGCGAGCCACTGCACTGCGCTAATTCATTATCTTTCAAATCTCCGATTCAGGGAAGCCTCCCTGGCCCCTGTAGAAAGGGTTGTGCACTCCATCTTCATCCTTACTATCCCTTGTTCAAAATATGGCTGCCTCCTCCTTTACAGTTTGTACCCAAGGGTAGAGACCACACCTATCTCACCTGTCCTCAGGACCAAGCACATGTCATGTGCCCAATACTATTGTTGAAGGAATGAATTAATGGGTAAATCTAGGGGTGTTTGGGGGGCAAACCAAGAGCCAAGGAGCCACTTGTGCATAGAGTTAAGTGATCTGCCTGGCTGTCAGTGGATGAGAATTATTAATCAAAATAAACACTATCTGAGCCCTAGTTGATCTCAGAAGGACTTTAAGAAAGCCTCTGGGGTTGGAATAAGATAAGGGGCAGGAGGGGTTTTGGTGTTTTCCGGGAAATGACCTGTGAGTCAGGTCAGCCTTCCTGGTAACTCAGCATAGTCTCTTGGCCCCTCAGCTCTGCTGTCAGGCACTGGGCCATGCTCCATGGAGACCCCATGGCCACAGCACCTATAGAAAATCAATGTCTTCAACTTTCCCCTACATGCTAAGATATCAAACAGCCCGAAAGTCGGCAATTCACAAGGAAAGTTGGCTCCATCCAACTTTCAGCTCTTTGAAAAGTTTGCCTTAAGAATTTAGACATCACTTTTCTCTTCCCAAAGAATGTGTATCTTTTCAGGATTCAAAGAGGCCGGAAAAAATGTCCTCATTTTCCTTGACAGACGACGTGCTGTGTTCTCCGGGTTGCTGATCGGCAAATCGGAACAGACGGTTTTTCCTTTTTATCCCTCCTCGTTACCCCGATGTGGCTTTTTGGTCTTTCTCCAAATGAAGCCCTCGGTGAGACATTGCAAGATGAAAGGGACGGTGGTCGAACTCTCTGTCACTGAGCCTATCAAGGATTTAACATTTTGATTGATAACTCTGCTGTGTCAGGGACATGTGTATTTAAAAGCCCTCTGAAATTTGGAGTGAATATATCTGAGAGATGCATCTGATTTTCCTCCTGCAAGGAAAGAAAGACCGAGGTCAGGTGCCACTTTCTAACATTCTCAAACATAAATCTCGGGTTTATTTTTCTGACCTTTCAGTGTGTAAGTGGCAGGTTTGGTGCTGGAGAAAGAAGGGTTTAAAGCTTTCTTTCTTCCTCCTTCTTTTTAATATAATAGCACCCTTTTCTCCTCCTTTCTTTATCCAAAGCACAAATTAACACCTCCTTGTTGGGGAAATGGGAGACAAAGGGAGATTATTGGAAATTACTGACCACAGAAGCACCATAAGTGGATTACACTAGACCTGGGGATCCCCAGGGACAAAGAAGCAAACCCGGGCAGAGACAGGGGCCTCAGATGAGTGGAACCAACAAAGGATGGGATGAATCTTACCAAATGAGAGAGCTGCTCCGCTGCAAGGCAGTGGTGAATTCTCCGCAGCTTCATGTGAAGGGACGTCCCTGTTTGCAGACCATCCCCAGGTTGCCAGTGAATATGATAAGTCTCCAACCAGTGCCAGGTATAAGTACACATCCTTGGACACTCTTCAAACCCCTAAAGACAAAGTCTCCAAGTCCTGATAACCTGCTAAGCAACCATGTAAATCCTGAGTGAGTCGTTTGAATGATGTAAGCCTCAGTTTATCCTCCTCTGTAAAATACTGTTAACCCTCATAGCAAGGTTGGCAATATTAAAGGAGAAAAAGTACTTATCATGATGTCAGCAAATAATTACTCATTGGATGTGACCTCTTGTTATTGTTATTATCATCACCATTGTCGTTGTCATATATTCATTTAGAGACAGGATAGCATTTCCTCCTGTTTCCTGTGACTCTCTGTGCAAATGGCCAGGGCTGTCCAGTTCTTTGATTTTCCCTTGCTTCTTATTAAATCTTCTCTGACATCCTGAATATAACGTGCAAGAAAACTCAAAACCGAGCAGATTTTATTTTTTCTACCTCTTCTTAAAGGGAAACCAAAACACAATTTACCGTTCTATGGATAGATTGCTGTTTGGATAATCTTTACTCCACGCCAGTTTGGTTTCTGTTCTGAACATAACTTTATTTTTCCCCACTGGAGGATGTAGCAAAACCCTTCTTTGTGCGGGGGCCATTAAGACTGCCCATTCTTAAATTAGCTCAGCAAAAAAAAAAAAAAAAAAAAAAAAGTGCATTTTATAGTCAAGCCAGCAGTAATTGGACACTGTGACTATGAGTGGCCCTTGCAGTGTTTGGACGTGGGCCAAATGTACCTTCTGTCTGTCTCTGACACAGGCAGACAATAGCGGTATTATTTACTGCACTGGCTCTGTGCAATTCCAAAGGCCAGCTGCGCGAACAAAAGAATCACTAACACTTTGCCCAGCCCTAGACTAAACTGGATGCGCTATCTATGTTTCCTAAATAATTCACCCCTCCATCCCAAATGTTGGGTCATCTATTCTTCCTTTCTTTCCTTTTGCACTGACCATGGCTGCAAGGAAAATATGTATCACTACTCTGAATCCTTAAAAGAGAATGGAATGAAGGAAGGAATGGCCAACAGTTCTTTGTTTCCATATCTTAGGGTGCAGCATCACCACCACAGACCAGCTATGAGAGGATGGTAGCAGAATCAGTGTACGGAACAATCTTGGCAAGGGTTAGTCTTCCCTGGAAAGGGATGCTTCCCAGGAATGCCATTCTGAGTTTTGTCTTCAGAACTTTGTAAAAGAGCCTGATGTTCACCTGGGTAACATTCACCGGTTGGAACACTCACAGACCTGTAACCTCTGTGTTACAACCTGGGCTTTGAGTAGACTGAGCTGAAAGTATCACCCTTGACTTGGTTCTGGTTCATATCCAGAATCTGGGAAACTGAACCCCACTGCCTGGTATTGTCCTATTGTGGTCCCTACTAACACGATATTTATTAGGAAATAGCCTCATCAGTTGTTGAACATGCAGCCTGCGCATGGAGATGGGATTCACAGCTTCTGAAGCCTCCAGTCCAACCTGAACTGTACCTCCAGGTCACAAACAGAGTAGCCTCCAGCCTTCTAAATCCGTCCATAGCAATCCATGTGTCCTCATCTCCTCTTCCACTTTGAACTGTGTTTTCTGACCTGGTCCTGAGATATCCAGCTCCTAGCTCTTTGCACAGACATTTGATCCTGCCTCCCATGTACCTTGGGATCTTCTGCCTGCTATTGCTCTTTCCTGATGGGTCAGAGAGCCTTGGTCTACAGGCTTGGCCTATTTGTCCCCTGTACAGCATCTGTCTCCAACTGCTTAACCAACACTTGACCTGAAATCCAGACATGGCATTCTGTCCAGCCACAGCAAAGCACCATCCTACATCCACAGGCTCTAGAACTCCAACAGGAGCACTTTCCCAGATCAGTCACAATCACAGCATTTAGCTATCATGCGGGGGATTCCTAACGACTCATAAACTAACAGTTTCTAAGCTTTTCTCGTTTGCTTCTCACACTCTCTATGAGACAGACCAGGCAGACCTTATCATCTGTGTTTTAGAGGTAAGTTGAAGTGAGCTTTCAACTTATCTCTAAGTTGGTGCAAAAGTAATTGCAGTTTTTGCATTGTTGAATTTTGCCATTTGATATTGGAATACATTCTTAAATAAATGTGGTTATGTTATACATAATTTTAATAGGCATTTCTCACATTTTTTTTGCTAATGACTTATTACTTGCTGTTTATTTTATATTTATTTTAGGGACTATGGAAATGATATTGGACAAAAAGCAAATTCGAGTGATTTCCTTATTCGAGTTCAAATTGGGTTGTAAAGCAGTGGAGACAACTCGCAACATCAACAATGCATGTGGCCCAGGAGCTGCTAACAAACGTATACTGCATTGGTGGTGCCAGAAGTTTTGCAAAGGAGAAGAGAGCCTTGAAGATGAGGAGCGTAGTAACTGGCCATCAGAAGTTGACAACGACCAATTGAGAGCAATCATCGACACTGATCCTCTTACAACTACACAAGAAGTTGCCGAAGAACTCAACATTGACCATTCTACAGTCATTTAGCATTTGAAGCAAATTGAAAAGGTGAAAAAGCTCCAGAAGTGGATGCTTCATGAACGGAGGGAAAATAAAAAAAAATAGTCGTTTTGAAGCATTGTCTTCTCTTATTCTATGCAACAACAAACCATTTCTCGATCGGATTGTGATGTGAGAGGAAAAGTGGATTTTATGTGACAACTGGCTATGACTAGCTCAATGGTTGGTGGGAGAAAAAGCTCCAAAGCACTTCCCAAAGCCAAACTTGCACCAAAAAAAGGTCGTGGTCACTGGTGGTCTGCTGCTGGTCTGATCCACTACAGCTTTCTGAATCCTGGTGAAACCATTACATCTGAGAAGTATGCTCAGCAAATTGATGAGATGCACCAAAAACTGCAAAGCCTGAAGCCGGTATTGGTCAACAGAAAGGGCCCAATTCTTCTCCTCAACATGGCCTGACTGCATGTTCCATAACCAATGCTTCAAAGGTTGAATGAATTGGGCTACGGAAGTTTTGTCTCATTCGCTATATTCACCTGACCTCTCGCCAACCGACTACCACTTCTTTAAGCATCTTGACAACTTTTTGCAGGGAAAATGCTTCCACAACCAGCAGGAAGCAGAAAATGCTTCCCCACAGTTTGTTAAATCCCGAAGCAAGGATTTTTACACTACAGGAATAAACAAACTTATTTCTCGTTGGAAAAAATGTGTTGATTGTAATGGTGCCTCTTTTGATTAATAAAGATGTGTTTGAGCCTAGTTATAATAATTTAAAATTCCCCACCTGAAACAGCAATTACTTTTGTACCAACCTATTTTGCCAAAAAGGGGAGAAAGCAAGCCTAAGGTTTTCAACTCTCGAAGTCCATAGGCATTTTAATATGCCTCAGTCAGAGGGTGGAGGGAGGAGATTAGAATTTTATTTTCCTTGATGTTGAAAGTCTCACTCCATTCTCCACTTGCCTTGTGCTCAGCCCTTGGATTTGTCTTTTGTGGACAATGCTCCCTAAATAACAGACTCTGCCCCACTACACTGGACTTCCTATGATGGATGGGCTGTTTATTGTCACTCAGCATTGCATCTCCTGGGCCTAGCACAGACTTATATGTGAGCAGGTGTTGAATAAATGAATGAATGAATGGGTGAATGAATGGATAAATGGACGGATGGATGAGTGGCTGAAAGAAAGAATGAATGTTCCATTCCATGTGTGCTGCAGGTTGGCAAGTTCATTGTTTGATTGCGCTTGGCACCAGAATCCTATCTGTCCCTTTCTCAGAGTTTTCTTTCTGTCCCTTGCATCATCCAAACTCTTCCCTGGATACTCCAGGCCTCTTAGGCACTGGGAGAACTTCCATTCTCATGGAAGATGGAGACTTTCTTTCCATGTAGCCTCACCTACCACCCTCATGCCATCCTAGAATGAAACTGCAGGTACCACTATGCCTCCTTGCTGGGCAACTCTACTTTCCATTTCTCTTAGGGTCTCTCCTCTGATGTGGGTGTGCATGGACCAGAGGCCAGGAATTCTAAGGCCCCTCTTTCTGACCCCTTGACATAATCTTTCATCTTCCACCAAGAGCCCTCCCCACACCCTGTGTTCATGCTGTGGATAATGAATCAAGTCAGCCTCCCTGACTTTTTTCAGAGACTCCCAGAGCCAGACAGGACTTCATACACTCTGTTTTGTTTCTTATTTTCAGGCAGAGAGAACTGGAGCCTGGAGAAGTAATGGGTTTTGCCCAAGAATCTGTGGCCCTTCAGTGACAGGCAGGGACTTGAAACCACAGTGCCAGCCCAAGTACTCTGAGCCTCCCAGGCTATCCTCTTTGTGTGTCATAACATGTGCCATATTTTCTTCAGGGTTTGGCCTAGAAGGATTTTGACATTTTGAGCATGAGGATGAGGGCCTTTGGAATGTCACCGTACCTACTCTGAGAGAAAGCCAATTTTCCCTTAGTTCAGTACTTGCAAATAGCAAAGTTAATTAATCCCCTGTAAATAAACATTTGCAAACTTCAGCTCAATATAGCACTGACCAGGAATGCTTCCAAATGTGTGCTGAGATTAGATGATTAAAAGACCAGAGCTGATCATGTGATGGTGAATCCGTAAGTTGGGCTCGTTAATTTATTGGTGTGGTAGAAAAAGCATTGGTTTCATGGTTCATAAAAGGCACAGGCCTGATTCCACTCTGCCATTGACTGACTGAGATGTCTGGCAAATCATAAACACCCTCTAAGCCTCTCTTCTTATACATAAAATACAGGGAGGTCATGCCTATGAGCATTACGCTAGATACTGTGAGTAGGACTGTGAGGTCTGCCCCCAGGAAAGCACTCCATCAATAATAGATTCCTCCATCCTCTCCAGCCACCCACCTTCCTGCCATCTAGCATAGACAGTGCCTTCAGATCTGCTGACCTCTAGGGACTCCTGGACTTTCAGAAGCCTCTTTGGTTAATGAAGGTGTTGAGCAGGTTTGAGCCAGACCTTTTCCAGCTCTTCTAATTTTTGATGGACTTACACAGACCACTGATTTGCATCATCCACCTCCCCCTTTAATGAGCTTGTGTGCTCACAGTTAATGAACTAATTACTTCTGGGCAAAATCAGCATTAGGTTGCAAACCTGGTTTCTGCAGCCTCCGCCAGACCAGCGTTCTTTTGTCAAGTCAAAAAGAGCTGGCAACGCAGCAACTCCACCAGATTTCGGTGACAGGTCTTCTCTGACCAGGAGATGTCCAACTCAGCTGGCACAATTTGAATTAAAATATCTCGCCAAGTGAGCAGCATCAAACATGACATGTACTTTCTCGAGATCCAGGATGAGGCTGAAGTGCAAGCTGTGACCTGAAGGTCTCATCACCTTCCAGTCAGAAATATAGCTCTTCTTGAAGGCTAGAGATTTTTCCCCTGCAAAATGACTCAGTTAATGGCAATAAAATGGAGGTGTGCCAAATGGCCTGCTTTAAATTCAGGTGGTGGTGAGAAGACCATCTCTTGAGTATACAGAGGGGGCATTTATGCACAAGGTGCATCTTAATTGGAGGGAAACTCTCTACACTTTGAAACAGTTAAGCCATTAGCCTGGGGAACAGCTTTAAGTGGTGTAGTACAAGGTTACCGGCTGTGAAGGACTCCATTTTCATTCCGTCAGGACTCGTTTACTGAGAGGCCAGAATACAGACTTCAGAGCTGATTCTCCTGGATTTGAATCCTGGCCTTGCCCCCATTTGCTGTGTTACAGTGGAGAAGTTACTTAATGTCTCTGTGCCTTAGTTTCTTCTGTCCTGACATAGGGAAGGTAACAGAGCCCAATCACATTAGGGTCATTGGGAGGTCTAAATGGAATGGAGATATATTTAATTATTCTACAAATATTTACTTAACACCATGGCAGAGGCCATCAGTGTTCTTCCAGTTTCTATGTGTCTTCTTGCATTTCACAGCCTTCCTTATAGTTGGGTTGGGGACATGCGCCTGAGTTCTGACAATTGGGAATGTGAGAAGAAGCGAGCCCTCTCTATCTCTTAGTCCCTATCAACAGGGGCCTGGAGGGTCACCTATTCCAGATGATATGGTTGCAATAAGGATGAGTCTTAGTCAGCCTGGGTCCCTGAGTCACAGTGTGGAGCTAAGCTATATTAGCTTCTTCTGCTATGTTAGTTTTCATAGGACAGCCATAATAAAGTGCCACAAACTAGGTGGCTTTAAACAAAAGAAATTTCTTCTCTGACAGTTCCAGAAGCTGGAAGTCTGAAGTCAAGGTGTCAACAGGGCCATGCTGCCTCTGAGACTTCAGGTAGAATCCTTCCTTGCCTATTCCTAGCTTCTGATGTGTGCCTTCATCCTTTGTGTTCCTGGACTTGTAGGTGCATTGCTGAAACCTCTGCCTGGGTCATCACATAGCATGCTTCTCCTCTTATAAATTTACCCACCATATTAGATTAGGGTCCACCCTAATGATCTCATCTTCACCTGATTACATCTGCAAAGACCTTATTTCTAAATAAGGTCATATTCACAGATATGGGGATTAGGACTTTGACATTTCTTTTTTGTGAGCCACAGTTCAGCCCATAACACCTGTAACACCTCCAAATTTGTGTTAGACATGTAACATGAGTGAGAGAGTAACCTTAGTTGGGTTAAACAAATGAGATTTGGGGATTCATTTGTAATCAAAGTATAGTCTGGCCTATCCCCACTAACACACATAGTTGACTGATGCAGCACCGTGCCAGGGACCAGGGATTAAACATGTAACAACATAGAAACAGCTCTTGCTCACTTGCAGCTTACAGTCTAGTTCAGTGCCTGGCAAATAGAAAGTGTTCAATGAATGGTAGCTATTACAGTTGTTATTTAAGAATGTTAGGATTCTGGTTATCAAGATGGATAAAACATAGTTGGGTAGACAGAAAGGGAAACAGATTTATAATATAGCAAGATAGCTAATTCATTGAGTCTGTAAAATTATTTTTGGCAAACAGAGTGCCTTCTCAGCTCCCCAAGGCATGGAATACAAGGTATGAGGGTGTGGAGGGGTGGCAGTTGGAAAGAGCCCATGGCACAGAGGCCACCGCATAACAAGCCACACTCTTGAATATAGGAACTGGTGAATGTACAATAGCATAGATGCATATCTGTCCTTGGTGGGAACAAAAAGTTTTGCCTTTCTTACCTAGATTATTACAGTAGCCACTTAGCTGGTCACCTGCCTTGGGTACTGCCTCCCTCTAATCTTCATGCCATAGTGATGGCTCCTGATGTACCTCTTAACATGGTCACACCTTTGAAAAAACCTTTCAAATCGACCCAATGCCTATGGGATAAAGGTCCAGCTCCTTAAGTCCCTCCTCATTCTCCAAGGTTCAGTTCCAATATTAACAATATTAATTCCCCATTAGGACTTTCCTGGCTTCTTCCCTTCCATTTAGCATTGCTCTGTTCTGTGTGCATTCTGACATGTATGACTTATATGTGTATATGCATGTTTAAGTAAAGTAATTCAGTAAACACTGAGCACCCTCCATGTGCCAAATTCTGAGCAGTCCTAACAAATCGGGTTTTAAAAATTATTTTTTTTCCTTCTTCAGGCTTCCATCCATACCAATCCCACTGCAAGAAACGCCCTTTTCCTATCTCTTCCTTGGCTCAGTCTTTCCTGTTCTCCAGCTTTCTCGACATCTGCTCCCAGAAGTCCTTGATCCCTCCAGAATAGGTCAGGATCTCACCATGTACTTTCCCTCTGAATTAGTTTCCTGTGAGTGCTGTAACCAATTACCACCAACATTGTGATTTAAAGCAACACAAATTTATCCCTGGTTCTGAAGGTCAGAAGTTTAAAATGGGCCTTGTGGGCTAAAATCAAGGGGTCGGGGGGCTGTATTCCTTCCGGAAGCTCTAAAGGAGAATCTGTTCCTTGCCTTTTCCAGCTTTTAGGGGATGCCTGTGATCCTCAGCTTGTGGCTGCATCCCTACAATCTCTGTCTCTGTTTTCATGTCTCCTTCTCTGACTCTGACCCTTTCCTGTATCTCTCTTATAAGGGAAATAACCTTTGTGATTATATTGGGCCCACCCAGATAATACAAGATAATCCCTTCATCTCAGGATCTTTAATTTGATCATATCTGTGAAGTCCATTTTGCTACAGAAAGTACCATATTCACAGGTTCCAGGGATTAGAATGTGGACATCTTTAATACATTTTTATGCTGTGTTATAATTTTTGGGGCTTCCTTCCCATGGACCCATGATATCCTGAGGGTAGAAACAACATCCTATACAAGGTCCCAGAAATGATATATGCATGAATGAAGTCTCATGCACATCCTGTAGCCTCTTCTGTTGGAAAACTGTCCTGGACTGTCAGTTGGAGAGACAAGGTTAGGGGGCTTAGCAAAAATCCTGCCATGACAGTGCTGAAACAGAAGTTTCCTGCAGTGTTGGGACTCTAGAAAAGACAGAGCCATGGAGCTCTACAGAAATCCAGGAGAAAAGGAAGGCTCCCATTTGGACACCTGCAGGATTGATGCAATTATTCACCAAGTCCTTTGCCTTGACTGAACTGATTCTGCACATTTTATTTGCTCTAGGTTTCCAAATGGGACCCTAAACATAGAACACACTGAATGAATGAAAAAGATATAGTAACATTCTTCTAACATGCACCTGGTTTAAGTGCTTCAACACATTGTTAATTAAGTCTTGTTTTCAGAAATTAGTGCATATCAAGCTATAGTTGCCTTATAGGAGGTAGAAAATCAATGTCTAGCTTTTATTTGTAGTGTTCTAGTAGCTGTTATTTTCTTTGTTTTAATCATCTCCAAATGATGGAGGAAATGTTCTTGTGTTAATACTGGACCATACTTGCAGCCAGAAGGAAACCAGGAACAATGATATTTGAAAGAAGCAGAAGTGGGGAGGGAAGAAGGCAGCTAACATGTGTTGATCATCTGATATATGACTGGATCTGTATAGAGTTATTCCCATTGTATCAGTCAGCTGTTGTCAAAATAATGCTGTATAGCAAGTTATCCTGATCTTCAGTTGTGTAAAACAGCAATTATTCCCATTTCTCTGCAGGTAGGCTTGGGTAGCTCTTCTTCAGGTTGCAGCTGCGTAGGTCTGGGCCTTCTCCACATTATTTTCATTCTTCTTAGACAAGCATGCATGTTGGGGCTTATTCTTATCATGGTGATGACAGACGCATGAGAGAGACAGTGGAAGTAGCAAGATGTGAAAACTTGTTGACTTGACTTGGGAAAAGCAAATCACATGACCAAAGGTTTGGGATCAGAGAAAGTCAAGGGTTAGGGGTGCAGAGAGAGATGATAACTGGAGCCAAACACTTAATCTACCACACTTGTATGGACAGAATTATATTTATCATATGGATGAGGAAAATGAGGTTGAAAGAGAGTAAAGTGACTTGTCTAACATCAAAATGCTAGAAAATGATAGGATCTGGACTAAATTCTAAATCCATTTAACTTAGTGTTCCTCAGCGGGGAGAAACTTTCACCCCCAGGAAATATTGGCCAATATCCAGAGACATTTTTGTTTGTCACATTGTTGGAGAGGGTTGGGGAGGGGTTGCTGCTGGTGTCTAGTGAGTAGAGACCAGGGATGCTGCTAGACACCCTGCAGTGTGCAGGTCAGTCCCCCATGACACAGAATTATTCAAAATGTCAATGGTGTTGAGGTGGAGGAGGTGTGTCCTCTTTCTGTTCTGTCTAAACTGCTTCCCCAAGTAGAGAGAAGTGGTGAGTTTGTCCCAAGTACAGAGAGTGACCCTGGGAACATAAGAGTATGATGATTTCATTTTGGGCCTTTTTGTATTTATTTGATCACTTTTTATATTCAGTCACTTATTCATTCAATATGCATTTGGGCAACTGCAGTGCACAAAGCGTTGTCTTGTCTTACTTTTCCATTGAGACTACGATGTCTCCAAGTGCTAGTCTCTGTCTATTTTTATGTGCCTCTTAGTACTCACCACATGCCTGCAATTGAATCTCATCCTTGATGGTTTAATTGGCACAGTGGTAGGCACGTGGGAAGCTCTTGCTGCATGTCACCCATCATAATTATAACGGTACTGGAGAAGGCCAGGTTTCCCTAGCTCCATCCTACACTCACGGCACCCCAGCATAACGCCATGTAACCCACTTCCTTTATACAGCATTTAATTATCTTTCATATATACAACACTCCTTACTGAATAAAATATTCAGACATCTCATTTGACGGGAGAAGCAAACAGTAATATGTAGCATTTCATTTGTTTTTTCATTAAATCGGGCATGACCATTGTTGGCGCCGGGGAGTTTACGACCGCAGGTCTGACACCCTAACATTACTCATCTATTCATAGTGGGTTTGAGCTCCATGCAAGTGCCTCATTTTCTCTCTATTTACATTAGCCAAATAAATTCATCTTTTATTTCATTGAGCTGAATGCTTCCATCTGTGGGGCTGTTTATGAGACCCACCAATTCTATTTGGTTATTTATTTTATTACTGATTTTTTTTTTTGTTTTGCTGCCACCGCTGCTGCTGCTGCCACCGCTGCCTTCTCATTAAAATGTCTTTTAGCTTTTAGACATGAAGGCAGAAAAGGATTAATTAAAATCTCCCTGGTTCTCAGATATTGCAAAATGAAGAAATGTCAGATGAACATTATCAACCAGGTACAAACAAAAAATATGGAGCTACATCAGGACTCGAATTGCACAAATTCCTTCAGAAACAGAGTTAATAACTCGGACAATTGAATTAAACCAGTCCCACAGGCTGCTCACCTGGTCCCCATCTGGGATTCAGAGGTCACTGGGAGGTTGTTTATGAGGCCTGGCCTGCCAGCTGAGTCTAAATTCTAGAACAGTTATGTTCTGAATTTATCATGCTGTTTAGGTGGGGAAAACCTTGCTCAAAGTGATCATTATCATAGATAGTCTACAGTATTTTGTTTATATTTGCTTAATCAACATTGTAGTGTGTAAAAGATCTAATTCATTGGGTATGTGCTAAATATCAAACACCTTGACCATAACTAGTTTACAGGCAGAATCTCTTTTTAATCTTTTAATAACACTGAGAAATAAGATATTAACAAGTTTTTTTAGTTGGTATATAATTACATGCAGAAAAATGCACAGATTTTAAGTATAAAGTGCTGTGTGCTGTGACAAATTGATACACCTGTATAACTCACACCATTATTAAAATTTTGAATATTCTTGTCACCCCAGAAATCTCCATGATGTTCTCTTCACAGTGAAATTCTGCCAACCGCCTGCAGCCCTGCAACCACCGTTGTGATTTCTTTTGCCACTGATTACCTTTGGCTGATGGATAATTTCACATAAATGGACTCATACTGTATGTACTCTTTTATATCTTGATTCTTTCACTCAGTATAATGATCTGGGAACTCATGATCTTGTTGTGTGCCAGTAGTTAATAGTTTTGTTGCTGAGTCATAATCCGTTGTATGAATATAGTATAATTTATCTGTTCTTCTGTGGATGGACATTTTCAAAACTGGCTCTTTATAGTTTGTGGCTGCTATGAATAAGAAAGACAAGTCATTTTGGAAGTTTCTGTTGAGTAAATACCTAGAAGTGGAGTGGCTCAGTTATTGGGTGGTGTCATGGACTGAATGCTTTTGTCTTCCCAAAACTCACATACAGGCATACCTCAGAGATATTGCAGGTTCGGTTCTGGACCACATAAAGTGACTGTCACAGTAAAGTGAGTTGCACAAATGCTTTGGCTTCCCAGTGTATATAAAAGTTATGTTTACACTATGCTATAGTCTTTTAAGTGTATGACAGCATTATGTCTACAAAACACAACATATATACCTTCATTTAAAAAACTGTATTTCTGAAAAAATGCTGACAATTTTCTGAGACTTCAGTGAGTCATAGTATATTTATTTAGTGATGGAGGGTCTTGCTTTGCTGTTGATGGCTGCCGACTAATCAGGGTGATGGTTACTGAAGTTTGGGGTGGCAGTAGCAATTTCTTAAGACAACAATGAAGTTTCCCACACTGATGAACTCTTCTTTTCACAAAAGATTTCTCTGTAGTGTGCAATTTGCTTTGATAGTATTTTATCCATGGTAGAACTTCTTTCCAAATTGGAGTTGATTACCTCAAACCCTGTCACTGCATTGTTGATTAAGTTTGTATGATATTCTAAATTCTTTGTTGTCATATCAACAACTTTCACAACACCTTCACCATGAGTAGATTCCGTCTCAAGAAACCGCTTGCTTTGCTCACCCTTAAGAAGCATCTCCTCATCTGTTCAAGTCACTTCTAATTCAAGTTCTCTTGCCCTTTCCACCACATCTACAGTTACTTCCCTCACTGAAGTCTTGAACCCCTCAAAGTCAGCCATGAAGTTTGAAATCAACTTTTTCCAAATGACTGTTTATTTTGATATTTTGACCTCTTCCCATGAATCGTGAATGTTCCTAATGGTATCTAGAATGGTGAATGCATTCCAAAAGGTTTTCAATTTACTTTGCTCTGATTCCATCAGGGGAATCACTATCTATGGCAGCTATAGCCTTATAAAATGTCTTTCTTGAATAATAAGACTTGAAAGTCAAAATTATTCCTTGATTCATGGGCTGCAGAATGGACGTTGCATTAGCAGGCATGAAAACAACATTCAGGCTTGGGGGCAATGGCTCATTCACCTCCTTGTACATCTCCATTGGAGCACTTTGTGACAAGGTGCCTTGTCAATGGCAGTAATAGTTTTTTTTTTTTTTTTCCTAAGCAGTAGGTCTCAATTGTGGGCTTAAAATAGACAGTATAACATGCTGTAAACATATGTGCTGTCATCCAGGCTTTGTTGTTCCGTTTGATTATTGATTCCAATGCCATCAGGCCCTGAAAAGATTCTTCTTGGTCCACTGGAATCACAATAAGACACTTGTTAGTAAGAAAGATTAGTAGTTTTTTATTAATTCATTAATATGAAAGTATTTATTGAATATCTGCAATGTACCACATGTATCTCCAGGTTCCAGGAAGTGAAAGACATTCAATAAGACATAGTGGTAATTATCAAGGATTAGATTTAGCATAATTCTTAAGGGCCGTAGAGTTTTTAGAATGAGAAATGAGGATTGGCTTTAACTTAAAGTCACCAGCTGCAGTGGACTCTAACAAGAATCAGCCTGTTCTTCGAAGTTTTGAAACCAGGCATCGTCTTCTCCTCTCTAACAATGAAAGTCTTAGATGGCATCTTCTTCCAGTGTAAGGCTGCTTCATCTACAGTGAAAATCTATTGTTTAGTGTAACCACCTTCATTGATGATTTTAGCTAGATCTTCTGGGTAACTTGCTGCAGCTTCTACCTCAGCACTTGCTCCTTTACCTTGCATTTTTATGTTTTGGAGATGGCTTCTTTCCTTAAACCTCATGTACCAACCTACGCTAGTTTCCAGCCTTTCTTCTAGAGTATTCTCATGTCTCTCAGCCTTCACAGAATTGAAGAAAGTTAGGGCTTTGCTCTGGATTAGGCTTTGGCTTAAGGAAATGTTATGGCTGGTTTGATTTTTCTGTCTAGACCACTAATAAGCTAATTCGCTTTCTTATCATTCATTCATGTGTTCACTGGAATAGCACTTTTAATTTCCTTCAAGAACTTTTCATTTGCATTCATAATTTGGCTAACTGGTGCAAGAGACCTAACTTTCAGCCTATCTTAACTTGTGGCATGCTTTCCTCACTAAGCTTAATCATTTCTAACTTTTGACTTTAAGTAAGAGGTAAATGACTCTGCTTTTCACTTAAACACTTAGAAGCTATTGTAGGGTTATTAATTGGCCTGATTTCAATATTTTTGTATCTCAGGGAGTAGGGAAGGGAGGTGCAAGGATAGAGAGAGAGGGATGGGAGAACTGTGAGCCGGTGGAGCACTTAGAACACACAAACTATGTATTGATTAATTTCATTGTCTTATATGGACATGGTTTATGGCACCACTAAAACAATTACAATCATAACATCAAAGATAATTAATCACAGATCACTGTAACAGATATAATAATAATAAAGCTTGAAATATTGTGAGAATTGCCCAAATGTGACACAGAGACACAAAGTGAGCACATGCTGTTGGAAAAATGTCCCAGATAGAGTTGCTCAATGCAGGGTTGCCACAAACCTTGGCCAAAAATGGCACTTAGAGGTGGGGCTTTTAGGAGGTAATAAGGTCATAAGGGTGAAACCCTTATGAATGGATTAGTGCCTTTACAAGAAGAGATAGAAAGAAAGATGATCTCTTTCTCTTCAATACGTGAGGATATAGTAGAAGGAGTTTATTGAAAACCAGGAAGTAGGTGGTCATCAGAATAGGTTGGCACCTTGATCTTGGACTTTCCAACCTTCAGAACTGCGAGAAATAAATGTTGGTTGTTTAAGCGACCCCGTCTATGATAATTTGTTAAAGCAGACCGAGCTAACCATGAACTGACCATGACAGGTGGTAAATGATTAATTTGTTTATTGCCAAAGGCTTTCCAAAGTCATGCACCATTTTACCCTTTTACCAGCAATGTATGAGCATTCAGTTTGCTCCACATCTTCACCAATGTTTGGTGTTGTCAATCTTTTTTAACTTTACTATTCTCATGGGCATGTAGTGTTGCCTCATTATGGTTTTATTTGTATTTCTATGATGGTTAATGATATTGAATAATTTTTCATGTGCCTGTTGGCTCTTTATACATTTTCTTTTGTAAAATGTATGTTCTAGTCTTTGCCCATTTTTGTTATTGAATTTTAGGATTTCTTTTTCTATTAAAGATGTAGATACAAATATTGCAGATATATTATGTGCCATCAGGAATGTTCTCCCAGTCCATGGCTTGGCTTCTCATTTCCTTAATGTCTTTTGATGAACAGAAGTTTTTAAATATGTTGATTACATTAATTTTGAAATTCATATATTTTTTATAATCATCCATTGCTTAAGCTTTTAAAATTTATAGGTAATGAATTTGTATATAATGTCATTTAAAAATTTTCATCTGATTCTATTATTTTATATAATCTCTTATTCCTAATTTTGCTTATTTTTGTCTTCTTTTTTCTTCATTTCAGATTTCCTGATAAGACTTTTAACTATTTTATTGATGTTTTGAAATAATATGCTTTGGAATCTATTAATTATACCGTTTTTTGTTCCCTATGTAAGACATCTCTGCCTCTAAATTGATTAATTTTTTATTCTAATTTGTTTAATTTTATTGTATTTTTAGCATTTTAAGTTGAAATCTCAATATTTTTTTCCAGCTTTCAATTTCTAATAAATGCAGTTATGACTAGAAATTTTCCTTTATATTTCTTTGGTCATATCTCTAAGGGTTTGTTTTATAGTTTTTTCATTTTATTATTTCTAAAATGTATTTTATTCTGTTTTAATATCTTCTGTAACTCAAGACATATGCAGAGGGATAAATTTCCAATTCAATGTGAAAACTTTTAGTTTGTTTTTCCTATCGTTCTTATTTATACAAATACTATAGTCAGATATTTTTCTTCCTATTTTCTGCTTTTGTGAATATATTGATATTTTATTTGATACATTATCTGTATTCAATTCTGTTGTCTCTGTCAGAGGAATTTGAAAAGGTTTGTATTTTCTGTTTGGCACTGCATGTTAGTGGTATATTCAATGTTTTTGTATTTCTACTTATTTTTTGTTTACTTGATGTGACATTTGATCTGGGAGGAATGTGTTAAAATCTTCTATTATGATTGTGGATTTATTAGTTTTCTTCTTGTCTCTCCAACAGGTTTTGTTTTATGTAGTTTGGAGTTTTGTTACTGGATGTGTGAATATTCTTCTTGACAGAGTGTAATCTTTAATAATATTGAAATCCCTTTTTGTCCTATTTAATATTTTTGAGTTGGATTATATGTTTTCTGATATATATTTTTCTTCACCTCTTTTATTTAAGCATTTGCTGATTTCTCTTTTTCCATCTGTCTGTTTTCAGGCTTTCTCTGTCATTTTGTTTTAGGGGCATGCCTTATAAACATAACATAAATAAATTTTTCTTAAATTTTCCTTTGTTTAAAACCCAATAAGAAAATCTCTATCTTTTCACAGGGGGATTTGATCCATTCACATTTATTGCAATTATTGGTATTGTTATACTTACCAATTCTCTTAATTTCCATTTATTATTTTATATTTTTAAATGTGGTTGTTATATTGGTTTAGTATTCTTCACTTATTTGCTTTCCTCTAGGGTATTCGAAGATATGTATCTGATTTTAAGCAATTTTTGATGCATAACATAAAGAAATTAAGGACAGTTTGGTAGACTAAATCAGATCATGGCATGTGAGGGACAGAATTGTAAGGACAAAAAACATGGTGGGCATTGGAATCACAATAAGACACTTGTTAGCAAGAAAGACTAGTAGGTTTTCATTAATTCATTCATATGAAAGTATTGAATATCTGCAATGTACCACATGCATCTCCAGGTTCCAGGAAGTGAAAGACATTCAATCAGACATAGTGGTAATTATGAAGGAGCTTCCTGCCATAAGAGAGACAGAAATAAATGTGATAGGTTATGCTGAGTGAATCTTAGACTTAGGTAAGGGCAATAAGAACTCATTACCCAGGTAGAGAGGAGCGTGGAGTGGTGTGAGCCATGTAGGGCACAGAGAGGTGGTCGTGGGGGTAGAAGTGCTTGCTCTGAACACTGAGTAGGTGTGCATTAAGGGAACTGACCAGTTTAGTGTGGCTGGATCATGTTGAAGGTGAAAACTTACATGTATTGAGGCTAAAGAAGTAATAGGTGGGCGACAGTGGACCTGAAATGTATCCTACAGCAGTAAGAAAATGGTGTGGCTGAACCATGGGGTCAGATGTAGGGATGGGGTAAACATTGAACCAAGAAGAATCTTTTCAGGGTCTGATGGCACTGGAATCAACGTTTGGCCTTTTATTTGGGGGGATAAAATATAAACTTAGAGCTTCTGTGTGAAGTTTGGGCTACTCATCATTAGGGAAGGCGACCAAAAGGAACTCATATTTTCCAGAACCTTCTATATTACAGGCATTATCCATGCAATATCTCACTGAATTCCCACAACAGTACTGCCTCCTGGGTGGTCCTATCACCACTTCCTACAGATTAAGAAGCTGAGATTTAGAGAAATAAAACTCCAAGGCATAGGACTAGGAAGTAATTATCATAGTTCAAACTCAGACCTATCTGGCCAATAAAATATGGTTTTTTAGAAAGGAAGAATTTCTGAGGACTTTGAAAAAACGTGCTGCTCACTGCCCACCATATCTAAGTAACCTAGAGAGTAACAGCCCTGTAGTTTTTTCAACAGTCAGTGGTTCCGGAGCAGTCCCCTTGGAGGAAGGGTAAGGAGCAGGGTGAGTTCTGGGAGAAGCTTGGCTCTCCATGTGACCACAAAACCACAAGGATAAGACATGTGCCAGACCACGTGTGCAGTCCCATTTACAGCCACCTGCAAATAATGGGACCGGGCAGTCTGCTGGCCACAGGATAATAAGCCTTAACCGCAGGACCCTCTCTCTGGGAGCTCCCAGCTCCAGCACTGAGTGGCCGGAATCAGAGGTGCTCATTTTTTGTTCTCCCAATTCTAGGTGGCTCATTTAAATACCTTTACAAGCCGGATAGCTCCTGGACACTTGAGGGTGTTTCTCTGCCTCACTTCCTTACTCTGAGGTCTCCTTGAGGCAAGAATTGCATCTCACTCATTACCCAAAGACTGCACAGATCTTAGCAGGCGTCCAATAAGCAAGTTCGAATAAATGAGTGAAAACTAAAGTTGTGTGCCTGTGTGGGGGGCATGACTCCAATTTCCTTCCTTCTGCCTCCCCTCTCTCACACATGGATGCTACAGGCCCTCGAAATGCAGTGTGTGGAGCCCTGTGGGGTTTGACTCCTTCCACTTTAACTTCCACTGCTATGGGGAGAAGCAGCTTGAAGTCAGATATGCAAGAAATGGGAGTGAATGGCAATTCCTTAGTAGTTTGTGCTTCAAACTATCGTTTGGCCTGGATGAGATGGGGAGGAGATGTGGTGATTGTTGTCCATTAAATGATGTGTTTCTCTATGACAGAACTTCGCCTATGAAGACGAAGATTTTCTTCTTCTTCTTCTTCTTTTTTTTTTTTTTTTGAGAGGGAGTCTCTCTCCATTACCAGGCTGGAGTGCAGTGGCACAACCTCAGCTCACTGCAACCTCCGTCTCCTGGGTTTAAGCGATTCTCCTGCCACAGCCTCCCAAGTAGCTGGGACTACAGGTTCGTGCCACCATGCCCAGCTAATTTTTGTGTTTTTGGTAGAGACGGGATTTCACCATATTGGTCAGGCTGGTCTTGAACTCCTGACCTCGTGATCCACCCGCCTTGGCCTCCCAAAGTGCTGGGATTACAGGCATGAGCCACTGCACCCGGCCGAAGATGAGGATTTTCGAAACCTGTTCTGGGAAAGACTTGCTGCTGCAACTGGCCATAAGTTTTAATGCTTTATGATTAGGTGTGAGAATGTTAAGTAACACTATCAGAACCATAATGGAATTTAATGTGCTTTAATATCCTCAACCATGTAAATCTGCTGTAGTTCTGATTACTAAAGGGATACCCTTACCAGAGGATCTCAAAGTGCCTTATAATTACTGGAATATTATTTTGTTCTCTATTATGGGAACCATGAAAAACATCTTTTAAAGAAAAATTGCAGCTAGAAGATTATGAATTAATAACAATAATATTAATAAAAGTAATAATAATGAAAAGGTTCAGTGGTAGGTCCATATGAACAATAATCATCACTTTTTAATCCATGATTTCACTTGATCACATGACAGCCCTGTGAGTTATGGAGTATAGTTCCCATTTTACAAACGAAATTAAGATGCTTAAAGAAATTCTAGGTAAAATAAGCCCAAATCTTGGAAAATGCCCACCTCTGACACAGCCTCCATAGGCAGACAGAAGGATCATATTACCCACAAAAGAACATCCTCAAAGTGTTAGAGATACATATCCAGCACCAATCCTCTCAAAAATACCTGTCATTGAATGCTAGTGTTGTCCGTGTTACTGTGTGCTGAGTTCTGCCTTGATTTGCGAGCACAGCTTAGAGATCTTTAAATTTATATACTCATTTTCCACAGGTGTCACCTCCACTTTGTGGTGCTCAGGGTTCATTTCCCCAGGTGGTTCCAAGCTTCCCTGTGGATGTTTACAGGTGTCCATGAAGCAATCTTTGTCTCTGTTCACTGGCTTCTGTGGCCTCGTAGGGCCACGAGCCCCTTGAGGCCACATGACCTGTTGCTGGCTCTTATAGCCTTGCCCATTGTACGATCTTACCAGATCAAGCACAGCCACCTCCAAGCCATTAATGATAGAAGCCAGGTTGTAATTCTGCAGGCTGGATGCTGTTGAAGGGTTTTGGTGTCCACAGCCCTTGAGGTCATCCAAAGGTATTGCTCCAAGCAGAGTGTGCCATATGGCTGGCTTTGCTGCTTTAAACACCTCGGCCTGGAGTAGTCCACTGCTACTAACTCCAGCTGCACTCTCCTGTAAGCCATCCGGGCCATGAAGGTTCCTGTACTCCTTCTCTTTCTCCCTTCAAGTAGCCTTCTGGGGTGTCCTATCATAGAAAAATGGCCTGTAAAATCCCATTACTGGGTATTTACCCAAAGGATTATAAACCATTCTACTATAAAGACACATGCACACATATGTTTATTGCAGCACTATTTACAATAGCAAAAACTTTGAATCAACCCAAATGTCTGTCAGTAATAGACTGTATAAAGAAAATGTGGCACATATACACCATGGAATACTATGCAGCCATAAAAATGAATGAGATCATGTCCTCTGCAGGGACAGACGTGGATGAAGCTGGAAGCCATCATTCTCAGCAAACTAACACAGGAACAGAAAATCAAATACTGCCCTGTGGGGGTCATACTATAGATGGTGGTAGCTGTGATTTATTAAGCCTCTACTCCATATCTGACATAGCACTATACTCCTTGCATACATCATTTCTGATCACAACATCCTGGTTAATGGAATGTCATCACCTTGCAGGCCCATTTTTTTTAGCTCTTCTAGTTCACACAAAAACGTAGTGATTTCACCCCAAGGTACATCCATGGTGCCAGGAGGATATGTTGAGATGGGCTGTGCTTTCAAGGGCACACCATGCCCTGAGCTCCATGTTCACTTGCTGTCTTCAGAAGATTGAGTCCATGGCCCTTGAGTCCCAAACAGGACTCCAATGCACCTGGGACAGATTGTCTGCAAAAATGGTCCCACTTGATGAAAAGAGTTATTATGGAGACGGGTGTTAGTGAAAGTCATATAACCTTTGAGTGTATTTAATACCACTGGCCTGTACACTTAAAAATGGTTAAGATGATACATTTTACGTTATGTGTATTTTAACACAATTTTTAAAAATGGGGAAAATAATGGTCATTTCCTTGCATCTGTGTCCCTGTGCAATGTGACCTTGCA
Source organism: Pan paniscus (assembly GCF_029289425.2). NCBI lineage: Eukaryota > Metazoa > Chordata > Mammalia > Primates > Hominidae > Pan > Pan paniscus. The sequence goes on along the minus strand of NC_073264.2, from coordinate 99,771,651 downwards.
GCTCCAGGCCTTACATGTACTTTGCATGTATTGTCTTGTTCAGTGCTCACAGCTGCTGCACATCAAGTACTAGGATTATCCCCATTTTACAGACTAGGAACACAGGCACAGTTTAATTGCCACTCAAATTATGTGTGGGAAATGATCAAGCTGGGATTTGAAGCCAGCCAGCTGGGCTCCAGAGCCAGTGCCTGTAACCACCAAGCCACACTGTGTCATAGCATGCAAGAGGACGCAGGAGGGAAGGAGTATGTGGATAAGCAGGCGAGGCACTGAGGAGTGAGAGAGTGAGCACACGAGTGCAGGAGTGAACCGGTGGATGGCGATGAACAGCTGATCCGGTGAAGGAACCCTGAAAGCATGGATGCATGAGTAAATAAGAGTTTGTAAATGCATGCTGAGTCCAGGCACTGATGCCTGAATGACTGAATGGGTCCCTGCAGGGAGACTTTCCTTTTGGGCTGTGCACAATTGGACAGTCTGAGTGACCTCTGGCCACCAGGCCCAGCTATGTTTTGCTGCTGTGGCTGCTCATGTAGCAGGTTGTTCACCAGCTCATGGAGTTGCAAATCTGATTTCCCAAAATAGTCTCAGACAACACAGTGTACAACGACACTGGGGCATTGGAGCCCACTCCAGGGAAGGCAAGGTGTACTTCAGAGGCTCATTATAATCAGCAGACGGATCTTGGCACAGGCTGTTGTCTCCTCTTACAGCTCCTGACTTTCAACAGGCCCTTGGCTTCCTCCTTCCCCGAGCCTCCGCCTCAGCAGGAGGCTTAGCTCAAGGAGACTGTATGCAATTCTGCATGGCATGCTGATATCTGCCGTCCCCAGAACCTCCTACCATGGCCAGCTGATTTCTAGGTTATGTTGGGGATCTCCATCACCTTTAACACAGAGTCCAAGTGCTTTAGCTGACTTTCCAAAGGGCTTTCTCCCTTGGCCCCACCTCACTTCTTCAGCACCCTCTTACCCTGGTTCCCATCTCCTCCAGCTCTGACCTGGATCATCAGTCAGGCTTCTGAAGCCCATCTCTTCAAATCCCCTGTCTAACCTCATTTGAAACCCTACTCACCTTTCTAGCTCTAGCTTCTAACATGTGCTTTGTACTTTCTGCCTCCTACCTAGTGATTACCATGCCCCACCTTCCAGCCTAGGCTTAGAGCTTCTTAAAAGCTTATTATATTTGTATTCTAGTTCACTGATTGCTGCTGAATATGTACCTTACAAGCCACAATTACCAACCATTTTATTACAACTCTCATCTGTTTTTCCAGTGGAACACTGTTTCTGAAGTGATAGGCATGGTCTCTGAGCTTCTGCCTCAGCTCAACCCTGTCTCATGGCTTTCCCCTGCCATTCGCTATGTGGTCACAGAGCAGTGGCTTCATCTGGGTTTAATTTCCGGGCCAGCCACTACATGTTGTGTAAACTTGGTGAATTTCTGAACCCTTGGTGAATTTCTGAACCCTTGGTGAATTTCTGAACCCTTGGCACCTTGGTTTTCTCTTCTGTAAAGTGGGAATCATGATAATTGCCATATAGTGCTGTTGCAGAAATGTATTATAAAATAAGTAAAGAACCTGCTCAATGCTTGGCCTGTACTGATGTTAGAATTTCTGTTACTGTTATGAAAGAGTCAAACCAGTTTAAACATTTAAATAAGTTGACTCATTACTCAATGCCAGGCCCTGTGCTGGCTTTGTGTTCATTATCTTATGCGTGAGGGAGACACTGCTGTTTCCACTCTCCTCATTTTGTCGACGTGGAAACTGAGTTTTAGGGCTTTAAGGAACTTGTCCAGGGTCATTCAGCTTCAGTGGGCACTAGACCATCACTTCGTAGATGAAATTGAGCTTTACATAAGAGGTTTTGCCAAATGTTATTCCCACATTGTAGACCAGTTTCCTGTGGATGCGAAGATATTTGTCAGAAACTGTGAGGTGCTCTCTTGTACACTGCAGGGTTGACTTTCTTTTCTAGAATTCCAGCTCACTCCCTGGTTTGCTTATATGGGTTTTAGATTCCTAGTAAAAGCATGCATTTCAGGCCAACACTAGCTTCAGTAATGCCTTGTAATGCTGGGAGGTACTTCCTTGTCCCTTTTGTCCCTTGATGGCTCCTTTTTTTTTTTTTTTTTTTTTCAGAATTGTTCACAGTTTGTTGAAAGGTGACATTCTTTTCTGATACTTTACTTTGAAGGTCCTTAGAACATAAAACTTTTACAGGAGGGAACCGGAGAAGTGACATTCACACATTCATTGGTTCATTTGTTCAGGCCACAAAAATGCATTAAGACCTTAGACACTGCGAGGATGCAAAAGTAACTGGAAAAAGGACCTTCCTTCAGTGAGTTCTGAGGCTGGTAAGAGGGAGCAAAACACAACATAACAGATTTAACTAAATGCCATCCTGCACATCTTCCCAAACATTTCAAAATGAGTTTCTATTCTTGGATTAGGTAATAGTGTTCTAATCTTAAAATACCTTGCAGGAAAAAATGTGTGCTGTTCGTTCATTCATTCATTTTTCTATTTACTTACCTGGCATCTACTTTGGACCAAGCTTTGTGCTGGGTGCTTGAAGCAGTGCTTGTAGGCCATAGCACATGCCCTCAAGGTGCTATGGCCTACAAGGGGGTGGTAGTAAGGGGACCAGTAAGCAGATGGAGCAGTGCTGCGTGACAAGGGCTTTGCCAGTGGGAAGAGCAGGGAGGTGAGGGCATACACACGACGCCCAAGGCTGGAGAGTCCACAAGGCTTCCTGCAGGAAGAAAATCTCAAGGGAAGTGAGTACAGAAAGACACCGTGACTAAGGGAGAGGATGGAAAGGGTGCGAGAGGAGCCAGGGCACAGCTTCCTGCAGGAGCAGTTGAGAGCAGCTCGGGAGCTCCACAGAAGAAAGCTGCAGACACTCTCATCTCTGTTCCCCGTGAAGATGTGATGTGGTCACTGCACTTAAGCGATACAGCCCCTTCTTGAAAGCCACACATAAGGACATTTCTAAAAGAAAGCATTTTGCACAGAGAATATTTGTAGTCAATAATCTCTAATAACTAGGATGTTCTTAGCTAGCACTTTCCCTAACATATGCAGTGACTTCTTGCCCTACCCCCTGGAGTGTTGCTGGTGATGGTGGAAGACCTGCCATCATGGCTGCAGTAGCCTCGCTGGAATGTTCTGGAAACGGCACCTTCTTTATTGGATAAAGTTTTCTGATGGCACCTTAGGCTGGGAGGTGAGACTGGGGCTCCCAGTCCACTCTAGAGAAGGTGAGGTGTACTTCAAAGGCTCATTATAATCAGCAGACGGATCTTGGCACAGGCTATTGTCTCCTCTTACAGCTCCTGACTTTCAACAGGCCCTTGGCTTCCTCCTTCCCCAAGTCTCCACTTTTAGATAGCAAAGTAATCTCTCTAGCTATCCTGAAGCCCTTTAGATAGTAAGTAATTCTCTACTTTGACTAGTTTTTACTCCAGTCACCCCCTGCCCTTACTCTTGTTTACTCTAGCTGCCTAATTTTAGTATGAATTTTTCCCTACTCGCCACTCTGCCCTTCTTTGGAGTTCAGCCTGCTACAAGACCAGAAGTTCACCTTATCTGATGACATTCTGCTCCATAAATCCCAGAAACAGGTCTCTCATAAGTACCTTTTTTTTTCATGAGTTCCTACATAATCTTCATAACCATTATATTTTAGGTTTTTTTTTCTTTTCTGATTACCAACTTACCACATGCTTGTTGTAGAAAAATTGGAAAAACACAAAACATTCAAGAAAAAAATGAAAATCTCCTAGACATTCATAACCCTGAGAAAACCACCACTGACACATCAAGACCATTATTTTAAGCACTAATATTTTATCACGTTAAAACCATCATTTACTTAGCAGCCCTGATCGCACAAAGGTTATTTCTGTTCTTTTTTTTCTTAATCATAAACCCTCAGGGAACAGCTTTTTCTCACACTTATATTTAAGAAAAGATCCATCTACATATAGAAAAAAAATTGCAACTGCAATCCCTGAGCTGTCAGCAGGTTCGTGATTTTCCTTGTACCTAGTAGATTCTCTTTATAAAGAAAATGAGAGGAAAAAGAGGAAGAAAGAAAGGAAGAGAAGACATTAGGGGAGAAAGAGAGAGAGGACAGGAAGCAGGATGGATAAAGGCAGGAGAGATGAAAGCAAGTTGGTGATTCAGATCCCCAGCCCGAGGCAGATGGAAGTGGAGTGAGACCCCTCATCTGCTACCCCTTCACTGAGGGATGTTGACCCTTGACTTAGCGCCTCTGATTCCAGATCCCCTCTCTGTAAAGTAGGAGAAGAATAGCATTTACATTACAGAGTTATCGAGGGTATTGAATGAGATAATACAGCTCAAGTGCTTTGCAAGGTACCTGGGGCATAGTCAAGGGCTCTATGAATGAATATTAGCTGTGATTCTGGATGACCCACTGACCACAGAAAAGTCTGGAGAGGCTTTCCCTCTCTGCCCTCCACCACCACATAACCCCCTCCATGCTCTAAGAGTTGATGCCCAAGCCTGCAGGGGCAAGACAAAGTTCAGGGCACCCGACTCGTAGCACACATGGCAGCCCACGTGTGATGCTGGGATGTCTTCCAAACGGCCTGGGGTTCATGTTCCTCCTCCTTAAAATGGGAGCACAGGGATATGGTCAAGGTAATTTGTACACTGGATGAATGAAGTCTTTTGGAGGCTGCAAAGCCCTGCAAACAGATGTCAGATATGGTGGAAAGGGTGAGTGTGTGGGGATCTGACATCCCTGAGGTGCATGCCATGCAAGTGAGGAGGCCTTGCCCCTCTGAGCGCCTCACTTTTCTTCTCTGGAAACTGGGGATTTTATTACCTGCCTTGAGTCCATGAGAGAAGGAAGCACTCTGGGGGACTCCAGGCCTACAACAGAGCTCAGTGCCCTGTGATCATTTCCTGTGCAGTCCCTGGGGCAGCCCATTCTCTTCCATAGTGCAGGATCACTTGCCAGCGCAGCTCAGGGGTTCATCTGCTCCACACAGTCCTAGTTCCAGGGACACAAGTCTTAGGCCTCTCTGATGGAGAGACCACAAATGAAGACCAACATCATTCCTGGAGCCTCCATAATCTGGGTAGATGGCAGATGATCCCTGATGGTCTCTAGGGAGAGTCTGAAGCCTGTACTGAGCCTGGCTTTGGTCCCAAGGAGAGGAGTGGCGAGGATGGCTGCTTCTCCGCATGGAGGCCCTCCTCCCACTGTGCTCTGAGGAGGAGATCACCTTTCTTTCAAGGTGTAGTACTTTCAGTGCATAAGACTTGACAGGTTCACAGGGAAGCCTGTTGCCAGGGCCTAGGAGAGAAGGCAGTAGAGAAGACATCGCTGGCAGCTGCACAGACGGGGCCTTTGGGCAGGAATTGCTGGCCAGCTTGGGGGAGGTTGGAGTGGCCCACCGTGCACAGGGCTGCTGGAAGCCAGATATGTCTGCCTGGGAATCCTTCCTTCTCCCTTCTGGGAGTGGGCAGGGGCAGGCAAGGAAGTGCTCTTCACAGAGGAGGATAGGACACAGATAGCAAGTGGTGGGGCTCCCGGGGACAGCCTGGCCTTGCCCGGCTGCAGACACAGATACAGGGACCCTACAGGCTTAGCCCAGGTGAGCGGTAACCCTGGGATGGAGTTGAAGGGCTGGACGGGAGTGGGATGGGGAGCCACTGTTTTCTCAGCACTTGTTATGAAGCTTTCCTCATGCTGCATACTTCAATACACTTTTAAAGGCGTAGTCCTTAGAAAATATTGCTAAGTGGATTTAAGCCCCTTTTAATCAGTGGAGAAACCGAGGCTCAGAAGAGTTCAGTAAGTCACCCAAGGTTACCAGCTGGTCAGTGGCGAATTGGAATTCAGATCTGGGGTTCCTGAGCCAGTGCCCTCGTGTCCTGTGTTGTGCTTTTCCAGAAGATCAGTGAGACCTGCACCTTAACAAGCTGCCAGCTCGTCTTGCCCAGCCATCGCCTTCCTGGAGTCCCTCAGGAGCCTCCTGTCCCAGCTCTGCCCCATGCCAGGTGTCTGACCATGGGCAGGTCCACCTGCCCTGGTGGCTTCCTTTTTAGTAACAGGATCCAAAGCTGCCAGTTTATAAGGTTGTTGGAGTGCCCGAGGAAGAAAGCAGGGAGTGCTGAGCAGGGAACCGCAGAACCCTGATTAAAATGCACTTCCTCCTTCTCACCTATCAAGGTTTGGGCTCCCCAGTAAGCTGACTGAGAGATGATAGGTAGTGTGTGGAGGTTCAGTAGGGACCATGGATCACCTGTGGAAGGGAGGAATGGAGCAGAACTGGACAGAGGAAGAGTCCTGCTGAGAGGACTGCTGAGTTGTCCCACCCTCACACCCCTGTGACCAGCCTGTGGGTGGGAGTCAGCCCAATAAAGCTGCGACCTTGCTCAAAGCAGCCCTCTGAGGTGGAGGCAATTCTGCAAGGGCCCACGGTACTCCCAGAAGCTGGCACACTGAACAGACACCTGGTCAGGGTGGCCCAGGGTCAGCCACACCCTGGCCCCATGCTCTGCACCCAGCCCCTCTCCGGGTGGCCTTTGACTCCCTCCCTCTGATCTGGCTCTATTCCCCTCCCTGTTGGTTCGTCCCAACATGCTGCTTAGCTCTTGTCTTCTTCACCCAGCTTCATAGCAGACTCTGCCTCCTGAGTTGCCCAGTGGAAACAGATGCTTCCTAAGACTTCCAGGCCATTTTCCCGGGACTTCTTCTCTCTCCACCCAGCATGTGTCTGGCCTGAGGTTACTGGGCCCCTTGGAGTTGCACCTGCACCCTGCCCCCATCCAGGCCTACTACCTGGCCAGCACCTCCAGCCCTACCACCTGGCCAGCACCTCCAGCCCTGGCCTCTTGTGCTCCACCTTCCCTGGCCTCCCTGCCAGCCTATGCCGCGAGCACGCCCCCTACAGTCCCAGCATCCAGCATCTTCCCAGTGACACGAGGGCATCATCCCTGTTTAAATAAAGGAACGGAATGTGTTGGAAGGTGTGAGTACAATCACCCGATCCACGTTTTCCTTTAGCTGTAACAAAGACATACACGCCAATAGCAATTTCTTCTCCTTACATTCTCAGCACCTTTTGCTCCAAAGGCAGTCACCTCCTCCCATGCGGACAGCCTCTGTGTAATTGGAAAAAAATGGAGCTTCAGCTAAGCAGAGACACGGGAGCTAATGTTACTTGAAATGAAGAGCACTTAGAGCCCCACTTCCACAACGGTGCCCTGAGCAAGATACCGCTGAGGATGGCCAATAAGACCCAGCAGGGAGAGAGGGGAGGGGTGCCTCCCTGGCAAGGGCTCCTCAGGTAGAAAACAAAGCCTGGGCCTTTTTCTTTGAGGCACCAGCCCAGCTACAGGCTGTTGGGAGTTTTGTGCAGCCAAGAACTGCCCTCATAAGACAGCATCCCAGCTACAAGCTCTGTGCTGAGTCTCCTCAGCCACCCAGTTTGTTTGGCCATTATTTTCCTGGCCTGGCCCACACAGGCCTGGCCTTCTCTTGGCTCTGATGATGGCCTGCTGTGTTCTCAACCCTTGAATCTCAACTGCAGCAGCCTCCAGACAATCCCTGCCTCCCAGCCTTGGGGGCCCTCCTCATGGTTCGTGGTTCGTCCTGGCCTCCATGACAGGGAATTGGACATGCACAGCCAGTCTCCCCTCATCCTAACTGGCTCTGGAGGGTGGGCTTCACGAGCTCTCTGTTGCTTTCTCTCTTTACCTGATGCTGATCTTGACACTAGACTTTCACTAACAACTCCCTCGGTCTCCAGGTTTATCTTAGAGGGAGTGTGTTAGGTGTGAAGTTTGAGTGAATATGGCCTAGGAGAGAGGCTGAAGGAATGGCCAAAATCAGGTTTATTGCTTGGCCCTTGTGGCTTTATGTATATGATTATCTTCTGGTCCTAAGATTTTGTGACTCTGTTTTTCTGCCTAACTATGAAATTTCAAGTCATTAACATTGAGCATCCATTCTGGGATGGGATGGGAGGGTGGGGTGCGACTTTCATCTGCTGGAGTCCACCAAAAGATTTTGATGTGCTAACAGCTCCTAACACAAATGGAGGACACTGATTAAGCTAATAAGCTATTAAGTGGAGTGAGATTGGTCATGTCAGCTTAAATTCAACCTATTTCCTAGGATTGTAGGATGTTAACCATAGCCACGCACTTGTATTTGTCTGCGTACATTCCTTCTATGCAAAAATCTATAAAACTAATCCAACTGGCAAAGAAAGTTTTGTGCTAATAAGGTTGCTAATGGAGCTTAGGACTAGGATTTAAATAACTAACATTGAATGCAGAAAAGAAACATTTTAATTATTTAATAGGGCATGAAAAGGAATTCCAAAGTATTTCTACAGAAGCAATCCCAATGGGTATAATTTTGGTCCCCAAATTTTATTCTTATTCTTTGAAGATGATGGCCTGAACTTCTTATTTCATTGGATTAAAGGAATTGAGATTCTCAAGGGGAAGTGTTAGGAGGATGGGCTAATTTAGAGACCAGCAGGGGAGGCTGTATCCCAGCAAAGGGAGGCATTTAGAGGGAGATGAGGTGTCCCAAAGAAGAGATGGAAGAACTGAGATGCGGAAAAAACACGTCTTGGGACAACCCTTGGGTCCTTATAAATAATCATGATAATTTGCATCTCAGTAGTGTTTTATAATTTATAGTCTACTTCCTACATTTCTTCTCATCAGTTACTCATTAGAGCCCTCTCCAGAAGTTGTTATTATTCCTGTTTCACAGACAAGGAAACTGAGGCTCAGAAAAAAGATAGGTTATCTATGTAGTAAGCTCAAATTCCGCCCTACTCTGCTCCAGGATGTAGGAGACATCTGTGTCACACTTGGAGTTCTGGCCATGAGTACCATCCCTTCCATAGAGGCAGGCACCCAGAAAACTGGGGTGGGGGCAGAGAGAAGGCATCCTCCAGGGATGCTCCTGATCTTAGTACTCGTTTCCTGAGTCTTGGTGCATTGCTGTGTTGCTAGGTTGTTCAAGAAGTCAGCTTATTAATACTGAAGATGAGATACCCCCACAGTTGAGAAAGACCTGAGTCTAAGTCTAGAAGCAAAGAGTCACTGCTAAGGAGAATGTTCTCAAAGCAGGCACAGGTGTCTTGTGAATTTCTAGGAACCTCGCCATTGTAATGCTCCCCTCTAACTGGCATCCCCTTCCCACTTGGCTCGGCCTGGTGAAGTTCTTGCCTGTGCATTTGCCACTTAGACCCTTAATTTAGCTTCTCCCACCTGCCCCACATGACCAAGTACTCTAATGCACTGAAGCCATCTCAGAAGAAGTTCTGTCTGGACCTCAGTGCCAAGTCACGGCCTTCATGTTTGAAAAGTTTGGCGGAAACCATGTTGATAGGAAATATGTCTGAACTCTTTTGAAGTTCAGCCTTTTAGAAGCAAAGCTCTCCCTTTCTGCGTACTTTCTATCTATAGCTGGCCAAACAGATCTTTAGAAAAGTTATTTTGTAAGTAACAAAGTCCCTTAGATAGCAAGTAATTCTTCAAAACCATTTTGATCAGTTGAAGTACATCCTATGTTGGATTGAATGTTTTGGAATGTACACCCAAGTTTATGAAGTTTAAAGTGCTTGAAAAAAATGCATTTTTGTTTCTGTTGAATCTTGAATGTTGGAATAATTTATGCAATGCCTGTTCTTATTGCACACCTAATGCTGCTATTTCTTCTGTGTTCAGCAAAAAAAAAAAAAAAAAAGTATTCAGCAAGGAATTCCAAAATGTGTGTTCATCCACCTGCTACCATCACATCTGACTCTAGAGGTGAGTAAACTCAGTAAACTCCATGTCAATCAGTCTGGACTCTCCATTTAAACAGGGGTTCAGTTTAGGAGGAAAAAAGACCCACTAAATATATGTGTAGGTATAAAACAGATATTTGAGATGACTTAGCTGGTAGTTTTCAAAGCTAGGTTTTAAAATCCGTTTACCGAGACAATTTAGCAATTCACCAAAAGAGAGGTTTGGAATTGGAAAATCAAACACACAAAAGGTCATAGGCTCCAAAATGTGAAGATTATGTCATTTTACCTGAAACGTTCCCTTAAAAATTCATTTCAATGTGAAAATTATTTTGTGGTCTATGTATATTTATACACGGGATAATGATGATTACATGGAATTTAGTAATATCTTAAACCTGGAGTCACAATTCACATTACTTCTGAAGTGTAGAACCTCAAAAGATTGTTTTCCGTTTTGAAATGTATGGTGAATGCTTGTGCCAAGAAATAAGCACCAGCCCAAGGCTTATCACAGGTGTCCTCCCATGAGGCTCTGACTCTGTACATGGAATTCCTTATCATCATTCTGGTAACTCTTCAGGGTGATGTTGATTATTTGGCAGTAACACATTACCGGTGCTGAATGACATTCAGGTTGGCTAACCATTAAATTCCTTCTAGGTTGTTTTAAAAAGAGATTAAAATCCACTGCCTGTGGATGACCACCCGAAGCCTGTGTCCATGTGGCCCTCTGCAGACTCCTTTTTGACCTCAGCCCTCGCTACCCGACCCTGAGCCACGTGGAGCCTCCCGCTGGCCCCCCATGCACCTCGTGGCACTTCATGTCTCTGGCTCTGTTCTGCCTACTGGGCCCTCCCCTCTGCCTGCTGTTCTTCTCCTTCCCCATGGGCTGCACAGCTAGCTCACGCCACACACTTCCTTCCTGCAGTTTCCCAGCTGGAGTGAGTCCTTCTGCTCTCCCTGCCATCTTGTCCACGCTTCTATTTTTCTAGCTTGTTTCTGTCTACCTGTCTCTGTTCTCCCATAGACTGTGAAATTCCTGAGGACAGTGACTGATGAAGGCATTTATTGGTTTGTGTGTTTTCTGTCTTGTGTTCTTTTGTCCAGGGGACACCACAGGCAGATATATTCAGTGAGTCCAGGAATGTGGAGTGAAATGACCACAGGACCACAAGCTCTCGGAGGATAGAATGGGGGCCTGATTTCAGAGTCAATACTGGGTTCTGATGCCTCCGATTTAATCCAAGATCTGAAGAGGCAGGAGTGTGTGAGTGATCAGGGTTGTAACCTTTAAGTTCCTGGGAGACCCCAAGTGTCTTGAGTAAGTTTGATGCCCAGCAATGGGGAAAGTGGGAACCCATGGATGAAACCTAGGAAACAGTCAAGTCACAGGTGCAGGGAGAGGGGTGCAGGGGGAAGAGAGAAACTTAATTGATTTTGCCTGGTGATACCTTTTTACCTGTGGCTTCCTCTATTCCATGGTGTGCAAACTGGAATCCTCTGGTATTATAAAGACGTTTTTGGTATCTGTTTGTATTTTCAGTAAGTTGCTTCTGATTTCCATGGGTGTTTCCTTCCATTGGGTGAGTTCATTTTTTTCATTCATTTATTTATTCATTCATTCACATATTCAACAAAGATATGCCAGACGCAGTTGCCAGGCTGCATGGGGGAGATGGGGAGAAGCAGATGGGAACTTATCCTCATGGAGCCTCTGATCTTGTGGTTGAGACCAGCAAGGCAGCAGAAGGTAGGATGGAGAGCTGCAGGGGACAGAGGAGGACCAATCCACCCTGGGGAGGCTGGGGCCAGGGAAGACTTCCAGAAGAGATGACATCTGAAGTGAGTCTTAAACAAGCAAGATGCGGGTTAAATGGAAATGCTGGGGGAGGAGGGCCTTGCAGACAGAAAGAACTACATGTAGGGGTATGTGAGGGAGTCTGACTGAACTTGAGGCTGCATTTGCAACAGCGGTGAACTGCTGGGCCGAGGGGCTGCAAGGCTTGAAGCAGGGGTGTCGGGATGAGATGTGTGTTTTAAAAGGCCCCTCAGGCAGTTACATTGTGCAGGAAGATTCACTGCCTGTAGAATGAGAAGCAACTTTGTTCATGCTGAGACACTTCCCAATTGCACCTTGTGAAGCTGATGCCCTGTGGTTCTAATGGACCCCGTGAGCAGGTGTTACTGAACTTGTGGAGGTCTTGCAAACAGGATGGTCTGCACCTCCTGCCTGAAGGCAAAACAGGGAGTGGATTAGAAATTTCCAAGCAGTGTTCCAGAAGCAGAAGCCACCAGCTCCTAGTGAGCATTTCTTATGTAGATATTGGCTTTGAGGCTTGAGTAAGAAAACTGTATTTTTGCAGAGTTTAGGTTGACATGGGGAATCTGTCCTGAATCAGGACGTTCTTCATGTCCTCAAGTAATGCTCCCAACTCCACCTTCCATAAGGGCTTTCAAAAGTCCATGCACCATTGATTTCCAGCCAGAGACGGCTGTGTACACCTGGTGCCCACAGGCAGGGGACCTAGGACCTCTGTGGAAGGGAAGAACTTTCTTTTAACTCAGCTAGTAGAGAATGGAAAAGGCTGCTCATGAGGACCTGGCTTGCACCCTTTGAGACCGTTGAGAAGCTGGGAGGGCGGCAGACACCCACTTATGTGCACCATGCATGGACACGTATGAGAACTGTGCAGTGCACACTTCCTCACAGAGGGGAATGGAGTAGACTCTGTAAAACATTTTTTTTTTTTGAGATGGAGTCTCACTCTGTCGCCCAGGCTGGAGTGCAGTGGTGCGATCTCGGCTCACTGCAACCTCTGCCTCCTGGGTTCAAGCAATTCTCCTGCCTCAGCCTCCCTAGTAGCTGGGACTACAGGCACATGTCACCACACCTGGCTGATTTTTTGTATTTTTAGTAGAGACAGGGTTTCACCGTGTTAACCAAGATGGTCTCAATCTCCTGACCTCGTGATCCCCTTGCCTTGGCCTCCCAAAGTGCTGGGATTACAGGTGTGAGTCACCACACCCGGCTTATAAAATTTTTTTAAAGTTAAAAAGTAACACCGGATTGCAAAAATGAAAAAAAAAATAGAGAAACATATAGAAGGAAAAGTCTTTCATTATTTATGTTTTCTACTCTTCCTTCTTCTACTCTTCGAGCTGGCCATATTTATATTTCTATACCCTTCTAGAAAGATCAATCTGGGAAACAGAGATATGCAAATACCTGGGAAACAGAGATATTCCATTGGCATATATTTAGTAGGAATAAATAAGCATATTTATGTATGCTTTAATTGCATGGATATATATCTGCATATATATCATATCACATGCAATATAATGCATACACTTGCATTCATCAATGCATAGATGGATGCACATATATCAATGTATTTCAAGAGTATATATTTTATATTTTCCTTTAAATTGCTTTTCTCACTGTATGTATTTTAATTTATATTAGTTTTTTTCCCTTAATAACATAACGAATGTCTTTCTATGCCAATTTCCATGAAGCACATTTTTTTTTTGAGATGGAGTCTCACTCTGTTGCCCCCCCAGCTAGAGTGCATGGGTACGATCTCAGTTCACTGCAACCTCTGCCTTCTGGGTTCAAACAATTCTCCTGCCTCAGCCTCCTGAGTAGCTGAGATCACAGGCATGTACCACTATGTCCAGCTAATTTTTTGTATTTTTTGTAGAGATGTAGTTTTGCCATGTTGGCCAGGATTATCTTGAACTCCTGACCTCAGGTGATCCACCTGCCTCAGCCTCCCAAAGTGCTAGGATTATAGGCGTGAGCCACTGCACCTGGCTTGAGGCACATTTTTTAATGGCAGCAAAAAAAAAAAAAAAAAAAAAAAAAAAAGAAAATCCCATAGTTTATATTTAATTAACTGATCCTACTTTTAAAATTTTTATATTTTACAAACATTGCTAAAAATATCGTTGTATACCAAGTTGCATATTATTTTAAATATACTTGTTTAAATGCATGAGTATTTACATATTACAAAATATACAATTTCTTGGTCAACAGTATGTGTGTGTTTTAAATTATTATAAAAAAGCCCTTTTATTATAAAATATACAATTTCTTGGTCAACAGTATGTGTATGTTTTAAATTATTATTAAAAAGCCCTTTATTATAAAAAATGGCCCTTTTAAAATGGTACCAGTTTTCACTTCCAGTTTGTTAAGTACCAGTACCAGTTTGTTAAGAAGTGCCTGCTTTCCAAAACTGTTGCCAATTGCATTTTTAAAAATTATTTGTAAATCAGAGGGTTGAAAATTGTACCACAACTTTTAAGTTTTCATTTCTCTGGTTAATAGCAGGCCTATTAATCTTTTTTATAAATTTATTGACTATTTGTGTTTACTTTCCTTGCATTGACTATACATAACTTTTGGACATTTTTTTCCTTTCTTATTTGCCCTTTTGTATTAACTTTATAAAGAGGCTTTATAATTTACTGAGTTATTAATGTAGTAAAATAATCTATTGAGAAAGTAACTTTTATGTTTCTTACCTGTAGGCACTCCTTAAAGAAATGACAGATATTTCCCCAAATCGTGTCTCTACCCTCAGGCTTCTCTTTCTACCAGGCATGGTGCTAGGTTTTGCTCTTGGTGTCCGGGCCCTCCCTAATCCCATGGCTGGGAGGGTTTTGTGCGTTGTAGGCCCAGGGAGGAGAACACGCCAGGTGGCAGGCACCCTCCCTAAACAGGTCTTTGATTTCCATGCCTGGGCCCACTGAGGCAATTAAGCTAGATTTGTCTGATGGGGCAGGGGATCAAAGGTTTGATGTTTTGAAAACTGAAGAGGTAAAAAGCTCAACTTGAGAACGGGAGGGAAAATTCCCCAGGACAGGAGTTACAGGCTCCTCAGCGGTAGGAACCTGATCTGGAGAGAAAACAGCCCCTCTGGCATGGAAGACCTTATTGTTGGGAGTCCTGAGCCCTTGGCCCTGTGGCCTGGGAGCCCGAGCTGTTGCTGGGACAGCAGGAGAGAATAGATCAGAATTGCCTGTCCTAGAATTGAACCATGCGGGCTTGAGCCAGAAACTGGGCTGCAGCATTCATTCATCCTGGAGGGAGACCCAGGGTTGGGCCCCATTGCCCAGGACAGGTTCACGTGTGATAAAAATACCATGGAAGGGCCCATGGCTGACTCTTGGTAATGAATCCACTGGCCATCTTTGTTTCGAATTAAATACACGGAAAGGTGGCATTGGCATGACAGCGGAGCCTGGTGGAGAGGAAAATGGGTTCTGGAGCCAGGCGGCTGGGGTTGGGATCAGGTCCTTCTACCTACTTGAGCAATCTTGACCAAGTGACTTCTGTCTGTCTCTCAGTTTCCTCATCTGTTCAATGGGGATGACAATAGTGCTTGCCTCATGGACTATATGTAGCTAACTTTTGTAAAGCATGTATCAAGTGCTCTATGGGTGCTTACCGTTAATAATATTGTGATCCTCATTAAGACATGCTGCAAACATGTTCTCCATTTTTTAACTTTGTTTATGGAGAATTCTGTCATCTAAAAGTGTAATGGTGGTAGTAGTTATTTTGCTGAAGAATTTCTGTCTATGTCTATGTGTGCTGCTATAACAAAGTACCACAGACTGGATGGCTTAAACAACAGAAATTTATTTACCATTGTTCTGGAGGCTGGAAAGTCTAAGATCAAGGTGCTGGCAGGTTCACTGTCTGGTGAGGGCCTGGTCTCCGTCTCTGCTTTCAAGATGGTGCCTTGAATGCTGAGTCTTTCTGAGGGAACAAACACTGTGTGCTCACACGGCAGAAGTTAGAAGGGTGAATGCTGCTTGGAGCCTGTATTAGTCTGTTCTCATGCTGCTGATAAAGACATGCCAGAGACTGGGTAACTTCTAAAGAAAAAGAGTTTTAATGGACTCACAGTTCCACGCGGCTGAGGAAGCCTAGCAATCATGAGACTTATTCACTACCATGAGAACAGTATGGGGGAAACCATCCCATGAATCAATTATCTCCCACCCCACCAATCCCCCCCATGACATGTGGGAATTATGGAAGCTACAATTCAAGGTGAGATTTGAATGGAGACACAGCCAGACCATATCAGAGCCTTTTTGATAAGGGCCTTAATCCTATTCAGGAGTGCAGGAGCCCTCATGACCCAATCACCTCTTAGAGCCCCTTTATTAGGCTGGGTGCAGTGGCTCATGCTTGTGATCTCAGCATTTTGGAAGGCTGAGGCAGGTGGATCACAGAGTCAGGAGTTCGAAACCAGACTGGCCAATATGGTGAAACTCTGTCTCTACAAAAAACACAAAAATTAGCCAGGCAACTACTTAGGAGGCTGAGGTAGAAGAATCACTTGAACCTGGGAGGTGGAGGTTGCAGTGAGCCAAGATTGTTCCACTGTACTCCAGCCTGGGCAACAGAGCAAGACTCCATCTCAAAAAAAAAAAAGCCCCTGTATTAGTCCATTTTCATACTGCTGTAAAGAAATAAGGAGAAAAACGTTTAATGAACTCACAGTTACACATGGCTGGTGAGTCCTCGGGAAACCTACAGTCATGGTGGAAGGGGAAGGAGGAGAAAAGCCATGTCTTACACGGTGGCAGGCAAGAGAACATGTGCAGGGCAACTGCCCTTTATAAGACCATCAGATCTCGTGAGACTTATTTACTATCATGAGAACAGCATGAGAAAAACCTGCCCCCGTGATTCTATTACCTCCCACCGGGTTCCTCCCATGACACATGGGGATTGTGGGAGCTACATTTCAAGATGAGATTTGGGTGGGGACATAGCCAAACCATATCAGCCTCCACCTCTTAATAACATCACATTGGCCATTAAGTTTCAACATCTGAATTTTGGAGGGGACATATTCAAACCATAACATTATCTGTTTCATGGCTTTTGGGTTTTGCATCTTTCTTAGGAAGACTCTCCCACATCTTCCTTTCTTCTTAGGAAGACTGTCCCACCTCTGCTCTCTTGGGGAGCAGAGTCAGCCATGATTTTCTCTACTCTTCTTCCTTGTCCCTTTGACATTTAGATTTCTAATACTGCTTACCTCTGTAACCTCATGTCTTGACATTCCTGCCTTCACACACCATGTTCAGGCCAACAGGCTCCCTTCAGATTCTAGGACACATCAAGCCTTTTTCTGGGTTTGGCATTTCACATGCCTTTTCTTCTGCCTCAAACTCCACCCTGCATTTCTGAGTCAAGGTCCTCTCTGATGAAACCCCAATCTTCTCAGTCATGGAAGTTGACTGGTTCCCTTCTTAGCAGTTCTCACAGTAACATCTTTATTACCTTGTCTATTGTCTAGCTCCCCACTGTAGGAGCCATTAATTCAGGGTCCCTGTCTGTTTCATCCTCTACCATGCTCCCAAGTGCCTAGTAAGGCCTTAAGGCATTGATGTTCAATAAACATTTCTAAAGTGAATGAACAAATCCATCAAAAATTATTTATTTGGGGATGTATTTTGCAGAAGGCATTTGCTTATTTTTCTACAAATAGATAACCAAATGTAACTTCATTCCTTGAATAAAGATAAGGTATCTTTCCTTTATTGTTTTGAAATGCCCTCTTTGCTATGCATTTTATTCTCAAACATAATTGGCACCAATTCTGAACTCCTCTCTCTCTTCTTATATTTCTCCCTTCATTTCTTCCTGGGCTGATATGGCACTGTTTTAGTTATTGTAGCTTGATAGCCATTTTTATGGCAGGGCAAGCTAAGCCTCTCATTATTCTTTATTTAAAATATTTTCTTTGCCAGTTCATGTACATTTTCTTTTCTGAAGGAGTTCAGCACTATCTTGTCAATTTCCATAAAACATTCTATTGCGATTTTGATTGGAGTTGCATTGTATTTGTAGTCTAAATTGAGGAGACTCAACATCTCTATACCATTCAGTTCACTTATCCATGGCATTGTGTCCAGTGTGTCTCTTCATTCATTCATGTCTTTTTTTTTTTTTTTTTTTGGAACAATCTAGACAACTCTAGCTTTCAACATATAAGTCTCGGACATTTCACATTAGTTTTAGTCCTAGATTTTTTATATGTTGTTTTGGATAGTGTGAATGGAAATTTTTTCCATTACATTTTTTTGCAATCTATAGTAATATAAAATTAAATAATTTCTAAGCTTATACTTTTTATGATACGGTGACTCTGGTACTGAGATAATAGTAATAATAATGATAAATCATAATAACAACCCATTATCAAATGCCTACTAAGTGTCATGTACCATGGTAGAGATTTCTATCATTTTATCATATAACATTATGTATAATAATATATAATATGCATATATATTACACATTGAGCAATCCCAATCTGAAAACCTGAAATCTGAAATGCTGCAAAATCTGAAAAATGATGCTCAAATAGAATGCAAATTAAAGCATTTTGGATTTCAGATTTCTGGATCAGGGATGCTAAGCCAGCACTACAAATGTTACAAAATCTGGGAAGATCCATAATCTGAAACACTCTGATCCCAAGAATTTTGGATAAGGGATACTCAACCTGAATTAGATTTTATTTCATATATATAAATACATGAAATTTATATAAATATAAATAGTATATTTATATGTAATATATTATAATGTATTAGATATATTAGTATATCTTGTTTAATCATAACAAAAATGCTACAAAATTGGTATAGTCACCTTGTTTATGCTACACAATGTAGGAAGCTAAGGCTCACAAAGCCAATGTGGCTGGCATACACCACAGGTCTGTCTGATGCTGGACATAGCCTTATCCCACTCTCTGTGCCTCCCAGGTGAGAAGCTCTATTAAAGGCAGATGTTTTATTAGAACTTATATAATGACAATAATCAGTAATTATACTCCCTAATTTTCAGAAATTACCAGAATTGTAATGAATCTTCAGGTTCATCCAGTCTAACTTCATTGGCTGGGGCTTGCCCCTCCTGGTAGTGTCTGTCATGAGATTGTGCAGGCACTGCACACACACCTCCATTAATGGGGGGCTCCTCACCTCACATGCTGCCCACAGAGTCTTTGGATGCCTCTGACTGTCTGAACATTGCTCTTTGGGTTGATTAAAACCCATCTCCTGGCCGGGCATGGTGGCTCACGCCTGTAATCCCAGCACTTTGGGAGGCCGAGATGGGCAGATCACGAGGTCAGGAGATTGAGACCACCCTGGCTAACACAGTGAAACCCCGTCTCTACTAAAAATACAAAAAATTAACCGGGCGTGATGGTGGGCACCTGCAGTCCCAGCTACCCGGGAGGCTGAGGCAGGAAAATGGCGTGAACCCGGGAGGCGGAGATTGCAGTGAGCCGAGATCACGCCACTGCACTCCAGCCTGGGCGACAGAGAGAGACTCCGTCTCAAAAACAAAAAACAAAAACAAAAAACCATGTCTCTCTGATTTTCACTCCCTGCCATGGGGCCCCACTGCTCCCTGAACCCACTAATTTTAGCTGGCACGTGTTCAATGGAATCTTTCTGTGGAGGCTTTGAGCTGAATAAGGACAAAGGCTGTTTGTCTTCTATTTTCCACTGAATCCCCAGTGCCGCTCTTCACCCTCGACATGGACAAAGTCCTCAATAAATATTTGGTGAATGAGTTGATAAATTGGCTTCACTGACTTACCCAGAGCAAGCTTGTTCCCCCCTCCTCATGGAGCTTTCTCCTAAGAAGAGCACTGAAGAATACCCTTCTAAGCACATTTCTTTGGACATGGTGCTGGTTACTACTATCCCTACTAGAGTATGGTGTCCTGGGCCACTCCATTTCTCTAGCTTTCACCTGAGCGGACCAAGGACAGGATCATCTAAGGCTCACCGCCGACACACTGTATTCCATGCCTCTCTGACAATCACAATATTTTTCAGCTTTCTTCACTACAATCTCTGGCCTCCATGTAGTATTTATTTTACTTTATTCCAAGTGATATAAATATCACTAGCCTTGTACCCATGGGGCTAGGGCTAGTGACCTTCCTTCCCAAATGCACAGAGCCTGACTCATCAGGAAAATTGTAGACTGCACAGGGCAACACCTAATGGTCTGTTTCAGTTTTATGCATGTTTTGGAGATATATGTTCTTTTGGAGAGCTGCCTGACCATTTCTCCACTCAGATTTCTCCACGCAGCAGGACCATGATGATCCTTAAAATAATACTAATGAGACAGGAGGCATTGCTGCTGCTGAGTTTTGGCTCCCTGTTCTCTGTGGGATGTGAAGCTGACTGGAGCTGGTTGGGTCAGGCAGCTGTGGAGGGCTGGGCTCCCAGACACAGCAGAACAATGAGGGCCAGTGGAGGAGGCCGAGCCAGGGCTGAGAGGGACACTCGTGCCCCTGTCTTCATTTGGCTCCAAACCCCCAGGACAAAGCAAACATTGTGCAGAGGTCAGGCCGCTCTGGATGAAAGGCCTTGCCTTGTACAGTGGGAAAGAGCCCCCAGGGAGGGAATGTGTATGGGGCGGGGGGTGGGAGTAGAGGGCACAGGAGACGGAGCAACTAGAGAGGCCGCGCTGAGACCATGAATGGAGGCAGGACACAGAGACCAGGGGACAGAGGAAAAAGGGAGAGGCCACAGCCCAGGCAAAGGGACACAGAGGAGGGGCAGGGAGGAGAGGGAAGGAGGGGGAAAAAGGTGACGGATAAAAGGCAGAGAGAACACAGCCTGGGAAAGCGGGGTGAAAATAAGAAGAAGAAGGAGCCCGCAGGACTTTGGAAGGGAGAGGGAAGGGGATGGAGAAGGGGGCCTGAGGGCCGGGTGGCACTGCAGGGACCCCATGGGAATTGTGTCGCCCTGGGCTGTTGCTGCTGCTGCCTTCCTAGGCCCGGCTCCTCACTGAGCCCATGTGGAGTGTGTGGAGGGGCTGCGATCCGGGCCCCAGGGGAGCCGCTGGCAGGGAGGACCAGCCGCTGTCCCGGTCCTCCTGGCCCTCAGATGGCCTCCGGGATGGGCGTGGGAGGCCAGGACCAAGGACGGCTACCACCAAAAGAGAAGCAGAGATCTGCTTGAAGTTGCAGGGCTGGCTGGGTCTGAGAGGTTGACTGGAGGTAGCCGAGCACACAGGAGAAGAGTTGCCAGTGCCTCCCACAGCGCCCAGGAGGGTGGGACCAGCGCCCCCTCCCTGTTCCCCTAGGCCGAGCTGCGCATGCGCACCTGCACATCCACCTGCGCTCGGCCACCTAAACTTGGAGGGAACGACCCCAGCTCCGCGTGCCCGGCAGGGCCCAGCTTAGTGCTTTTTACACATGGCATCTTTAATGCCCTGTGGTTGGGATTAGCCTCTCCATTAAAAAAAAAAAAGAGAACAGGTGTGTTCAGTTGATCTGGAAAGCAAAGCATTAAGTGCATGCTCAAAGTGCCCGTTGATTATTTGATAGAAGCAGAATGTCCTGTGAAGACTTTGCGACTCCATATCAGTTGATCTGGATTTTAATGTTCCTTGAGACCTTGGCCAAGACATTTAGCCTCTACTAGCCCCAGTTTTATCACCTGTAGATTGAGGGGAATATTCTCTGTGGTGGAGAGCCCTTCTGTGGATGACGTGAAATTACTTGGGAGGCCGTAGAAGCACTGTCTTCCCATGAGAGAAGATGTCTCCTATTTGCCTGTGCTCCCAGTCTCTCCTCCTGGCCTTTCTATTTATTGTACTGGAGTTTCCCAGGTAGGGCTTAATTTTTAATTACCAATACATTTTCTAACGGTATAATTGAGGGCATCTTACCTGTGAAACACGTGAACTCCACTCCTAGATCTGTTATTTTGTACTGTGTGGTCCTGCATGGGACACGACTCTGGATCTCTTTCTTCATCTGTTTAAAATAGCATTGCTGGCCAGGTGTGGTGGCTCATGCCTAAATTCCAGCACTTTGGGAGGCGGAGGCCAGTGGATGGCTTGAGCCCAAGGGTTTGAGACCAGCCTGGGCAAAATGGCAAAACTCTGTCTCTACAAAAACTACAAAAATTAGCTGGGCTTGGTGGCAAGTGTTTGTGGTCGCAGCTACTCAGGAGGCTGAGGCTGGAGACCACCTGAGTCCAGGGAGGTTGAGGCTGCATGAGCTGAGATTGTGCCACTGCACTCCAGCCTGCACGACAAAACGGGAGACCCTGTCTCAAAAAAAAAAAAAAACAAAAATAAATAAATAATAAGATAGTGCTTCTAACACTGACCGCCCTAAAGTGGTGTTTTGAGATTGAATTCTTGACATGAATGTGAATGCGTTTTGTCCACTGGAAATGGAGGAGCAACTGGGAGGTAGAGCCAATCTGCGGGAGAGCTGGCCCATAGTGGGTTCCTAGTTTTTGCTAAAACAGTAAATGAATGACTCTGAGAGAGATGAACTACCCTCTTCTGCAGTTTCTTGGACAATAAGGTAGCATCTCTCTCTCTCTTTCTCTCTCACCTTTTCTCTTTCTCTCTCTCTAGGCCTGGTGTGTTTATGACATTCCCAACTTAACACAGGAAGATCTACCAAGGTTAATGAGAGCAGCTCCCCACAGCTCAAATCTGGATATCGCACATAGCTGACTGCTGAACAGCAGAAACCAGTGTCCTGCCAAGTCCTCCGTGGTGCTCTGGACCCAGAGCCAGAAATCTGCTCACCTCCAGCGTCTTAAGACACTGAAATGAGAACCCGCACAGCTTGGAAAACCAGCACATAAAACCAGGCTCTGTGTTGCATACCCTCTCCACTTATTTAACCATGTCAGCTCTCAGGCAACTGGAAAACATGAAAAAGGCCTCAGGATGCCTCCTGGAATATGGTCTACATTAATTCACAGCTGGTAGCAGTTACAGCAAAATTAGAAAACATCGAAGCAAAATTGTCCTTTCTTTCAAGTTAAAACTCTTCGAATTCAAGGTTGTGAGCAGTTGGGGTGGCGGGGGTGGGTGGCGGGGATGGAGAGAAAGTGGGGGAAACTGTGACCTCAACCTTCCAATCATGCTGTGCTCCTGGCTGGGTGATTCCCACTCAAAAATAGACATATATTCTAAACTCTGACCACTTCTCAGTCTCTCCCCAAGAGGAGATTCAATAGAGAAGATGCTTTGGGACCCCTGAAATTAACAGAATTCTAATAAATAACCCAGATCAATTTCACTGAGGTTGAAAATGTTTCATATCCCTTCATCCTTCTAATTTATTTATTTTTAATTAATTTTTTAATTGAGAGAATTTCAGATTCATAAGCAGTTGTGCGGAATAATACAGAGGGATCTGGTGTAGATGTTACCCAGTTTCCCACAATGGCAGGGTTTTGCAACACCATCCCATGATATCATAACCAGATTATGGACCTTGATGCAGTCCACCAGTCTTATTCACATTTCCCCAGTGTGACTTGTAGTTATGCTTGTGTACATTTCGTTCAGCTCGTTCTTACATAATTTTATTACATGCCGTAGATTTATGTATGCACCATGTCAGTCAAGATACTAGAGTGCCATCACTACAAGGATCCCACATGTTAACCTTTAATAACTACACCATGCCCATCTCCCTTCTGCTCCCATCTCCCCCATCACTAAACCCTGGCAATCACTAATTGATTTTCCATGTCTATAACTTTGCTATTTCAAGAACACTATATAAATATAATCATACTGTATGTAATTTTTAGGTTTTGACTTTTTTCCACTCAACTCCTTTGAGATTCATCCACACTATTGCCTGAAATAGTAGTTGATTTCTCTTTATTTCTCAGCAGTATTTCATGGTATGAATGTATCAGAGTTTATTTAACCATTTACCTATTGAAGGACTTCTGAATTGTTTCCAGTTTGGGGATATTGTGAATAAAACTGCTGTGAATATTCATGTCCAGGTTTTTGTGTTAATGTACATTTTCATTCCTAATTATTTTTGCACTGAAGGTTGAGGTTGTGCTTAGTGGGGAGGAATTAAGGCTGAGGACATGAGTCAAGGACTGCAGTCGACCAGTTGAAGGGTCAAAGGGAAACTTGGAAAATGAGGCTAACCATTCTCCCTTTAAAGTTGTTTAGTGAATGGAAGTAAAGATTGCATATAAAATGTTCTAAGTTAGAGGCCTATAGAAATGTACATTAGTGCCTGGTGCAGTGGCTCACACCTATAATCCCAGCACATTGGGAGGCCGAGGTGGGTGGATCGTTTGAGCCCAGGAGTTCAAGACTAGCCTGGGCAACATGGTGAAACCCCATCTCTACAAAAAATACAAAACTTAGCCAGTTTTGATAGAGTGCACCTGTAGTCCAAACTACCTGGGAGGCTGAGGTGGGAGGACCATCTGAGCCTGGGGAGGTCAAGGCTCTAGTGAGCCCACTATACTCTAGCCTGGGTGACAGAGTGAGATCTTATCTCAAAGAATGTACATTAGCATTACTATTGCATTTCTTTATTGTTTTTTCTTTATTGTTTAACCTTTATTTTAGGTTCGGGGGTACATGTGCAGGTTAGTTATATAGATAAACTATTGTCACAGAGGTTTGTTGTACAGATTATTTCATCACCCAGGCATTAAGCCTAGTACCCAGTAGTTATTTTTTCTCTTACTCTCCCTCCTTCCACCCTCCATCCTTAATATGTCCAGTGTAATTTTTTTGACCAGAGACAAAGAAGAGCTAATAAAATATATTATTACAAAAAATCCCCCCCGCCCCAACACACATATTTAAGGGAACCAGCTGGAAAGGTCCAAACAAGCTAAGGTAATTTCATCCACAACAGATGACAGTGTACGTGAATGGGACTGGTTTTGGAAAGCAGGATAAAGGTTTTGTATTAGTCCATTCTCATATTGCTATAAAGAAATACCTGAGACTGGATAATTTACAAAGAAAATAGGTTTAATTGGCTCATGGTTCTGCAGGCTATATAGGAAGCATGGTGTTGGCATCTGACCGGCTTCTGTGGGGGCCTCAGGAAACTTATAATCATGGTGGAAGGTGAAGGGGAGTGGCACGTCTTGCATGGCTAGAGCATTGAGAGAGAGAAGGGCGTTCCACACACTTTTAAACAACCTGTTATCACGAGCACTCATTCACTATTGTGAGGACAGGGCCAAGGGGGAGATCCACCCCCATGATCCAGTTACCTCCCACCAGGCTCCACCTCTGACACTGGGGATTACATTTCAACATGAGATTTGGGTAGGGACCACATCTAGATTATGTTAGGTTTTTGTGGTTGTTTTCTCTCCTTTTTATTTGAGATGGAGTTTCGCTCTTGTTACCCAGGCTGGAGTGCAATGGCACGATCTCAGCTCACCGCAATCTCCCGGATTCAAGCAATTCTCATGCCTCAGCCTCCCAAGTAGCTGGGATTACAGGCATGCGCCACCATGCTCGGCTAATTTATTGTATTTTTAGTAGAGATGGGGTTTCTCCATGTTGGTCAGGCTGGTCTTGAACTTCCGACCTCAGGTGATCCACCCGCCTCAGCCTCCCAGAGTGCCTGGACCACAAGCATGAGCCACCACACCCGGCCTAGGTTTGGTTTAAGAACAGGCAGGCTTCAGGGATTTTGACCAGTTGAAAACTGTATGACATGGGCACATGGTGGACCCCTCTGAGGCTCCGTTTCTTTACCTGTAAAATAGGCATAATGACTTTGCCCTCCCAGAGTGCTGCTGTGCTGATTAAATGAGGTAATATTGATAAATCCCTCAGCATGGTGGTGGCTGGCATGGTCAGGTCTTAACAAGTAGCTTTAGGGTATGTATCAACAGCTATATATATATATATATATATATATATATATATATATATATATATATATATTTACCTCTGACAACTATTAGGCTGAAAATCTGCCATCAGTAAATCATTCAAAATTAAGAGAAAGCTTCATTTTCTAAAACAATTTAAATACTATTCATATATTGTATTATGCTATTAATATAGATGAATAAAGATGAAATACACAAAAAATATGTTGAAATATTGGATATTTCTCTGTCCTCTGTTTCAGATGAAAACAGTTGGATCTGCATTTATCTACAGCATGATATTATCGGTGTTCAAAAACAGTGTTCAAAGTGAAGAGAAAAATATTTAAAAAACCCGTCGATGATAATATCTAGATGCCAGAATATTTATTCTTATATCTACAGTCTTCTGATTTTACCTATTTTCTACAATAGTGAGTGTTAATTTTGCATTTGGAAGAAAAACTTACTTAAAATATCCTACAGCAACATCTATTTTTTTGGAGGCATGAAATTGTTCTAAAGGAGGTCGTGGAGAGTGAGTGGCTGTCAGAGGATGCAAGTGGACAGGTTGGGAACACCCACTGCCCGCCTGAGATGGACATCAGCCACTGCTGGAATGCTTGAAGGCACCCGGAGCATGAAGCAGGGGCCAGCTAGGAGGATACACACTTTGTACTCAGTGCAGACTCAGGGACAGGGCCCTTCATCTCCCCTGTCTTCTGTCTCCTCCCCAAATGACGGTGGTAACAATCCCTGCTTCAAAGGTTGCATTGAAGAATAGGCATAAAGAAATTAATACAGGCCCGGTACATAACTGTTGCAAAAGTGGGATTTATCATAGGCCAAGCAGAGGAAAACTGAGTGAATTGTCTTGTAATTAGACCCACATATGTAGAATTGAGATCTGAGAGAGGGAGGCAGAGAAAGTCCAGGTACTGCCAAGCACCCTGATGACAGTTGAGAAAAGAGAATTCTAAAAAGAGGATGCAAAAGTCACAGGCTTGTGGCTGCTCTTCTCCACCAAGATTCCTCCATTCCTGCCCCACTCCCTGGATGCAGGGCTTCGTCTCCTAATTTGTGGTTCAAGGGAACATTTGTTGTGTTCCGCCACGGTCACTTGATTTGTGGTCGCAGTGCCTCCTCCAGTCCTCACCTGGGGGGTCTGAGGTCAGGTAGGCTGAGTGAGGGCCCCCTGAACTGCTTCCTAGCTGTGTGGCCCTGACCAAGCCACTTCTGTATTCTTTCCCCAGTTTTGAGGATTAACATCAAAAGCAACTTCAACATTTTGTGGTGGGGATGAAATAAATTTAATCCAAGGAGAGTGCTTAGGCCAGGATGTATCACATGGTAAGTGCTCCACACGCATGATCCGTGTGTGATCGTTTGTAATAAGCCGTACTGAGTCAGTTATATGTTATTGATCTCCAAGTCCCTGAAGTCTTAGGAGGTGATGGTACACGATTCATCCTTCACACATTTATGGAACATCTACCATGTGCTAATTGCTGTTCTGGACACAGATATAAAGTAATGACACACAAAGTAAAATCTCTGCCTCGTGGCCACATGTTCTCAACAGTTACTTAAACAAACACAGCTACCATGTCAGTTGGTGATGAATTCTGAGAAGAACAGTGGGAATTGGAGAGGAGGCCTCTCTGGAACCCTGATGGAGGCTGTTACATAGGATGTCCATGCCATATTACCTTTCTAAAACCCTAGACATCCTGAATTCTAAACATGCATCTCCTTTCCACACTAGACTATGCAGCTTCAGAAACTTCTCTTAGAGCGAGCCACATGCACAACCTGAATGCTCATGCCCATGGCTTTCCATTGTCCTATTTTGACTGCAAGCCTGGGATAGAAGTAGGAGTTGCAAATGGGTCAATTAGAAGCCCTCAAACTCAAACAGAGTGGCTTTCATTACTTACCATAGACAAAAGGAATCAGGGTCGGTATTAAATATAATTACCATGCATGGGGCTAATAAATGGCATTTTTATCCTGGGTGCACTTGTGGGGGTGAGAGGGCCCTGCTGCGGCCCCTCAGGTCACCTAATCCTCCCTTTGCTTTTATCCTCAGAGTGAGCAGATGGAGGCCAGGGCTCTCAAATTACCTTTCTTCCTTTTTCACTCTGAGTACATTCTGCAACTGCTGTGGCTTTCTCCTTCTGTCTCGTTCCCATGTCCTGCCCCTCCTCATTCCTTCCTTGTCTCTCTCCTCCTCTCCTCACCCTAGCCCCTGGCCTTTCTATACTGGGACATCTTAAAGCATCGTTTGTGCAGTCTGGGATCTTTGTGATTTCTCCCTTTCTGACCTCAGTACGTATGTCTGACTTATTTGCCCCAGGCTGCAACTCTGGGCGAGGACAGAATTTTTCAAAATCCTGTTGCATCGCTGACAGCCACAGAGCCTTTGAACATCGACCAGATACTTTGCACAGGCTTCTCTTTGGTCCTCAGAGCAGTGTCTGTCTTGGACACACTGTAGAGAATAAGCAGGTTGCTGAATCTCTGTGTCTGTTGTCCTGCGTCATTGGTTATGTCGAAGGTCATAATGACCACCCTGCATGACCCCACTGATCAAGCGACAGACACTCCTCCAAAAGCTAAGTGGGGGTGAGAACCAGGCCAGCCCTGCCTTCCAGGTGCCCCAGCACAGACCACAGGGCAGGTACGTGGTAGTTGCATATGCTCAGCAAGTGTCAAGTGCGTGGCTGGCATACATGATATGGTCAAGGAGTGGATAGAACACAGAGTCTTGGGCTGCTCAGAGATCTTAGTATCCATGCCCCTTTGACAGCATCGTAAACCAAGTATCAGACTAGCAGTTTGAAAATCTGACTCAGGTTGGTCTCTGCTCTGCCACATGGAAGGTTTTCCCCTAGGACATGGCCTTGCATTTAAGGAATAAGTGAGGACATGAGATGAGTGATCTCCAAAGCCCTTTCTACACCATGACTCTGAGATATAACAATGTATATGAAATTATTTGTGCCTTTGCATGAGTTCATTGGTGACAGAGGGCCTTAGCCTCACATTTCACTACTGCAGAAGGCAGGAATCCTGTTGTCTTTTATTTCTCAGTGAGGGTGGATCAAGCTTTCATCTGGGTGTGCCAAAAGGAGCTACAGTTGGCCCTGCTTCCAGCATGTGTCCCAGAATCTCATCACTTGCCCCCATGACCCAGGGGAGTCCCTACTCCTGGCCACCATCTCAACACCCATGAGTGTTTCCCTGGAATCCCAGTCTCCTTTACTCACATCGGCCTCCAGTCCTTCTCCTTCTGGCCCCCAAAGATGCTCTCTATCACCCTCATCACCCACCACCTTCAACCTCCAACACCTTCCCAATGCAAGTCCAATGCACTCCAAGCTCCTTTCTTGGCCCAACGTACTCTACTGGGACTGGCCCCAGCTCCTCTCCTAACTTCTTCCTTCACCTTTAGCCACACTGACCTACCTGTAATACAAGGAGCTCTTTGAACTGATCGGTCGTTTTGACGGAAAGCATCTTCCCATAAAGGCCACTCGAGTAGCTTGGATTACAGGCATGTGTGGCCACGCCCTGGCTAATTTTTGTATTTTTAGTAGAGACAGGATTTTTTTATGTTGGCCAGGCTGGTCTTGAACTGCTGACCTCAGGTGATCCACTTGCCTTGGCCTCCCAAAGTGCTGGGATTACAGTATCTGCACTTTGAATTTGCTCTGTAAGCCCAGGCGTAGGTGAGTCCTGGCCTTCCTCTGTGTGTGGGTGCAAGTGAGCACAACTTCTCCTATTGGGTGAAGGCTCTTTTAGAGTTGGGACAGGGCATTCAGCTTCAGAGAGGGGTGCCTCACCTCTGGTGAATGACTTGGGCAGCTGTGAGCAGAGCTTCTGTGGTGTCATTTGAGGTCAAGTTGTGATTGACTTATACAACCTCCTAAATAATTAGAATTATCTATGAATTGGGCAAAAACAAACTGCAGCCCCAGTTAGGTTGATGAATAATAAACATCTCATTTCTGGAGCCTGCAGGACCCGGGTCTGGGTGTGGTCTTTGTCACATACAGCCATGTGATATTGGACAAATGAATTAGGTTCTTCTAAACCCTGGCTTCTTCATCTCTAAAGAGAGAGAAATAATAGCACTCTGCTTGTTGAGATGTTGTAGGGATTACATGAGGTGATGCAAGGTACTTGGTGCCTGGTACATGTTGAGAAGAGCTTACTGAGTTGATCATGGTTGTTCTTCCATCTCCACACATGTGTGGTGGCAGCAAGGCACCCTTTGCACTGTGCTGGGGAGAGCTGCAGAGGCAAACCACACAATGCAGTGCCTATAAGCACAGGCCATAGGCCCAGGCAGTCTAGGGTGAGCACCTCTGTGCTTCTCGCTACCTGTGTGACTCTACATTCTGCTTGCCTCATTTTCAAAAGGGAGCATGGGCATGATACGACCCTGGTATTCTTGCTGTGAAGATTTTATAGGATCTTTTATGTTAACACAAGACCTAACCTATAGCAAGAACTTAATCAATGTTAACAACCACCACAATGGAAAATTATTGAGTCTTGAAGAGCCTATCTTCAGTGTGGGCAATAGATGTGTAGATGGCAAAACCCACAAACCCACACAAAACAAAGCCACAGAAATTCTGATACAGTACTAAAAGTAATAAAACACACATGGGCCAGACAGGGTGGCTCATGCCTATAATCCCAGTATTTTAGGAAGCCAAGGTAGGAGGATTGCTTGAGGCCAGGAGTTCGAGACCAGATTGGGACATAGTGAGAAGGCATCTCTGCAAATATTTTTTTAAAATTTAGCTGTGTGTTGTGGTGTGCGCCTGTGGTCTCAGCTACTTGAGAGGCTGAGGCTGAAGGATCATCTGAGCCTAGGAAATTGAGGCTGCAGTGAGCTATGATCACACCACTGTACTCTAGTCAGAGCAAGACCCTATCACAAAAACAAAAGCAAAAGCAAACAAAAACCAAAACAACAACAACAACAAAAAGGGGTTTGGGCAAGGAGCACAGAAAAAAGGATTCTTTTCCATAGACGTATCAGGGAAGGCTTCAGGAAGAACATGATACATAAACTGGACCTTGAATGCGTATTATTTTCCATGAAAGAAGAAGCACTGGGATTGTGAGTTCAGGCAGGTGGTGTCTGGAAGGGGCTAAATCAGGCTGGTGTAGTAGTCCTTGTGGCAGGCTCTCCTGGGGTCTGTTGGAGCCAGAGGAGGGGGTCTGGGGAGGAGGGTGAGGCACAGGAGGGGAAGAGAGGGAGGCCAGCTAGTCCCTCAGGGATGCTGAGTTTCAGCCTCATTCCTGGGGGCTGCCTTGTGTCGAAGGGGCTTTGAGCTAAGGAGCAGCACCATGGAGCAGTGCCTTGATTGTTCACTGTTGTGTTGGATGCATTGACTCATTTCCTCACTCCTTCATACAAAAAGGACTTTTGTAGATAACAGTATAAGGCTATTTTCATGGAGTGAGGTGTTGTTCAGCCCTCTGTGTTCACAGCTCACCATGGGAGAAAGGATATAAATCATGTTATTTGGAGGTATGAAAATGCCAAGGTTTGGAGAAGACAGACAAAGTGCAACAGGCTTCAGGGATGGGGAGATGACTTCAACTGGGAGATTGTTGAAGACTTTGAAAGGAGGCTGCGTTCAGCAAGAGGGAAGGGTAGGTGTGGGGAAATAATGATAGCAGAGCTGGGAATTCTGGGGGAAGGAACCTGTGGGAGCAAAATTCAAAAGGTAATGCAGGAGGAGACCGGCACCGGGAAGGGGGAGCAGAGAGAGGGCGTGTGGGAAGTGCGGGCAGAAAGCCAGGCTCCCCTAGATCTTCAGAGGCACTTGAAAGGCAGACAGAGGCATTCGTACTTTTCCCTGTAGAACTGGTACAAAACAGAGAAACAATAGCATGCAAGGAGGCTGGGCTACAAAAAGACTTGTTTCAATCAGCATTTCTAACCTCGTCTTTCACATTTTTAAATTTTCTGATTCACTTTCTCAACTTTTAATCCAAAGCTCGGCTGGAGAAGCTGCTGTTTTCAATTTGTATTATCATTTTTTTCACATTTTAATCCTCTTAGATCCCATTTCTGCTGGGTTAGTGAACCCACTAATCAGGTAAGCAGCCAGCAGCAGCCAGTCCAATTATGAAGAAAAATCAGGCAAAGATGGTTCAGGGCACCCAGGGGTTCCATGCTGCCACAAAAACCACCCTGGGGCCCTTGAGTCCTCATCGCAGAAACACTGAGACACCCCCTGAGGGTGGAAGCCAGGGGCTGCTCATCCTCAGGTGAGAGTCCCTCTGCCTTCTCTCTTGGCTTGGTTTCCTCAACATCCCTGCCACTTCACAGGTGGCAGCATGACAAAGTCCTACTTATTCTTCAAGGCTCAACTCAAATGCATTCCCCTCTGGAGCATCTTGGAACGGGGCCAGACTGAGTTGAAAAAGACTTGAAATGGAATGAGGTTGAGTTCCAGTTTTGCCATGTGCAGCCTCTGTGACTTGGAGGGGGAGTGGAACGTTTTTGAGCCTCAGTTTCCCCTTTTATTGTCAACTTCATGAGGTTGTTATGAGTATTAAAAAGTGAGCACTTAGCAGAATTTTGAGCACATGTAAAATGCTCAATATTGTGGTGGCTGAAGCACCTTCCAGAATCCTCAACACATGGAGTTGGTTTTCCTCTGAGTTCCCATAGCACCCTTTCTTTCTCTTTCAAGTGAGTTATCACACTGTGTTATGACTACCTTTCCATACCTGTGTCCCCAACTTTCTTAACTGTCTGTTCCTTGATGGCAGACTTTATAACACTTAGCACTTTATAACACTTAGACTTTATAGCACTTATAATTCCATAGCACAAGTCTTACTAACTAAGCTATTATTCAATTAAGAGGTGAATAAATAAATAATAAACAAGGCAATCTTGTGGCTTGGGAGGTTTTTAAAGGACTAGGAGAGTTCCTGGAACATAGTAGGTGCTCGATAAGCATCTGTTGAATAAATAAATTAATCAATTGATTTACAGGCAGGAGGGGCAATTAGGTTGGTGGGGGAAAATCAAGCCCTTGTTGTGGGAGAGTTATCCAAGGAGGTGAGAATGAGGATGAAGTAGAATCTAAGGACTTAGTCCAAATTAAGACGAAGGAAAATAGACACCAGAAAGAAGGAGTCATTTGTCTTAGCAGTGCACACCTCTCCTTCCATCTCTTGCCATGGTCCTCATGACATAGGATGTGTTCTGTGCATGGGCAGCACTCCTCCAAATCCTACCATGTTCTTGCATCCCAGCTCACCCCCCTCCTTTGTTCAGCCTTCACCTGCTCTTCAGCCCAGCTTCTCTCTTCCTTCTCTGAACTCTGTTTTCATTATATTTTGACTTATGTTTTAATAGTCAACATTTTTTTCCCACATGGAGATTGTGCAATGCTTCACTCACTGTGTTGAAATGATCTAGAATCCATTGCTTATTTGAAGGTCTAACTGTAGACCTTATACACAGTCAGCCCCTGTAACAAACAATCAGTGATTTTTCAAATGACAGATTTTTTCTTGCCATTTGAATACAGCTGTATGCATATCCTGATGTCTGCTGTAGACTCAGTTTTATGGTTCAAAGGTATCCTGACTTTGATATGGATAGTCAAATGGCCACAAAGTGAAGGCTATCTCTCCTTTCTATTCTCCACTACAGTAGCAAATTTAATTTGGAGCTGTAGATGTTATAGTCATAGTATGGCTAGAACGTTTGGGTACTGGGGCTGACGTGATACTGTCCATGGTGCTGAAACACCATGTGTTTTTGTTGTTGTGGTTTCCCTCCTAACTGTAGTACATTGGGAGACTCCTGTTGAATTTTTCCCAAAAAGCATTTCACTATTGTATTTATTATTATTATTATTATTATTATCTTTTAATTTCTAATACGTTAAATATTTGAAATTATTTAGTCTCATGAAATGGTTTACTCTTATGAAATGGTTTATACTTATGAGATTATTTACCCACCCCCATCCATTGTGCATCCTTCACCTTCTCTTCAGACTGCCCTGGAAAGGTGTAAAGGGGAAACCCAGACACAATGCTTTCTGAAACACATAACTCTGGTCCTATTTGGTGCATAGGTGCCTGGGGAGGGTACAGGTTACCTCCAGATGAAACCCATAATCAGTGAGACTTATAATACTCTCTGTACGCACGTGTGTGTGTGAGTGTATAATTTTTATCATAATTCCAAAAATATTGTTTTACCTCTTGGAAGTGAAGAAGCATGTAAGGTACGTCCAGACTATGCTCCTTCAATGCTGTGTTTTTTGTAGGTGATTCTGTTTGTGAGGCTCTGATTAAGTGGGGTTAGGTTGGTGTCAGAGAAATGAACTTAATATTAACTCTTTAAATTCATTTTAATTGACATTTTTCACATTTTAATGAATTAGAAAACAAGTTTGGAGGCTTGTAGGAGAGGAAAGTCCTATAGTTTCTGCATTTTGTAGCTTAGCACACACAGGCAGGTGCTTAGCTTAACAAAAATTTATCAAGCACATGCTTTTACTGTTTTAAGCAAACATTTTATAGACACTTTTTCTAAGAAGCTAATGGACTACTGGCAGATGAGTACATATGAGCAATAAGTTTAGTTGGTATGATGTTTGAGTAAAATAAATATATATGAGGCATAGATAAAATCCAAAGGAGGGAGTGTTTAGTTCTTTTCAGAAAGACAAGAAGCCTCCACGGAAGATGTTTTGAAGGAGAATCAGCAGTGCTCATACCAGATGAGACATAGTGGGGCAAGTATTTATGGATGAAATAGCAATACTCATAACTGCCTGGAGGCAGGTGATGACTCCAGACAGCCCTGGAAAGGAGTAGAGACCCAGGTGCAGTGTTCTCTGAGTCACATAACTCTGGGCATATATGGCACAGCAGCTTCCTGGAGAGGGTATAGGTTACCACCAGGTGAAACCCATAATCAGTGGGCCTGTCAGCCCCTGGCACTCAATCAGTGCTCATTGAGCAAATGGAGACATACACAATTCATTACCTGAGATTCCTTCAGTCTTAAGAAACCAAGTATAGCATTGGGAAGATGTGGAAATCCTAAATTTACCTGCAAGTTATGACACTTCAAAATAACTTCTGTAGTTAAACTCAGAAGTTCCACTTCCCAAACCACACTATTTAATGAGTTAAAATTTCAAGAATACATGCTATTTTGAAAAAAGGTACAATATCTGCCTTTTCAGCCTTAATGAAAACATTGGGTTATGAAATTGTACCTTACAGAGCATTATGGGGATTATGAAATTTTCCCATTCCTCTTTTAAAATCTGAAGATGTATTACTTTATCTTAGGATCAATTTCATAAAAATCATAACATTGTTTTCTAAGTTCATTTTTAGTCATTGGGATGCCCCTCTTTGATAGTTTTAGAGACACTGATTATTGCACAAGCTTTTGAAAATCCACATTCTCACATACACACTGTATCAGTCATCAAGTGTTACAAAAATGCTCTGTAACAAACCACTCCAATCCTAGTATTTTGGTATAATAAGCATTTACTTAGCTAATTAAATGCAGCTTTTCTAGAAATAATTATTCTATTTCTAGTTATGCTAGCGTTGGATGGCTCTCTTGCTTGTGTGGGGGTCACTGACTCTCAGCTGATCAGGGGCAGCCTCACCTACAATAAGTGGTAAAATACAATTCCGGGTGATTCATCTTCTATTAGTCCAGTTGGGCATGTTCTCATAACAAAGGCTGAGGAGTAATAAAAAAGCAAAAATGAGCAAATACTTTTTCAGATCTTTGCTTGTATGACAAATTCTGACTCATGAGCCAAAGCAAGTCACATGGCTGAAGAAACCCTGGCCGTTTATGAGAAGAGTTCAAAAATCACATTGCAAAGGGCATAAATACAGGAAGGATTAAGATATGAGGTCATTCAATGCTCTCTCTGAGTTTCAGGGAACTTAGCAATTCTTAAGTTCATTCCTGAAACTTAGTTCTGAGGGTACCAGCAGGCTTCAGAATTTATGCTCCACTCTTCTGTGAACAATTTATTGAACTAGGGCATAGCAGACATGCACAAAATATTACAATAATCAGTTATTTTTGCAGAAGAGTGTAAAAATTCATATGTAGAAAAAACAACATAAAAGACAAAAAATGGAAACCAAAAAGAAATAACAAAATATAGTACAAAGAAAAGAAAAGTCAGAGTAATAAATCCAAACATATCCATAATCACAAAAAATGTGAACAAACTAAATTTATCATAGAAAGAGAAAGGAGCTGAGTTAAAGAAAATATAAAAAGAAAATTTTACTTATAGATAGTATTTAATATAGTTAAAACAAAAGAGCAAAAGAGTTATTTGAAAAAAACTCTTGAAAATATATATCAGATAAAAATAAAATGTATTTGTATAGAACTATTAACACATGCTAAAAAGTTAATATGGAAGGTAGTTCACAGGACAGAGTGATACATTTTATGTAAATAAGATACAGTATGCTAAGAAGATATAATAGGCATAAACCTTTATGCAGATAACAACATAGGCTTGGAAATATAAAGCAAAACTATTAGAAATGCAAGGAAAAAAGTGAAAATGCATAATCACGGTAGGTGATGTTAACATTTCTCAGAAATAGAAATAGAGATAAATATGGAAATGGAAGATTTGACTAACACAATTAGTATGCTGAATAAAACACACAGATTACATAATGTCTATATGTATGCACATATACATGGATATACACACACAGTCACACACATATACATATATAAATATTTAATAAATTAATTTTGGTCCATTGAATATGTACGTAATATTAAATGGACCAAAATAAATCTGGTTCTGGGGTTCTTGGACACACACACACAAGCGCACACACACAGGCACAGACACACACATATATATATTTACTGGATGAAAATAAATTCTGTTAAAACACTTATTAAACCTTCTTAATATTTTGAGTATGTGATGAGTAAAAAAGGAAGCCTCGACAAATTTAAAAAGCAGGTAAATTACAGATTTTATTCACTAAACATAGAGACCATACCACTCAATTAAAAAATACACAGCCAAATTTTCTTCAACTTAATTTTCTTATCTCTCCAATTAAACCGATTTACCTGAAGAAAAAGAATATCTTATAATTCTGCATTCCTTAACTTCATATTTACAATAAAAACCATGCTGATGTTCTAAGTTGATGCTCAAAATATTTCTTATTAAAGTGTTCAAATGTATGAATAGTAATGTTTGAGATTAGTTTGTTTGCATATTTGACATACAGTGTGACCAGATATAGTTGTAGTCTTTTGGAGGTTATCCTAAAGCTGTAGGGACTTACTATGAAGGTCAGGAACTTAGGCTCTGCCATTTGAGCCCTATGATGATTATTTTTCACTTGGCAAGGTTACCATACCCAGTTATTTAATCAAATATGAATCTTGGTGTTGCTGTGAAGGTATTTGTTTAACGTATACAATCAGTTCACTTTAAGTAAAGGTGGGTACCTTTTATAATGTAGGTGGGCCTCAACCAATCAGTTGAAGGCCTTAAGAGCAAGAGCTGAAGTTTCTTGGAGAAGAATAATGCCTTAGCTTCCATCCTGCTGGTCTAACCGATGGGTTTCAGACTTGCCAGTCCTTACCATTGCAAGAGCCGATTCCTTGAAATAAATAAACTGTGTGTGTGTATGTGTATGTATCTAACATTGGTTCTGCCTCCCTGAAAAATTCTGGCAGACACAGGCCCCAATCCTCTTTCAGGTATCTTTCTTTCTAAAGCTCTAGCTGGCAGTCAATGCACTGGGGCAGAAACAGCATGGTCTTTGGAGTTGTATTTTCCTGGGTTTGCGTACTGTTCATACTACCAACAAGCTACATGGCTACATACAAGACACTTTGATTTCCTGAGGCTAGGTTCTGCATGAACAAATTGGAAAGAATAATCTTCCTCATAGTTTTTTAAAGTATATAAGGAAAATTAACATAATGTATACAAAAGTGATATTATGTTTGGGGTTCAAGAACTCTTCGTTTCTTAATCTGGCCTTAAAATCTGCTCTGAGCTTGGTTTTAATATATAAAAGTCTTTGTATTGGGGTATTTGGAAAGTTAGGGCATGAGATAAAAAGGACATAGCGGGGGAGGGCTGCAGCTTTACACTCATGTGACGCAAACCTGAAATCTGGATAGTCATCATTCCGTGATATGGTAGGATTTGTTTCCAGCATATGGAATTAAAAGAAAGCATGTGTTGCAGCTAGTTTTCTTCAGAATTCTCAAAAATGTTTTTCAAACAATGGAATGAAATTGCTCTTATAAAGTCACCACCATCTATGGAGCAATTAATAGACATATTAATCATTTTCAATCTATATGTCATCGCAAGGCAACATAAGTTGCCTGAAGCACTATATGCGTTTGCACTCACCAGTCTGGGATGTTTGCAAAAGCTGTGAAAGTCTATTTGATTGAGACTGCTCTGAAATGTTTGGGAACATTTCAGCTAAGTAGGTACAATGTAGGTCAACAAAATAGAATCCTTTCTTCTCAGTACCTGGGAAAGAGGCAGCTTGATCTATGTAGGTAGGACAGCAGGGAGAAAAGATGGTCAAGTGAGAGATGAAAGTTTATTGTTTGTGTTTTGCTTTGATTTTGATTTCTGAGAAAAGAGATGGCTTCTGAGACTGCAAGCAGAGAGTCCAGCCATGATCAAGGAGCAGCAAAGCAGGTAAAACCTGGCCACACTGTTGCTGCAAAAGCTCAGTGTCAGGCTACACCAATAGCCACCTAACTCACAAATAAGATATTCCTTCATCCTAATAAAGACCCTGTCATTCAAACCCCTACAGATGGCCTTGTGTCAAGTCACTTGCAAATAACATGCTAGGTGAAAATGCTGGGTGTGGGTTTAAGGAACTTGACAAAAGATGTCAACGGTTCAGGGTTCAAATTCTAGACCTACCCAATGCCAGATCATGACACGGGCTACAGACATGGTCTTCAAGTCTTGGTTTCCTCAAATATAGCACAAAAACAATTATCTTAAGAGCAAATGGCAAAAGTGCTAAACTGTAACTCATGTACCATAAACAAAAGTGTCCCAGAGGCAACTTGGAGGGAATTTGGAAAGTATGAGAGCACTGCCTCCTGGGCAAATATACCAATCCTGAACTCATGACTGTTTTGCAGGTAGATATTAAAATATGGGTTGGGTGTGGACAGATGAATTTGGGAGACCTGGGGCAGGGAAGACCACGCACTGGAGCCTGGCATTTGGATTATACCTAGAAATTACAAGGAACCTCTTCTGATGCTCAAGTTGGAGAAGGGAACTAATACGAGGTGTGTGGGCCTGAGAAAGTGAGAGAAAGGTGAATCACCAAAGCCTTGAATGGTGGGCTGAATCCTTGAGCAGGATCATGGCCATGTATTGTATCATCTCTCCACTCCCTGTGTCTGGCAAATTTCCTGTCCACTTTGGGGCCCAGGTGAATTCAAGAGAAACTCCACTCAGGTTCAGCAGGAGAATGATTGGGGTGAGTGCCGGAAAGCAACAAGCCTGGCTTCACTAGCAGGCGTGAAGGAGGAGGAGTCATTAATTACTTTGAAGAGCAGGCAGTGTGTGTGAAAATTGAGCTTGGGAGGGTCCAATATTAATGAGAAGCCATTCCTGCTGGGTGGAGGATGCTGAGTTAAAAATCACACTGCCATTCACTCAAATATGGATTTATTAAACTCTTCCTGAACCCTGGAAACTATGGGAAGAGATTTTGTGCATCTCATCTTATGCTAAAATGTAGGTACTATTGTTAGATTACACTCTTGAAAAGTAATGATTAACTCAGTCTTTAAAATCAATAGCAGGATTTTGCCTTAAAACTTGGGATTTTTACGAGCTTTAAGTGACTCAATCACACTGCACCTCAGTTTCTCCTTCTGTAAACCTGGAGTATTGGGGAAAAATCACTCATTTGAAAGCAGGAATTCAGCGAATTAGGTCTAGATCTATAACCTGCTATGTCTCTTTCAGTCATTGATGGCCACAAACCACCCTCAAACTCAGTGACTTGAAATGATATTTATGATTGTTCTCAATTCCGTAAGGCAGCTGAGTGGCTCTTTGGGTCTCAGCTGGGCTTACTCAAGTATGGACTGTCAGATGCAGGTTGGGGTCAGCCAGCTGTCAGCTGGTTTAGAATGGTCTCATCCAGGACACCTGGGGCATCCTGGCTTTGCCCGATGTATCTTATTCCTTAGCAGGCTGGCCTGACCCTGTTCTCAGGGCAATTGTAGAGGAGGAAAAGAGGAAGCAGAGGTGGGCAAGGGCATTTGAAAAATCTGGGCTTAGTTCTAACGTTCTAATATCCCATTGTTAAAATATGTCCTAAGTCCAGGAGTGAGTCCACCCATGGAGAGAGGGCACTGCAAATTTGTACAGCAAAAGGCATGGATTCTTTAGGTGGGGAAGAAGCATGATCAATCTACCACAGTCACATTGAGTGAGTTTCTTTCTCCACCCCACCCTCCCTTCCCTTCTACCCTCAAGACAGTGTGCCAGGCAGTAGTTTCCCATTATGGAGAATGCATCGTGTGAAAAGGGCTGGAAACATATAAGGCATTGCTATTTTTCTGATTATTATAGTTACAATAAACAGTTTCTTTATTCTCTTACTCCTTACATCTTTGTCTTGGAAGATAGCATTCAAGTTGAAATTATACTTGCCAAAATCTTGTCAGTAACAGGAAATGTAGAAAATAAAAGGGATTCTATGAGCTGGTATAAAAAAGCCAAGGCCCTGGGCATGACTGTGTTTGTGTCAGTATGTATGGCTCTGAGCCTGTCAGGGGCTTGCATTTGAGCCCCCTGTGTGTGTACGTGTGTGTGTGTGTGTGTGTGTGTGTGTGTGTGTGTCATATGCCACACATTACTGATGCCTTTTATCTCTCCCTTTATGTGAGTGGTTATAATTCAATGGCCATTGCAATGCAGCTGTCAGCACCATCATCTGATGAACAAAGCCATATTTTGCAGCTATGGCATGATGTAACCAGAACACTATATTTGCTTATGTATGAACCCACACCCCTCTTTTGACCATAGCAACTAGGAACTATTTACAAAATTAAAAA
This sequence comes from Pan paniscus, assembly GCF_029289425.2. Classification (NCBI taxonomy): domain Eukaryota; kingdom Metazoa; phylum Chordata; class Mammalia; order Primates; family Hominidae; genus Pan; species Pan paniscus. The sequence continues at coordinate 99,730,967 of NC_073264.2, read as the reverse complement.
CAAATTGCACAAGCAACTATAGTGAGTTGCACCAAATAAGTCCATGGCTAGTGCCAGAAATATGTTATAACTGACTAATAGTAATGAATCAAGCCCCTCTGAACAAAAACTGAGTAGTTTCAGAGTTTGGAATTTCTGTCTTAAAAGTGTTCATTTGCTTCATCAGAGTTTGGGAACTCTGGGAGGGTCTTGTCATCCTGAGTTTCAACCTAGGAGTGAGACTTCAGCCTTGGATGGTCAGAGCCTCTTATAGGGACACTGCATTCAGGGGATTCAAAAGGGCTGAGACTCTGATGGCAGGCAGATCTGGGTAAGATTTCAGCATTTCAGTAGCTCTATCATTTGGGCCTATTTGAGTTCCAAGTATCAAAAGGGGATAAAGATTTGTACCCAGTATTGATCATGAAGTGAACATGAGATCATGCTTAATTCTAGTGTGTTCTAGACAAATGTTTTGCTTACCCACTAAAGATGTATTTCCTGAGCACCACATGTCAGACACTACCCCACATTTCTTCCTAAACTTTTTGCCTCAGCTACATCCAACTATAGAGGCTGAAAAGCCTTATAATCACATTTCCGTCCACTTTTGCTGCTAGAAGGAGCTGGTCAACCAGTTATAAAGAATAAAATATAAGGGGAAGCCTATTGAATGGCTCCCAGGAAAGAGAATTCTGCCTTGATAAAAGTAAAGAGGTTCGTGAGGGGAGTTCTTCTTCACCACCCTGGTCATCTCTTTCTTTCTATCTTTGACTCTGCTTGTGTGAAGATATGATACTTAGAGCTGTTGTAGCCATCTTAGAACCATGAGGCAACAAGGCTAGCCATGAAAAACCCATCATGCTGAACATGGCAGAGATAGGGATGAAACATAGCAGGTTTCTGGTGATCTCACTGAGCTGGCAAACCAATATAGGAACAACCTACCTGCAAATTTTCTAATAAATAAAGGATAAATTATTTCTGGCTTAAACCACTGCTTATTACCTATAGACAATGACATTAGTAACCAATGTAATCTTACTGTGTCATAAGTAGTGTATCAGGCTCATAGCAGTAAGCAAGGCACTCACATTCTCTGTCTTCATGGGAGCTTCAGGTCTGCAGGAGATGCAGATGCTATGCATAATGGGCAAAAATTTGAGGTAAGATAGACAGGGAAGTCTTCAAGCCAGGTCTTGTGATTTATGGCAATTATTTTGAACTTTATCCCCAATAAAACAGAAACACATTGAAGCATTTTAAGCAGATCAGCAGCTTGATTTGATATTCTATAGGAAGTCAGATGGTTTTTCACAGAAAACACTGTGGTATTTGAACTCCAAGCAGAAAATAACTAACCGTCCTCTCTATAACCACAGCACATGGAAAGGACAAGGGCCTCTTGGAGGACCTCCTACAGGATGCCAGACACAGAGAGCTGCAGCAACATGCATTCAACCCCAACACTGCACTAGACAGACTGAGGGCATCTGCAAGCATCTATAGAAGCAGACTCGACGTTTACAGACTACATGAGAGCTAGAGTGATCCCTGATAAACACTATCTCTGCTGGGTGATCAAAGTCAAGATCAACAGTGATAACTCATATTGATAGCATATACCCTTGAAAAGATGTGATGAAAATGACATTTTATCTCTGTGCCTCCTCCCGTAAGTCCACAACCCTAGTCTAATTATGAGAAAAATGTCAGATAAATCCTACTTGGGGACATTCTACGAAGTATCTGACCAGTACTTATCAAAACTGTCAAGGTCATCAAAAACAAGGAAAGTCAAAGAAATTGTCACAGCCAAGAAGTGCTTAAGAAGATATGATAATGAAGTAAAATGTGGTATCTTGGATAATATCCTGAAACATGAAAAATACATTAGGAAAAAATTAGGAAATTTTAATTAAATGTAGAGTTTAGTTAATGATAGTACATCAATATTGGCTCATTAATTGTAACAAATTTACTGTACGAATGCAAGATGTTAATAATAGAAAAAAATGGGTGTGAAGTATAAAAGAACTCTCTGTACTATCTTCACAACAATTTTGTACATTTAAAGCTGTCCTAACATAACATTTTTTTTTTATAAAAGCAGTGTGAACAACTAGACAAAGGAGGAAATTGTAAAATAATCATTGAGTTTTTGTCAGAATTTATGCAACCAGAAGACAATTGAGTGGCATATTTAAATTCTGAAAGAAAAAGTAAATCAATCTAAAATTCTATATTCATAAAAAATACTCTTCAAATGAAGGTGAATTAAAGACAGAAGGATAAATATCTCTATCAATGGAACAAAATATACAAATCAGAAATAAATATACATATATTTTATCAATTGATTTTCAACAAAGATCCTAGTGGGGGAAGGATTGTTTTTTCAAAAAATGGTGCTCAAACAACTTTAAAATTTAGGATAAGGGGTGGAAACTTTATGTTTTTCTCACATCACAGGAAAAATTAAATTGTAGCAAATTATATAAATCAATGTAAACTACAAAAATATAAAACTTCTAGAAAGAGCACAAAAACTGTATTTGCAAACAGAATGGGCAAAGATTTCACTGATAGGATACAAAAAGCACAGGTAATAAAATTTAAAAAGTAATAATTTTAAGACCCTGCTGTTTGAAAGAAATCATTAAGAAAATAAAAAGGTAAGGCACACTCTGAGAGAAAACATTTACAATACATATATCTGAGAAAGGACTAGTATGCAGACAATATAAAGAACACCTACAACTAAATTATGATAAAACAAACAACTTGCTTCATAAATGGGTACAAGTTTTGAACAGATATTTCATAAAATAAAATATATAGAGATCTAACATGCACATGAAAAGAAGCTCAACAACGTTAATCATTAGAAAAATGCAAATTAAAACTAAAACGGGATTCCACAGCACACACACTAGAATGGCTGAAATGTAAAAGAGACAATGCCAGATGTTGGTAAAGATGTGGAACAACTAGAGTGCTCATACACTGAGAAAACATTTTCTAAGTCTCTTACAATGTTAAACATACACTTATGTGCAAATCCCATTTTCCAACTTACCCAAGAGAAGTGAAAACATTTGTCCACTCAAAGACATTTTCAGTACATTTATAACAACCTTATTGAGAGGTAGTCAAAACCCAAAAATAATTCATGCATCCATCAACCAGTGAATGCAGAAATAAATTGTGATATATCCATACAAGAATATTACTCAGTAGTAAAAAATAACAAAGCACTGATACATGAAGCCACAAGGGGGATCTCAGAAACATTATATAAATAAAGTAGGAAGACATAAAGGGTACATGCTGTATGACCCTATCATCTGGAATTCTGGCAAATACAAAGCCAATATAGAGTGTCAGGAACTGGAGCTATGGCTGCCTAGGGCAGAATGAGTCAATGGAAAAGACGCAAGAGAGAATTTTGGAGTGGCAAAAATGTTCTTATTATTATAGTGGTGGTTACATTGGTTTATTTTTTCTCAAGCCTCACCAAATTGTGCTTAAAATAGATGCATTTTTAAAAACAAATGATACCTCAGTAAAGTAATTCAAAATTATATTGGGTCCAGATTGTGGAGATCTTTGCACATCAGAATATAACCTCTGTGATCACAGAACAGTTTTATTTATTGCTGTTTATTCAGAACCTTGAGTAGTGTCTGCCACACATGAGACACTGAGTGCACGTTTGTTGAATGCATAGAAGAGTGAATGAATTGCTGAAGGAATATCAGGGAAGGGATTTTGAGCTCTTGTTATAAAATCATTCCCATTTTCCTCTTCTGTGAAGTGACATCATCAGATTGTTTTCAATATGGGGCAGGATGACTGTGTGGCAGGTGGATTTTAGAGGCTGTATGCAGTTAGGGTGCATCAGTGAAACTGACAAGAGAACACAGGTGCTGTCTGCCCCTGGGTAGCGCCATGCTATTTTTTCTTTGAAAAGGGTTCATGGAAATATAAGCTTTTATCCCAACAAAGAAAAAATGAGAATGTTCTCATATGTCCTGCCAGGATGCTTCCTAAAACTGAATGAAAGATGAGAAGATGGCAATGTGGAAAGAAAAGGAATAGGAAACACGTTCCTTCAAATTCTAAATGAACTGTTAACATGATCTTCTCCTTCACCCTGGATCTTGAGTAATGTGGTCAGAAGGTTGATGACTCTGGAGAAACATGACCCTTGAGGAGGAAGCACTCTCTCTCTCTCTCTCTCTGACTGATTAAACTTAACACTGTTATTAGAACTTTCTTTCCAGATGAGAATTCAAAACTTTGGACACCTCAGCTTCACCTTTAAGAGAAACTGTGTTATTGCCTTCATAACTGGAAGCAGCAAATCAGAAGTTAGGAAGAAGGCACACTGACTCCTGATTCGCTGATTAAGCTCGTCAATCTTTATGCAGAAGATGCATCCAAGGCAAATGGAGGCAACCAGCCTTAACGAATCTGGCTGTCAGAGCTGAGGGGGAAAGGAGACTCTTAGCTTGGTGGTGCACAGAAAATACAGGGAAAAAGTAAGGAGCACCGGGAGAATATTTACCTTCAAGTAGGAGAAGCCCTAGGGACAAAAGGTGCCCCCAGGAGGAGCTAAGAGTGTCCTTGTTGAAGGATTAGAGAAGTGAGGAAAGAATGATTCCCTAGAGAATCCAAAAGATTTGCTAAGTTTCTTCTTGGGAAACTGGAAGGTCTCCAGAGAATTCAGAGACAGACCCTTACCTTCCTTGTTTGCTGATTAATTCCTTCTCAGCCTATTAAATATAAGCCAAGACTCACCTTCTGAAAGCAGCTTTTGCTAATATAGTTTCCCCCTGTCCTGCTACCTTTCTCATCTAAAAGTCTGGGTTAGGAGACCCTTCTCTATACTTGCACTGGGTTCTGTCCCTACCTTTCTGACAGCACTGTCACCATTGTGTTGGGGTTTTCTGTTCTTTTGTTTGTTTGTCTAACTATTAGATATTGGGCTTTTTGAGGACAAGGACTTTGTTTTGATCATTACTCTATTGTGAGTATTAAAATGATTCCCATGATAGGGGTGCTTGTTGCCATTTGGCAAATTGTCTTTCAGAGGATTCTCTGTACTTCACAGCTATGAATAGGTCTTGTTGGTGGGTTGTTCCTAAGTATTTCTCCAGCCTCCATTATTCCTGCTCTCGCCATGTTCATTTCATAAGGTTGTTGTAACCAATTACCGCAAATTGGGTGGCTTAAACCAACAGATATTTATTCTTTCATAGTTCTGAATGCTGGGTGTCTGAGATCTTGTGTCATCAGGGCCTCACTACCTCCAGAGGCCCTAGAGGAGAATCTCTCCTTGCTTCTTCCATCTTCTGGTGGCTCCAGGCATTCTTTAGCTTGTGGCTTCATTTCTCCCATCACTTCCTTCACACAGCTTTTTCTTCTGTGTGACAGTGTGTTCTTTTCTTTCTCTTATAAGAACAACTTGTGATTGGATTTAGGGTCCACCCTTATCCAAAATGATATCATTTCTTGATCTGCACCTTAATTGCATTTGTAAAGACCTTTATTCCAAATACGATCATCACATTCTGAGGTTCTCAGTGGACATATTTTTCAGGAGTCCACCATTCAACTCACTACACTCCCTTAACTGCAGTCTAAGATGGTTCCATCCTTTTCAGCCACGTGGTTTGGCCAGCACAGAGCCCAGTGGTGCACTCACATGAGCTTAAGACAACCCGCATGTTCTATCCTTTGGCCAATACAGTGACTTCAGACCAGAGAGGGTCACATGACACTGTTCAGGCCAAACAGTGGCAATGAGAGGCAATTCCAATTGATCTTTATAGGAAGCAGATTCTTTTGTTTTCATGGGAAACATGGAGGAAAACCCATAGCCCTGCAAGTTGCTATCAGCCGTATCGGACTATGAAGAGAGATTCTACAGAAGAATGGACCCAGGAGGCAGATGCTAGAGATGGAGGGGAGAGGGAGGGAGGAGAGAAGAAAGAAGGGAAATGGAACAAGAGAGAATCAAAATGCCAAGTCACGGCCACATCATTCATTGTGTTCCAGGATAAAACCTCATTTGATTTGTAACTAAACAGGTTACCAGAGTTACTCAACCAATAAATAAACTGTCTTTTTGTGTTAACCCAGTTCAAGTTAAGTGCTTTGTTACTTGCAATTAAAGAATCCTAATTTATACAACCATTTGGGGGAAAAGTTAGCTCAAGGTATGGACTGTTGCAGAAGGTTATAATGAAATTGAATATGCTTGCATGTTCACTTTATCTTCTTTCATAATATTGGTCACAGATCTTATTTTTAAAATTAGTGCTAACAATTTTAATTGAGCTGCAAATCCTAGGAGTGGTGCTGTTAATAACTTACATTCATTTCTCTTTCATTTACTTCTGCGTTTCTTCCACAATTAGTTCCACAGGCACTGGAGGCATTTTTAAGGTCTCACATCATTTGAAAAGTTTTTCCTGAGATAAGTGAAACTAACATTTAATGCATTTCTACTATGTGCCTTGCACATGGCTGGATGTTTTTAATAGACTATCTCAGATGCTCTCCAAAGCCACCTTAGGTATGAAGTACAACTCTGCTCATATTGGCAGGTGTGGGAACTGATGATGTGAATAATTCATTGATGTGCTTAGGATGGCACCGTTGATATCTGATGGATCTAGGAAACCAGCTCAGGTTGATACCACCTCAAATCCTATCTGTAAATCAGCCATAGAGCCAAGTAGCAAAGACATACTTACAGTTCTCAGTGAGCTTAAAGGTTAACTGGGGCTATTAACTGATATGTGTTATGCAATTTAATAAAATGAAAAAGCATTATCCTGGAGATCATAAAATATGGTGTCTTGGCTTGGTGACAGAGCCACAGTTGTGTTTCAAGGGTCTTGAAATCTCCTAAAGGTTTCTATACATTTTGTGGACAAGTGCAAATGCACATTTTTCAGGGAGACTGTTTATAGCTTTCTGTAGAAGCTTTTAGTTTCTATAGCCCCCAAATATTAAAGATCAAGGTAGTCTTTAAATGGTGGAGTTGAAGATGGTCTTTAGATAGTTGAGTTCAATCAGAATCAAGATTCTGGTTAAGAAATAAATATGAATACCAGGGAACTTTCTTATGTGTGCTAACATCTCACAGAAAGAGAGATGCAAGTGATCTGGAAAAGTTATTTAGGGATGGTTTTCATGGAAGACAGTTAGTGGAAGGAAGGCACCTTGAGGGTGAAAATGTGAAAGGATTGTGGAGAGATTCATAGTGTGTGGATACTCCTGGAGCTCAGGATTAAACTTTTCAGTTTAAAATAAATGAAAGGGAAGACTTTCAGTTGCTGAAATAGCAAATAATTCACTTGGGGAAGGGAAGAGTGATCTCCAGAATCTTTATAATTCAGAAAGGGCTAAATTTCTATCCTTCCTGTTGTCAATCCAAAAGAACATTGGCTTGAACTAGAAGAAAGATTTGGTAAATTGAGAGAAATGAGTTAGTATTTTCTTCTTGAGTGAAAACATAAATTTGTAGGAAATCTTCTTCTCCATTTTAATGCATGATTAACAAACACAAAAATCACCCTGATGCATTGCCATGTCTTTCTCCAAAATATCTTTTCCCCAGGCCACTCTTCTTCATTACCACCATGCATACATCCCTCAGGTCCTTGTCTGCTCACAGATGGGCTCACCCAGAGCCTTCCAGCTGGTTTTCCCACTTTCATTCTTCTCCCAACTCAAGCCACACTTGAAATCACAAGTGAATGCACAAGAGATTGCAACTTCCACAAAGAGAAAAGACATAGACTTCCATGATGCTTGGGTTTCAGAAACTCTTTTACTTAGAGTTCTTCAGTGGACATAGGATGCATGTCTTCCAACAGAATCCTAAATGTTTGGCCCTATAAGTCTACCCTGGCTTCCCTCCGATTTCTCCTCTCTATACTTCTACGGCACCCTCTATGCCCTAATTGCTTCCCAGAAGGCTAGGGGAAGATTAAGTGGGATGCCACACGTAAAGGACAGCACTTGGTTTCAGCATGTGATGGAGCTGTTGGAGTTGCCATTGTCTCTTTGCTGCCTTCCTTCAGAGCTCAGGGAAATACTAATGTAGACTACTCTTCCTTCTGGACTTTTGTTATTTTTATTTTATTTTCATTCCCATTCTAGCTATTTACTATTATTATTGATTTAGGTATCTGTGATTTACTTTATATTCTTTCTGTTATCTTTAGCAACTTCCACTGGCACATGTCAAAGAAATAATTACCTGTCCTGTGACTAATCCATGGTGACTAAGATTAAAAGGATATTCTTGCTGACAGTCTTTAAGCACTATGTCTTTATATCTCTGCTGCATGAGGGCTGGTCATGTCTTTGAGGATTATAGCTAAAGTAATAAATAAGGATAAAGCTCATGAGTGGACATTATAAAGAGAATATAAAGCACACAAGCACTTTTGTGAGCAGTGACTCTACATTCAGTATAAAATAAGCATTATGTTTGATTGTCATCACAATGCTACAGGGTCAATACCATTATTACACATATTTTATTGATGATGAGACAGAGGTTTAAAGATGGATGGTTTGGAAGGGCAAAGAGAAAGAGAGACAAAAGGAGAAGGCGGCTGAATCTGCCAGCCTTCACAGGGGCCACTTTAACTCAGCATCACAAACTTGGAAAGCATGCCCTTAGTAGTTCTGAGGCTACGTGCTGGTGCTAAAGCAATTTCCAACTGGCTTAACACGCTTTCTAACACACCAATAAAATAGCACTTGCCCTCTCCCACCAGGTCTTAACCTTTCAGCTTCACGGCCAGTTCCCTGATTTATGCTTACTGATTGCCATGGGGGCTCACCCTTTCTCTGACCTAATGGCCTGCTGATGGGCCATTCCGTTGACAAAGGGACCTTCTGGGGCTTAGGGTTTACTAGGGACCTGGTCTCAGATGTTAGGGCTGATTTATCAAGTTAAAAGGACTACGTTAAAGTAATAATGGGCCTCCTTTCATATCTTTCCACTCCTCTCTCTCCACTCCATGGCCCTTCCCCATCCTTCTGGTGCTGCTGAGTTAATCTTCCTTAAGCACAGCTCTCTCTTTCTCTCTCTCTCACTCACTCTGTGTGTGTGTGTGTGTGTGTGCGTCTTCCTTTTCTCTTCTTCTTTTCTTCAATTGACCAACAAACTCTTTGTCTACCATTCAAATCAACCTTATAATTCTGATGACCCACTCAATCAGAATTCTGTTAATTCCAGTTCTTTTCAAGGCTTGCCTGGTTTATTACCTTCTAACCTGTTCTGTCCAATAGGGTTGCCACTATTTAAATTAATTAAAATTATATAGAATGCAATACTATTCCATAGTACTATTCCTTAATACTCCATTCCTTAATTGCACCAGCCACATTTCAAGGGCTTGATGGCCACACATGGCTAGTGGTTACCATATTGGACAATGAAATACAGAATATTTCTCATTCCAGAAAGGTTTATTGGATTGTGCTGTCCTAAATCCTCTTTCCAAACTATAGGAACCTTCCAAATAGAGTTCAGAGTGATCATCAGCATGTACAGGTTAAGTTTCAGTTTGCTCAGCATGACCCTGGAAGCTTTTCTGTTGGTTTACAAACTATCTTTCTAAGTTGCATTTGAGTTAAAATGACTGGTTTTGGACGGTGCTGGTTTGGGGACACTGTGGGAGCTGGGGAGATTCAGTATGTGCATCTCTCACTCTCTGGTGCCCACAGCTGCCTCTGATATCTCTTACATTTATTTTCTCACCCGTGAGTCAGCTTCCAGAGGTACTCTAAAACCTGATCAAACTTTATCGGCTTTATATAGAGGCAGGGAAAACAATTTTGCACAGCACAGTTATGCTTTGTTTTTCCTCTCTTATCTGCCATTCTTTTCCCTCAGCCATCCACCTGCTCTTCCTGGCTTCTCTCTAATTTTTCTTTTTCTCAGATGAGCTCCTTCTACACATACATTGTGCATATTGTTCCAAAAGGTGGCAAGTTGTGTCCTCATGAAATTATACCCATTTGTAGATGTTATAGCTATATTTTTTCACTTCCTATAATAACCATCTATTCATTCATTTCTGCATTTACTCATTGATTCATTCATTCATCCATTTGACAAATATTTTTGAGCATCTATGTGCCAGCCCTGTGGGTTTTCTCCATTTATGCATTCCCTGACCTTGCACTACAGTAAAAAAGGATAATAGATGCTGCGTACTTATATTAAAAATTAGCACAGCTATTCAAGTGTAGTAAGTGCTAAGACTGAAGACAATGAGTTGATAATGTAATAGGAGAACATATCCTGGTCAGGGGGTTGAGGAAGTGTCATCCTGGAGGCTGCTGGGAGTCAGGAGAGCATCTGGAGGGGGGAGGGTGGGGAGGCGCAGAGCACTACAGACAGGGAGGCAACACCTGTGTCAGGAGGGAGCATATACCTTTCAAAGAACTTGCAGAAGACCATTGTGGCTATGAGGCACAGAGCAAGGAAGAGGCTGAAGGAGTAAGCCACACTAACAATATCACATGTAAACTCGGATGATCATAATATTTATCCTTCCAACAGAAAAACCTGAGATAGCAAACACAGGTGCTATTAATGATTATGCTGAGCTAGCAGGCATAGACTGGATCATACTGGGCAAAATGGGGTGTACAGTCACAGCACTTTACACAAAGAGGAAGAGGAAGTCACTGAGTCACTTAAAGCCTGGGAATGGCATGCTCAGATTTGCATTAGAAAACCATCTCTCTTTGGGAGGCTGAGGCAGGCGGATCATGAGGTCAAGAGATCAAGACCATCCTGACCAACATGGTAAAACCCTGTCTCTACTAAAAATACAAAAATTAGCTGGGTGTGGTGGCACCTGCCTGTAGTCCCAGGTACTTGGGAGGCTGAGGCAGGAGAATCACTTGAACCAGGGAGGCAGAGGTTGCAGTGAGCTGAGATCGCGCACTGCACTCCAGCCTGGCGTTGGAGTGAGACTCTGTCTCAAAAAAACAAAAACAAAAACAAACAAACAAAAAACAATTTTTCTGGTTCCAATGCATTGCTGGAATGGAGGACAGCAAGAACAAATGCAACAAAAAGACTGCCACTCAGAGAAGGGTAGAGGAGTCAGGAGGTAGTAAAGAGGTGGGAAGGAAAATCTAAACCTTTGGAATCTGACATGTGGGGGACTAGGGGAAGAGGTGTATCCGGGAGGCCTCTGTGGGAGTCATTGGGAGCCGATGGGCCATGCTGGGAGTTGTCCAACAGGGTGGTGAATGGTGGATGTTTGAGATGTCAATGATACTGGCACCTTGACCTCAACACCTATGGCTTCTCGCAGCTTCTTCATTCGACCCCCAACCTCTGTCTTCAACGCCAGATTTTCTGACTAGTTACCATAGCTCCCACTACCTTCCACACATACAGTTATGGCCTGTGAGATATTTTTAAAAATGAAACTCATATTGGAGACATTTAATAGAATGCACATCTGTCAAACAAAATTTTTTGAAAGGGAAAAATCAATAACAAGTCAATAGAAGCAAAGCTGTTTTTCTCCTAGACAGAAGACTCAATAGCATGAAAGTGGGTAGGATTAGCATTCTAGCGATAGCATCTTGAATTACAGAGTGCTGAGCAGCTCATCCCATGGAACCTTGTAATTTAGAGTTCTTTATTTTCAGCATTGTGTTTGGTCCTGGCTTCTAGTTTTCTTTCATTTGGAATTAGTCATCACATTTACTGTCTTTCCTGGCATTGTTTATAATGGCTCCAGCTCCTAGCATGGAGCAGATTCATGCAGCACACTGTATTTGGGTCTTAAATCAACCACAGATTGAGAAACTGCACACTATTCAAAGCAACTCATTTAATATTTTATCAAGAAAATGTAATTAGGATTTTTGAAAACAAGTTTCTAAATAACCAGGGGAAACAGCCACAATCAATTTATAAGATTGGTTGTGGGTAGAACTTCTTGGGTAGCTGGGCCAAGATCTTAAACTTCTTTATCATGATGCAATTCTATGACCCTCTTCTATTGACTTGTACATGGGTGAACATGATTTTTCAAAATAGGCAAAAAAAAAAAAAAAGGATAGCTAACAAGCAAACAAAAAAACTTGCTTTAATAGTACCCCCCCATCATTAAAAATAAATTTATAAAGTAATTTTTTTTTTTTTTTTTTTTTTTTTTGGAGACAGAGTTTCACTCGTTTTGTCCAGGCTGGAGTGCAATGGCATTATCTCGGCTCACTGCAAACTCTGCTTCCCAGGTTCAAGGGGTTCTCCTATCTCAGCCTCCCGAGTGGCTGGCATTAGAGGTGTGTGCCAGCACACCTGGCTAATTTTGTATTTTTAGTAGAGACAGGGTTTCACCATGTTGGCTAGGCTGGCCTCGAACTTCTGACCTTAGGTGATCCGCCCGCCTTGGCTTCCCAAAGTGTTGGGATTACAGGTATGAGCCACAGCTCCTGGCCTATAAAGCAATCTTATTTTGAGACTTACTTTGTGTAATTCGCTGGGTGGAGACCTTACTGAAGGATATTAGGATGAATAAAGTCATACAACTGCCCTCCAGTGGGGCACACTCTAAAAGGAGAAGTGAGAGTAATGCCAAGACAAAATGTACAGTGAGAAAACCAGAGAGAGAGAGATTCATTCTAACTAGTAGCACCCGGGAAAGTCAAATGAAGGAATTGCCCTTATTTAAGCTTCATCTTCAGGAAATAAAGTGTGAATGTCTTACCAGTGGTTGTCCAGGTTCTTGGCATTTTAAACAAAGAATTGGACAAAATGCACCACCAAAGCAACAAAAGAATGAATCAACAAAAGCATAGATTTATTGAAACAAAAGTAATACTCCACAGTCAGAGTTGCAGCAGGCTGGAGCAAGTGGCTCAAGAATGCTGGCTACAGAATTTTTGAGGGGTTTAAATACCCTCTATAGGTTTTCCATTGGTTATTTGGTTACACCCTATGCAAATGAAGGAGTGGCCCATGACCAGTCTGATTGGTCATGGGAGACAACCAATCAGAAGCTGAAGTGAAGTTACAAAATTATACCCTATGCAAATTCTGATTGGTTGCAAGAGGGGAAAAATCAGAGGCTGAAGTGAAGTTACAAAGTTACAGCCCTATGCAAATGAATACTATGCCCCTGACCAGTCTGATTGGTTGTGGAAGGGGACCAATCACAGGTACTTTTCATCTCTCATCTGCCATACAGAAAGTAGGGGGTTGCAAAGGGAGTAGCCATTGTTTTTTTGTTATATAGGCGTGGAAAGTTGGGGTTTTCCTTTTGATGTAGTTCTAGGAAGTCAGGGTGAATTGACTCTAGGTTCCCAGCCTCCAGACCCTATTCTCCTACCTCAAATGCTGTGTCTGGGTCAGAAAGAACACACTTCTGTGTGTGTGATATGATTTGTTTCTGTGTCCCCACCCAAATCTCATCTTGTATCTGCCATAATTCCCACACGTTGTGGGAGATGATTGAATCATGGGGGTGGATCTTTCCCATGCTGTTCTTGTGATAGTGAATGGGTCTCATGAGATCTGATGGTTTTACAAACCTGAGTTTCTCTGCACAAGCTCTCTCTGCCTGCTGCCATCCACAAAAGATGTGACTTGCTCCTCCTTGCCTTCCACCATGATTGTGAGGCCTCCTCAGCCACGTGGAACTGTAAGTCCAGTAAACCTCTTTCTTTTGTAAATTGCCTAGTCTCGGCTATGTCTTTGTCAGCAGTGTGAAAATGAACTAATACAGTGTGTCTTTGGGGATGGAGCACAGAGACTCATCAAGACTCGTGCCCACTTTTCTCTGGGCACACAGTGCATCCTCAGCTAGGTGCCTGCCCTCAATGCAGTTAGGATAACTACAGGACTGGTGTCAGCCAGTGGAATGTGAGCAAAAATGATGGGTGCTGCTCCACACGTCTGACCTGTAAAGACAACTTTCTTTTTCCTCACTCTCTGCATGAAGAGATGGCAAACAAAGCTCCCAGACAAATCTAATCCACGGTTCGTTTTTGTATCACCCAAAGGCTAAGAATGGTTTTTACAGTTTTAAACAGTTGAAGAAAGATTTAAAATAGAATATTTGGTGACATGTGAAAATTATATAAAATTCAGATTTTAATGTCCATGAATAAAGTTTTATCCACACATAGCCATGCTCATTCATTCATGTATTGCCTATGGCTGCATTCACGCTCCAGTGATAGAGTTGGGTAGTTTCCAAGAGAACGTATGGCCCCAAAGACAAAAATATTCACTACCTGACCCTTCATAGTAAATGTTTACCAACTCCTTTTCTAGAGAAATGGAGAGAACTTGGCACTGCAGGTGGAGTGATCATTTGGGAAGGGTAGGCTTCTAGGAATATAACATTGGCAGTGGATTTGATATTAGCCAAAATAATAATAATGATAATTTTGTTGTGTTAAGGCAATGAGATTTTGGGGTTTATCTCAATACCTTAAGTCATGCATTGTGGGTTGTTTGTAGAAGGAACAAGAAACCAACAGAAACCACGTCTTGAGAGTTTGGACTCCAAACAAGCAAATTTTAATGGGTGCTGAACCCACTGCCTGAATGGAACTTCAGAAAGTGGACATCAGACCTGTGCCTTAGTAGAGCAGACTTTGTATATTCAAGACATTGTCAATCTGTTACCTGAAATAAGCAGAATAACACCAGTGCTACCAGCACCAACACCAAGAAAAAGACAATATTGGAAAGCAAAGTACCCTAATATAAATAGTTCTAGAAAAATAAGCGTGGCTAAATTCAGTGCTTTATATTGAAGGCTATTCAATTGACTACTTTTATTTCAGCCACATCTCTGAAATAACCTAAATGTTCAATAATAGGGAAATGGTTAGATAAAGTGTGTTATGTCTGAAGCACTTTTTTCCCCATGGGTCCCTTCCTCCAGAAAACGTACATATCTGATGACTCCATTGGTATGATGTATTATGCATTAAAACCTTTCTTCAACCTAATAGTTTATTTTCTCTTAAATTTTAGAATAAATTAAACTATTTTCATGGGCACTTAAAAGTATTATGGGCCCTAGGTACTGTGTCTGTGTCTGCCGCATCTAATGGGGAAGTTGGCCCTGATTATAAAATAATATTTTTTTCTTAGATACTCATGGCAAGTAAATATGTCAAATTTTATATGTTGGGGTTTCAATGATGGCATTTTGGGTGAGTATTATCTTATGTGTCTTTTTAATATTTTTTAAAATCGTCAATACTCATATTATGATTAAGAAAAAAATAGACACAAGCTTTCTAAGATGCAGGTTAAATTTTTGACTTCCCTCCTCTATTCTCTTCTGTAGATTTCTGTTTCCTATAGCTGTGTTTCTTTATGTGTACAACTAGGGCTTTTGCACCAAAATGCTTAGCAGACAAGTTAAAAACATACATTTCAGAATGGTCGCTAAGTCGTAAACCATCAAAGTATTTGGAGCTAGGGCCCCAAAATCTGCCTTTCAGATATGGTGAACATGAGTGAACATACTCCTTGGCGGTTCTTATACATAAGAAATTGGAAAACCACTAATCTTGGGACAAAGCCCGAAATTCATTTGATTTCAAATGAGGTACTTCAAAAACCAGCCTGTGTCTACTCCCACAGTCTCAATTCTGCATTCTCCTAACACTCATCTTCATCCACCCCTTTATCCTGATGCCTTTTCTGCCATTCACCTTCATCAAGCAACCAAGATGGAAATAATCAAGACTTTGCCCTGAGGCAATGCATTTTTAAAAGGGAGTGCAAGGTCTGCATGGTGGCTCATGCCTGTAATCCCAGCAATTTGGGAGGTCCAGGCCGATCCAGGAGTTTGAGACCAGCCTGGGCAACATAGTGAGACTCCATCTCTACAAAAACAAATTTAAAACTTAGCCAGGCATGATGGTATGTGCCTGTAGTCCCAGCTACTCAAGAAACTGAGGCAGGAGGATTGCTTGATTCCAGTAGCTCAAGGTTGCAGTGAGCTATGATTTAGGCAGTGCCTTGTAGCCTGGGTAACAGAACAAGACCCTGTCAATAAATAAATAAATAAATAAATAAATAAGAATACACACATTTGAAAACATTGGGTTTAAAATATTTAAAACATTTAGTCCTTTGCTACATCCTTGCTACTGCTTCTCCTGCTTTGAACTCACCGTAGGAATTGGAGTTTGATTCTTAGAGCTCCTCTGTGCAACAATGAAAAGATCCTCCCTCCCTATTTCTTATGATTTTCCTGTTATCCTGTACAACATTCCTGTTATTTCCCTTGGAGGGATGCACACACACTGGCACACCCACACCTATCTTTGTCACATCTTTGTGCTTTTGATACTCTTCTTTCCAACTGGAATGCTGCTACTTAATCATCCAGTCCCAACTAGAATATCTTATTATTTGGGGTACTGCTGTATGGGCCTTTGTCATAGTATGGCTACAATTATTTTATACTCATTAAGCCTTTGTTTTTACATAGGTATATTTATTTCAAAAGGAATGCCTAAAAGGAAGGTAATTGCAGGAATAAAGGCAATGCAAATAAAAGTTTGAGGTTTGCTCCATATCAGCAGGGGAGGTTGACAGTGCAAGAGGTAGATTGAAGACAAGTTAGCACTGAATGAGGGCTGTTTGTACAATGCAAAGATGGAGGAGAAGTGAAAAGTGGCACCTTGTCCCTGTGTCATTATTGTTGTTTGAGGCTGATCGATGAGTCACCCGACATCACATGTGGGAAACCCAGGTATGGTGGAAGGAGCAACGGACCCTATCTCAGAAGACCTTGATTAGAATCATGTCCTGGCTCTTTCAGCCAGACCTCCAGGCCTCAGTTTCTTCATCTGATAAATGGAAATAAGGATACCAGCGTTGCCCATCTCACTGGGTTTCCCTGAGGGACACATGGCATAGTATTTTTTTTTTTTTTTAATTTGCTTTATTGAACTTGATGGTCTAAGCCAGAGAGTTTGAAAATATAGGTGTCCCATGTTGATTGTCACAGTGTTTGAGGGCAAGGAACACTTGTTCTTAGGCAATAGTCAGTTTATGAATGGGGAACAGAGGGGCCAGATACACTACAAATGAATTAACATATTGACTAGCAAACAATAAATTTTCCTGCAATCTGCAGACTCTCAATGTTCCCCAAACATTCAGGTAAATTACCTGAATCTACTTTACACATCAACATAGTCAGTCTGCTTTTTTTCTTTTCTTTCTTTCTAACTTCTCTTGTTCTTTCCTTCTTCCCTTCTTTCCTTCTTTCCTTCTTCTATTTTTACAGACACTTTAGTTGGAAATAATTTTAGACTCACATAGAAGTTGCAAAAAATAGCATGGAGATTTTATGAATACCCTTCATCCAGTTACCCCTACGGATGACATCTTATGTAACCAAAGTCCAATTATCAGAGCCAGGAATTTGACAATGGTGTAATACTGTATAAACTACAGAGCTTGATTATATTTTATAAGTTTTTGCATGCACCTACTTATTTATTTTTGGTGTTTAGTTCTACAAGATTTTTTTCCACCTGTAATTTCATGTAGCCACCATAAAAAATAAGATAGAGAAGTATTCTATTCCTCCCAAAGAAACTCACTTGTACTCTCCTATTATTCATTCTTTTAAAGATATTATTTTAGCTCAATAAACATATGTTAAATTAATAAAACAGTGGATTAATATATGGTTGAGATGTCACTTCTTGAACTTTTGGAAGAGTTAACTTAGTGACATCTTTACCTAAAATAGCCTTCCCTAATCATAGAGCACATTTTTGAGGATCTCAACACTGTAGTGAAAATCAGTAGTTGAGTCAGGACAAACACTATTTCATACAACATATGTAGTTTCCCAATGCCAAATCTGAGTCAAATCAATTTAATTACCTAACTAAGGTAGTTGTTATGGCAACAATGCAACTAATCTATCTCAGCAAATATTCAGTATACTTGACCTGTTGCTAGGCAACAACCAATACCTTGCATGGTAGGTGATGACAAATTTCATCCGACGCAGATGTTTCTATCAGGTCATAAATTAGTCCTCTGGTCAAGGAGAAGTTTCCCAGATAACATCA
The DNA here is from genome assembly GCF_029289425.2 of Pan paniscus. Taxonomy (NCBI): domain Eukaryota; kingdom Metazoa; phylum Chordata; class Mammalia; order Primates; family Hominidae; genus Pan; species Pan paniscus. The sequence continues at coordinate 99,712,859 of NC_073264.2, read as the reverse complement.
TTGAGATATGAAAATGATATTCCTGAAGACCAACAACAGCACTGATACCCAGAAACAACCAAAACCCAAATTTATATTGGTTTATAGGTTAAAAGTCTAGCAAAATAGTAATTATGAAAATTAGGATGAGGACCTGTATACTTAGTATGATGTATCTGAAATGACATAGTTATTTTCATTTTCTACAGACTTGTTCAATATCTCTGGGAAAAATTCTCTCTCTTTCTTTTTGTAAGGACAAAATACCCATTTATAAATATATAGTTCATGTATGGAGAATAAATCAGGGTAGGCAGAATTGTTGGGCACAATGCAAATAGAACTGCGTTATTCAACAATTCAGCATCCTTGAAGAACTGCCTCTACCTCCTCTCTATCTTTTGGTAGTCTCTTATTCAAGATAGTCCATACCGCACAATTTAAAACTTTACTTACTTTCATTTGAGGTAGCCAATTAATTGTTTCTCAGGTTGCTAAGTAAGAGACTTGTCTCTCATGATCTGCCTCCTTAAACCATAAATAGAAGCCATATATTCAAATAAGCTCCAAAGCAAATACAAGTAGAGGTGCCATGTGGGTGGGCTGAGGGTGCCATTACTGTCAGGGGCTGCCTGGACAAGTTAGCCCAGGTGTTCTTGGTAAACTGCCAAGAAGGTCACACTTTAGACCAATGTTTGCAAACTGAGAAGTGTTCAGGTGTCCAGCAGGTAAAGTGCAAGTGTGATGTAGCCATGTGCAGGGTGATGAGGGGGAGTGGGCACTGGAGAGCAGGTTATACCAAAAGGCATTTGAGTATAAATATCTTTTACAACAACACTCTGCCCTTGCACTCATTTATTTCTCATAGAACCGCTGAAGTGGGCCTATTCCGTGGCTGGGTTGACCCCGGGTAGAGACATAGAGTTTGACTCATGTGGAAGTTGCATTTTGCAGCCTGAAGTCACATAGCAGCATGGGAGACACATAGGGCTGAGTCTCTCAAGATCAAGCGCGGATTTTTTCTGATGCTCTTAGGTGCACGGCCACAGGTGGGTCATTTCATCTGGGCTCTGGTTCCCCATCTGTTACAAGAGGTGATATTCAGGAAGTCTTTCCCAATCCTTGGGACTAACTGCATGGTTCCAATTAAGCACCTTGTATCCCTGGTCACAAGGGATTTAATGAGAGAGTTTGAGGAAGATTTCACCTGAGCCAGCCTATTCCCACTTCCCACCAGTGGCAGGAAGGAGGACAAGGGAGACCCCACTAGTTGAGAACATTGGCGAAGCTGTCTACGAAAAAGGCAGTGATAATCATGACGAGGGTAATGCTAAATAACTACCTACGTGGAAAGCTTTGTGAAAGCTGTCTTTCTTCATAGAACTCTGCCTGGAAGATCAAATCTGTCTCCTTGATTCAGAAAGTTAGTAGACCAGACAGCATTGTAATTAAGTAAGAGGAAGAACAGGTGAGAACGTGGAGGAAGAGAAAAGAGGAGAATAAAAAGAAAAAGTGGGGAGAAGGAAGAAAAGAAGGAAAAGAGGAATGAAGAGAGGGGATGAGGAAGGGAAGGAAGGAAAGGAGAAAAAGGGAAGGTGGGAAAGAGGAAGGAAAGACAGAAAAAAGGAAGAGAGGAAAATGGATGGAAACTTTTTCCGTGGGAGTATTATTCAGATATATTTGTAACATACATCAAAGTGTCCTTTTCTTTTAATGTATCCTGTCGATTTGTCCAGTATTTGCTCATATATATATATATATATATATGATTTTTTTTTGCTGTGATTCCATGCCATCAACTAGAAATTATTGCATAAGGGGAAGCTAATTTGGGAGGAGCAATTTTCTCAGAACTGATTGCAGAAACAGCCATACAATTATCTCAACAGAGCACTTAGCACAGTGCTGAAAGGGCCGCGCTTTAAGATTTACCCCCATCTCCTGCATCCTGGCTGAATTTCGTGCATCCAATCACCCTCCAAATGAGACAGACTGAAATCTTACCTCCTGAAAATGACCATGGATCAGGGGATGCCCGAGAGTTGGGGTCTGAAGTTCTCTTCTTGCCCTCAGGTCCTCCCCTCTCTGGGCTGACCAATTTCTGAAGCAGGTGCTTGGATGGTGGAAAGCTGGTCTCATGCAGCCTGCTTCCATGTAAAAGGTGCCCCTGGTGGAACGATCTAACTCTTCTAATCTCTGGCTACTCCGTGTTTCTGATGGAAAAGATTTGCAAGCATGCTTTGTAAGATGCTCTACTAATATATGATGGTATTAGAAGTCATAGTAGAAATAATTAGGAAGATATTTGGATATCTTGGACAAGTTGGATATTTGGACAAGCTCTTTGGCTTGAACTTTAGAAATAGAGTGTGTACATATGTGATTCAGGCACTAGAGTTCAGGCAAGATAAAATAATAGCAAAAAATGTGTGCCCTGGGTTGTGACAACCAGAGTTTAAAGGCCAATCTATGAGACCTTGAGAAAGATATTTAATTTCCCTAAACTTCAGTTTATTCCTAAGTAAACTGAGGAAATGAACAGCATTTCCTTTACAGTGTCAACGCAAGGATTCAATGCTACAATATGGATAAAATGCCTGGCCACAGTTTCTACTCCAGAAATGTTGGCCATTATTATTGCTAATGTCATTAGGCCCTCCTGACAATAATCCCAGAAGGTTGGCACTCTCCCCATTTTCCTAGATGATAAACATGAGGCCCAAAGAGGTGACACAGCTGGCCCAGTGTCACCTCCCTGATAAGGGAGGGCAGGGGCTCCAACGCGGGCAGCTTCCAAAGCCCCCCTCCTCTGTGCAGCTTAATGAGGGCTTCAGCTTCACGCTTCTCTCCCCTTGATTAGGTGTTAAATATTTACCATCTTGCCTTTCTTCCTCTCTACCCTCTTTAAAAACGGTTTAATTAAAATCATTCGTTGAGCTCATGATAAAAATATGTAAATGTGATGATTTTTGTGAAATGAATCTATTGTTGCCCCTTCATTCCCAAGGGACTGTGGATAAGAAGGGATGGATAGCTGGGTCTTCCACACGTTTGAAAACACACTATAGAACCGATTTCAAGGTCTGGTGGCCACGGGATCCAGCAATTTATGTATGTGAAGCACAAGTGGGTTTGTAGGCATGGGGTGGGCGTGGAGGGCGAGAATGACCTCAGTATTCCTAGAGAACCAAGTGGAATGAGCTGGAGCAGGTAGAGTTGAGGGGAAACTCATTTTTACTTCCTTGCATCTGCTCTGAGTGGCCTACCCTCCTCCAACTTGCCCACCAGAAGGCAGCCTGGTGACCTCTGCCTCCTCCTTCTCTGATGCCACATATGGACACTCATGCCTCCCCCGAGTTCCTGCCTGGCACATGCCCTCAGTAGAACTCAGTACGGTTCTTTTGTTCATTAGGCAAATGCTCTGGAGTTCCAGCCTTGCATTTAGTATGTATTTCCTTACTGAGATTCAGTGGGCCAGGCACTGGGATAAATGAGGACCCCCTTGCTTAAGGTTTCAAGAAACCTAGGAATGGTCACATCTACTTCAGAATGTCTGGCCTAACACAAGTCAGAGGAAGGACAGTCTCCTACACCAGCACCTTTGACATATTCCTGCTCCTTGCCAACCATAATAAAATACTCCTCTGAAGTTTGCTCCTGAGTCTAACTGAGCTGGATTAGGAGCTATTTTTAAATTTTATTTTATTTTATTTTATTTTATTTTATTTTATGCTCCAGGATATATGTGCAAGACATCCAGGTTTGTTACATAGGTAAATGTGTGCCGTGGTGGTTTGCTACACCCATCAACCCATCACCTAGGTATTAAACCCTATACGCATTAGCTATTTATCCTGATAGGAGCTGCTTTTTAACAGCTCCTATTATCCCACAATTAGATAGGGTTAGTTCCATAACAACAGCCCCCATCTCAGTGACTTAGCACAGTGAATTTTATTCCTCACCCATAGATTAGAAGTGGGCATTGGTCACTTGGTAGGGGGACTGTGCTTGTTGTAGTTATTCAAGGATCAACGTCTCTTCCATCTGGTGACTTCAGCTTCCTTTACTTCTTAACAAGGATCCTGTGGGAAGTTTTGTTGGGCCAGAAAGTCATGCAAATTTCTGCCCATGTTCCATAGCTCAGCCATACGGCTGTACTGGAAGGGAGGTTGGCAAGTGGAATCTAGCTTTGGGTCCAAGAAGAGGAGTATGTGGCATATTAGTGAGGGACACGTCTGCATGTTTTTGGGTTCTGTGACAGTGAGGTGCTTTAGGACAGAGGCTATGTCACGCAACCACACATGCTCTGTACTCATGCCTCCTCCATGCTTGGTTTGGGTAAATAATAAATACTTCCTGGGAAAAAAGAACAAAAGAGTAAATAAATAAATAATGTATAACCATAATGTAATGGCCAAAGTGAATAGGTTTACCTGAAACCATTAATAAAACATTATTGCACATCACAATTTGCTTCTAACATATGCTTTATTCTACTTTGCTGTGTTGGACATGGCAGGAAGTGGAGTACAACCTGGATGTTTCAGACTCCTTCTCAAACTTTTCGACATTTCGATTGGAATTTCTATCATTTCACACCCGTCTTCTCTCACCAAATCTTGGGGAAGTTGGAGGTTTAACTCCTTTAGTTTGTGTTTGTTCTGTGGCTTCTTTTCCTCCAACTCCCCCACTTACTCTCCATTGTGCCACTGTTTTTTGTTTGTTTGTTTGTTTGCTTGCTTTTCTTCCTTACCCAGTGTCTTAGTTTGTTCCTGCAGCTATAACAAAACACTTTAGTCTGAGTAACTTACAAATGACAGAAATTTATTACTTGCAGTTCTGGAACCTGGGAAGTCTAAGATGAAGGAGCCAGCAGATTCTGTGTCTGGTGAGGATTCACTCTCTGCTGCGTCCTCATGTGGCAGAAAGGGCAAACAGGCTCCCACAAGCCTCGTTTATGAGGACACGAATCCTACTCATGAAAGTTCTACCCTCATGTCCTAATCACCTCCTAAAGGCCTCACCTCTTAATACTTTTGCATCGGGACTTAGGTTTCAATATAAATTTTGGGTGTGCACCAACATTCAGACCAGAGCAACTGGTCACAGATAAAATGGTCAGAAGTTCTATCTTGTACCACTTTCTACCATACAGCTCATAGTAAACCCCTCAGCTCAGGCCTTTTATGATTGTTGTTGATATAGAACCAGACTATTTTTCTTTGTAAGTTTATGAAATTCTTTTATACATGAAAAAATTCACCTGTTAAGAACATTGTTTTTCTGTAGACACACAAAAAAAGTGTAAATGGAAACTCAAAGTTGAGTCCTTTGATCTACATTGTATCTGCCTTCTCTGTGAATATGTCATTGATATAATGGGGGTGGGCACAGCATAATTGGAAAAGGAATGGAAAACAACTACCTTAATAACTCAAAATATGATTGCCATTACAATAGTTTTGCCAAAACAAAGGGATGAAGAGCAACTTTATATTTATGTATGACACTTGTTCCTCTTTCATCACAAGTCCTCAACACAAGGTCCCAAGGAAATCTCAAAGGTATCCTGGAATGGTTAATGTTATGTGTCAACTTGGCTGGGCCATGGTTCCCAGATATTTGGTCTAACATTATTATGGGTGCTTCTGTGAGGGTGTTTTTGGATGATATTAACATTTACATAAGTAAACCCTAGGTAAAGCAGATTGCTCTCTCTGATGTGGGAGGGTCCATTCAATCAGTCGAAGGCCAGAATAGAACAAAAGACTGACCCCCCCTGAGCAAGAGGGAATTCTTCCAGCAGACAACCTTCAAACTTCATCTACAGCATCAGCTCCCTGGGTCTCCAGCCTGATGGCCCACTCTGCGGATTTTAGACCTGCCAGTCTCCATAATCACATGAGCCAAAATCCTTAAAACAATCTCTCTCATATCTATATATACACACACATACATATATTTGTGTGTGTACAGGATGTACATGTATGTATACAAGTATGTAAGTATACACACATTCTATCGGTTCTTCTTCAGGAGAACCCTGACTAATACAGATCTCAAGGGAAAGAGGATTGTATTAATCCACTCTCATGATGCTATAAAGGACTGCCCAAGACTGGGTAATTTATAAAGGAAAGAGGTTTAATTGACTCACTGTTCCACATGGCTGAGGAGGCCTCAGGAAACTTATGATCATGGTGGAAGGGGAAGTAAACATGTCCTTCACATGATGGCAGGAAGGAGAGGTGCCAAGCAAAAGGGGCAAAAGCCACTTATAAAACCACCAGATCTCATGAGAACTCACCCACTATCATGAGAACAGCAACATGTGGCAACTGCCCCCATGATTCAATTATCTCCCATGAGGTCCCTCCCACAACACGTGGGGATTATGGGAACGTCAATTCAAGATGAGATTTGGGTGGGCACACAGCCAAACCATATTAAGGAGCCATCTGGAATCCCCCTTAGGATGTTCCCTCTTCTACTTCTTACTTTAACTTCCTCCCATCTAAGCATGAGGCCTTTTCCTCTAGAACATCAGGTCATGAGAGCCAATATAACTATCTCAGTCTACACATAGTTCTCCACTACATGAGATTAGCATTTTATCAGTAGTCTGAGTAAAGCAGATTACCTTCTATAATGTGGGTGATTTTCACCCAGTCAGTTGAAGGCTTTATGAGAAAGCAGATGAGTCACCTGAAAAAGAGAGAGAATTCTGCCTCTAGACTGTCTTCAGACTCCAGACTGCAACATCAACTCTTCCCTGGGTCTCCAGCTTGCCTACCAGGTTGCCCTGCAGAATTTACATGCTTCAGGGCCCAGAATCATGCCATCCAATTTCTTAAAATCTCTCTCTACCTCTGGGTCTCCCTACTCCCACTCCTCTCTAAACACCTGGTAAGTTAGTGACTCCAAATATCCTCTTTTTTCCCAAATGAAAAGATAGAAGTGCAAGATTTTTGTCACCTTGAGAATATAAACTTTTAGGAATGAAGATGAAATAGTTAAATGTCTACTTACATTTATTTCATTAATTTATTTACACATACCTATTTAAAATACCTGATAAATACAGCACTAACGGCAATATTGTGAATGAAATAAATCTTAAAAATATTATAAATTAAAAATAGACTACTTGGAATTTACCAATCACTTTGTCAATTTGCATTTTTTAGTTTGGATTTGTTTTGAATTTTACAAAATCAGAAAATTTTTAAAAGGTATCGAGTCAATAGTACTTTAGTAATTCAGCTCAAATATTATCCCCTTGATAATTTCTAAGGAAAATGAATGTTTTCAGAATCTTATTTCTTAAGAATTCTTCTTTACTCCTTCTAATTTTGAGCAATATATGAATAATGAAAGCAATCATTTAAAAAACTTGAGAATTCCTTATTTCTACTTATACCACCAAAATTATTTTCTGAAATAAATTTTCCATTTTAATAATTGTAGTTAAGATGCCTCTCTAGCTTTGGGAAATTTGTCATAGCTTTAAGAGACTACTGACCACACTTTTTGCTGTTTTGCAATAAGCAAAAGAGCTTCTTTGGGACAGTCAAACTAGATTCAAATATGAGCAAAATATCTAAAAAGTTTGCTTAAACAATTTTTTTTTTGCTTTGTACTAAACAATGGAGAAATTTTTCTAGGTACCTAAAAACCGAAATGTAGAGCAATTTCTTCTTTCTGATGGACATTTTTGGGGAATATATATTATCTTCCCCAAATAATATAATCCTTTGGGGAACAATCCTATAATAAAATAATCTTTGGGGGAACAAAGCATTTTCTGCCCAGAATGTTAGTGGGATGGGAGGAGAGACTGACCTGGGAGCCACTTCAGAACATCCTTCCTCCTTTTCTCCCACCCACATCCTCAATCTACTAAATTTAATGCAGTGGAAATACAGGAGCAAGTTATTTCAAATTATTGAGACGTGACCTATCCTCAATTGAACAATGCTGCCCAATTGAAATATAATTTGAAATGCATGCAATTTTAAGTTGTTTAGTAGCACTTTAAAACAGGTAAAAAAAAACCCCAGCTTCAATTAATTTTAATAATGTATTCATTCCACACAATGTATTATCATTCTAACACATAATCAATATGAAAGATATTAAGGAGATGTTTCATATCATTTTTTCCTAATAAGTCTTAAAAATTGGGTGTGATTTTTACACTTACAATGCATCTCTGTTTGGGTTCACCATATTTCAAAGCTCCCTGGGTGTCTGTGGCTAGAGGTTAACATATTGGACACTGCAGTTTTAGATATAAGGTGTATATACATATATGTATGTGTGAGTGTGTGTATATATATAGTTGTTATTCTGTACAAAGGAACAAAAATTCTACAATTGCCAAGTGATTGAGTACCTAATTTTAAGGGGTGAGTTAGGGAAATGAAACATTTACTTCCAGGCAGTTCTGTTCCACGCACATAGGTGTAATTTCTGAAGCAGACACTTTATCTGTTTGGAACTTACCCTTGACATGTTCTCTGCTGGGCTAGAGCAAGCTGGTCTTAGGTTCTCCATTCCCACAATTTGTATCATTCTCTTTCTGCTGCCGTCCAGGGGTCATGGTCCAAGGGTTGTGGGGAACTCATTGTTTTGAAATCTGTTATTCTACTGTCTCTTAAAGGCTTTAAACTTTAAATGAGAAAAAATACACATAATAGAATTCAAGTTTTCACATATTAGACATTCATGAGGAAAGACTACTCTGCTTGCTATTGACTATTTGATGCAATATTAGTAGCGATCCTAACGGCGGTAATTCATTAAAAGCCTACTTCACACTTCACATTGCCAAGGTATTTAAAAATATGTCTCACTTTATTTAATCCTCATAACAACACCATGAGGGTAAAAATACCTGTTCTATAGATGGTAAAATGGGCCTCAAGTGAAGGCATGTGTTCAAGGGGACAGACCCGGTAAGGAACGAAGATTTAAACACAAGCGTTTCGCTTTTTGTTCAGATTCAGATATCTGATTCCAAAGCTCATGGTTTTGCACTGTTAAAAGAATTTCTTCCAAGTACCATTACCGAAACTTCATCTCTCACAGGCCAATTGGCCTTGAAGTGAAAACACTCATGTTTGAGTCCTGCCTGTTTTCTTACCACATACTTTATGGTTTTAGGAAAATCATGAATTTGACTTTTATTTCCTCTACTCCAAAATGGAATAAAAAAGTCAGTCTCCCAAGGGGACTCATGCAGCTTAGACATCAAAGCATGCTATAGCCAGGAAAACTAAAAGCAACTTAATTGTTTATTAATAGTGGAGTAACAGATATAAAACAAAAATATATGTCATGCTAAGGCCAAATGATGATTATGTAGCCATTAAATGCCAAGTTTTCAGAGACTATTTAATATCTAGACTCTAGATGCAATGCTAAATATATTTTTAAAAACATAGTATAAAAAACAATAAATACCATATGATTCTAACTTGGTAGTTCACAGATGCAAACATAAACACTTAGGAAAAAAGACAGTCTTGCCAGGAAACACATTTCTTGTGGTTATCTTACAGTCATAAATTACAAGTGATTTTTTTGTGTGTGTGGAATGCATTTCTTTATGTTCCAAAATTTCTATAATGATCATATATTAATTTCTCTCTCAATCAGAAAAAAATATATTTTTAAGTGGAATTTCTAGTTCCTTGGAAAAGTTCACTTTTAATGAAGACCATTTGATTCATCAAATAAAGTTTTCTACCTCCTACACTTAATGAACTATTTTAAGTCTCCTTTTTTCTTAGACTCCCACTGTTCCTATTAATTCTAATACACTATCAGCCCTCATTATAACACCCCTAAGGGACTGTAGGAACAAGTGCATTCTCCGACAGGCATAAAGTGAGGTCATGGGGAAAGTAAGGAAAATCTGTGACTTTCTCATTCCCCTGTGAAGTGATCTCAGTGATTTTCCCTAAGTAAGTAAGACTTCTGTGAATGACCATGTGTGTATCATTAGAGTCCTAGATAAAGTTGATCTTTTATGGAATAGCAACGTTCTGCTTCAGTTAGAAATGTCAGTGCATCTCACAGAAAGTAATTTAAATGCCTAGCAAAACCTAAAAGCTCTTTAAAGGGGTATGAACCCTAACTGTAACTCTCCAGTACTAGAGAATGAGCAAGGAATCCTGAAGACATGTACTTAAATCTATGGCCCTCCCCTGGAAAGATTTTGAGCTAGTCACTGAACATCTCGGAGACTTAATGGCCTCATCTATAGAAGGGGGCTGAACTTTCTCCTCTTAACGTTGTTGTGCAGGTGAAATGGGACACCTGCTGACTCTGTGTTAGCAAGGATACCTTAAAAATGAGAATTTTTGCTTTTCAAATGCCAATGGGGTTCCTGATTTCTCTAAGACTATTAGGAAGCTGCTCCCCAAATTCTCCAAAGAAAACTAATACTACTTTGCTAGAATTTGCACAAAGTGTGAGTCCCTCCTTGTCTGCAGGAAGACTGGAGCAGAGTGTGACAGGATTGTGACGTCAAGAACAATGACAGTGGAAGGACTGAGCCAGGTGTTTCAGATCCATTGTGGTTTGATTGTTCAGCCTATGAGAGACAAAGTGTGTATGTGTGTGCTTCTCTGTTTGAGTGAATAACTGAGTTGAAAAAAAAATACATTCCTAAAGGTGATGTCTGGTGTATTTCTCGTTTTTTGTTCGTTTGTTTTGAGACAGAGTCTCTCTCCGTCGCCCAGGCTGGAGTGCAGTGGCGCGATCTTGGCTCACTGCAACCTCCGCCTCCCGGGTTCAAGCGATTCTCGTGCCTCAGCCTCCCAAGCAGCTGGGACTACCGGTGCCTGCCGCCAAGCCCCGGCTAATGTTTTTTTTGTATTTTAATAGAGACAGGGTTTCACACCGTGTTGCCCAGGCTAGTCTCGAACGCTTGAGCTCAGTCAATCCCCGCTCCTCGTCCTCCCAAAGTGCTAGGATTACAGGCGTGAGCCACTGTGCCCGGCCTGCCTGTTATATTTCTATTGGAATAGGCTATCGAGGAGGGAATGTGACGCGGCGGATGAACACTGGATTTCAAGTCAGAGCCGTGTGGTTCTACGTCTGTCTCTACCATGCACAGGTCTCTATCATGGACCTGTGTTAAGTTACTTTAACTCTCCAAACCTTTCTCTTCTGGCAAGAAAGGATAAAACCATCTGTCTCACACGGTTATGACAATGATACACTGAGAGTGAACACTGCAAAGAAAGCAAAGCGTTCTGACTATTACATTCTAGTTAATGGATAGACTCTCTAACTGATATAGCAAAAGGTGACATGTTACTTAAACATTCTTTGACGGCAGACTAGAGTCTAAAAAGTGTCACATTTCAAAAAGTGCTTAAATATTTGGAAAATAATACATTTGCCCTTGATATAATTATTTGAGGTACTGAAATTAACAATTTAATTCTAGAATTAATAAAATTCTAACAGAATTTTAAAAAAGTGTCCTCTTTATGTTTTCTCATGTATGGTCATACTTAGAGTTGCTCATGGTGATAAAATATAAAATCGTGGAATAGATCAGGCTCAGAATCTTATCTGAGAGTCCCAGGGGCCTGTCTCTTGGGTGCATTCTAAGTTCTCATTGGCAGGTGCAGGGCAGAGGAAACAGCAAGTCCAGACCTGTAGCTTCCCTTTAACTTTTTTTCTTAGGCACTTGATCCTCCACTGCAGATGCCTAGAGGAAGGTTTACAGGAGAACTGAGAAATTCTTTTCGTGTCTTGAGAAAGTTTTTTGGGGAGGGAGTAAGGGGAAGCTTTATAGGGCAACATGAAATCCAAAAAAAAAAAAAAGTACTTTTATGAAAGCTATCCATCAAATGTCAAGGATAATTATCAATTTGCTGTCACAATGAACTGATAAAAGCTTTCAGTAATAATGTCATGGGGGGAAAAATTTGTGTTGGAACTAGAAACGCACAGCCCTGATATCAAACGAATTCATAAAAGCTCGATGCCGCTGTAGCCCTCGGAGGCATGACAAAATACAATTTCTCATCCACAGGATATAGAATAATTCCCCTTTTTTATTTTTACGCTGAGAAAAAGCAGAAGGAAATCTGAATTTCAAAAAAAAAATTACACAATCCTGCTTTTGCAGGTGAACATTAGTGATCATTTTGGCCGCTGATATCAGAAACGTTCTGGTGATTTCTCTCACATCATGCAAATGGCTGCATAATGCCTGCTCCTCTTGGAATGTACAATCAAATCAGCATTCTAATGCTACAAGCCGGTGATGAGCTTGGGAATAAATATGCAGGAGCGCATAAAAAAAATCAAGGCAATCAAGAGCAGCCAGCGTCCTCGCTCGGACTATAAATCTTTGTCTATTTCAATCGTAGGGCTGGCCGAATCAGTGTAAAATTCCAGCGGGGATGTCATCAATTTCTGTTAACCTCTCTATTCCTCTTTGTGTTGGCTCTGGGGTGATGGATTGGTTTTGTCACTTCTGCTCGGTTCACAGTATGTTAACATGGAAGGGTGCAGGCAGGTGATGAGGAAAGGTTATTGCTGTCCCAGCCTTGACCCTCACGTGCTCTATTCTGCAGGATCTTGGGTACCTTTCTATCTGGGGATACAGTATCTCCTTCTGGTTCCAGGATGCTCAGCTCAAGGACCACATGTGGGCTGGGCCGGTGTTGAATCGCAGGTCATCCTTTTGAAGTGGAAACAGGTCTATCCATACAGCTCGCAGAGGAACAGACAACAATGAAAGGAAAGAGTTAGGAACCTGGGCTCCAAATGAGACAGAATCTTCTCTGTGCTAGCAAGGGTACCTTAGAAATCAGGATCTTTGCTTCTCAAATGCCAGTGTGGTTCCTGATTTCTCTAAGACTACTAGGAAGCTCCTCCCCAAATTCTCCAATGAAAACTAATACTGCTTTATTAGAATTTGCCCAAAGTGTGAGTCCCTCCTTGTCTGCAGGAAGACTGGAGCAGAGTGTGACAGGATTGTGGCATCAAGAACAATGACAGTGGAGGGACCAGGCCAGGTGTTTGAGATCTATTGCGATTTGATTGCTCTGCCTAAGAGAGAGAAAGAGAGAGAGAGAATGTGTGTGTGTGTGTGTGTGTGTGTGTGTTTCTGTTTGAATGAACAATTGAGTTGAAAAAATATATTCCTAAAGGTGATGCCTGATGTATTTTGTTGGTATAGGCTATCTTGGAGATCCTGACTCACTGACTGGTCCAGGGCATAGCCGTGTCTCTCTGTGCCTCACTTTCCAAACCATAAAAGGCTATTCCCGGCCATCATGCTATAGTTCTCTGCAACAAATCTAACGTTGTATTGAGGGTCTTCATTTCTCCTAGAGATGCGTTTTAACACTCTACAATACATGACCTGTGTACGATATGTGACAATAAGCCTAGTGGCTAAGTCCATATTCTCAGAACACACACATGTGCTTCTGAGTATTTATCCAAAGGAGTTGAAATTAAAATCTTAAAGTGCTGTTAGCCTTCCTGTGTTTGTTGCAGCGCTATTTACAACAGACAAATATGAAAACAACCTAACTGCTTACTGATGAATGAATGGATGATAAAAATGTGGTGTATACATACAATGGAATAATATTCAGCCTTAAAAAGGAAGGAAATTCTGCCATATGGGACGGCATAGATGAACCTTAAGGACAATATACCAAGTGAAATACGCCAGTCAAAGGAGAAATACTGCATTATTCCATATATACGGAGTATCCACAACAGTCAATAGGCTGAGAGTGTTTGCCAACAGCTGGTGGAGGGGAAGTGGGGAACTGCTAATCAAATTTCAGTTAAGTCAAATAATTAAGTTCTAGAGATCTGCTGTACAACATAGTGCCTATAGTTAACTGTATTGTGCACTTAAAACTTTAAGAGGGTGGATCTCATAGTAAGTGTTATTACCATGATAAAATAATTTCACACACGCAAAAAACCAAAAACAGATTACAGAATGGGCTATTTTTGTTGCAGTTGCTACTGTTACTAACACATAGCTTATACTATGTGTTATCCAGTCTAGTAACAACTAGCCAAAGGTGGCTGTTTAAGTTTTAAATTCATTAAAATTAAGTAAAATTTAAAATTTTAACTCTGTAGTCTCGGTAGCCAAATTTCAAGTGTTTAACAGTTACCTGTGACTCGTGAGTATTGCATTAAACAGCATAGACATTGAACATTTCCATCATCATAGAAAATTCTATAGGACAGAGCTGGCTTAGGTTGCATTAATCTAAATGAGTTTATGCCTTTCAAAGTAGTCACCAAGGGAAGCCAGATATTCATTTCAATAAGGTTGCCATTGTTGAAACATGGGAGCTTAGTTATGCAGCTATTAATCAAAGATGAGGCATGCTCCTAAGGTAATGGCCTGCTTGGAAATTGACTAAAGGAATTCCAAAGAAGTTTCATGCTTGTTTTGAGTGATGGCAAAGTTATTGAAATAAGCATGATAGAAAGAGCCTATGGACCTTTGCTTTAGGCTCATCTGGATTCCAGACACAAATCTGACACCTCCCTGGGTCTCAACTTTCTCATGCACAACAGAAGAAATAACACTTACTCCTTAAGTTCTTTTTTTTTCTGAAATTTAAATTAGATAACATTGTAAAAAAAAGTCTAGAACAGAAGCTTAAAACATATTTGTTCATATGAACTTAAAAATTTTGTAGGCATAACAAGATCTCCAAAAAGTTTTATGAAACAGTGTATAGTAAAAAGCAAAAGTGAAACGGTACTTTTAAAATCACTGGAACACAAAACCAAGCACAAAACTACCCACCTGGGTTGCTTTTTTTTTTAATTGTGGGGTGAGCTAGAGGAGGTGGGTGTCTCCTAGTTCATATTTACATACTTTCTGCTGACCACCTAAGTTTTTCTGGGCTTCTAGGACCTCCGTTTGCAAGCTTAGCCCTCCATGAAATGGCAAATCAGCCATAACTTCTGCAGGGCATGCATTGGCAGATAGCAATATGAGTCAGGGAACAGGATGCTGCCCGTGGAGGGTCATATTCCAAGCCTGGGATCCCATGTGGGCAAATTCATCAGGTTGTCCATAACCTTTTCCCTGATATCTTTCACTTTTAATTAGAATGGGGAACCTGTGTGCAAAGTGTACGCTTTTGAGCAAAGCTTTCCTCCTTTATTGAGGGCCTTGATTCTTCACACTGGTCTTTGCATTTGGAGCCTGGTTAGTGGCACACTAGCCATTCCTCATTGCCACCCTCAAAGAGACAAGATACTCCTCTAAACCCAAGAATATGGATGGGGCAGAAGCATCTCACCAAGGCTTGAAGCCAGGCAACCTATTGTTTCAGGCCATCAGAACAGCTCCGCCTCTGAACAATCTGCTCATGTTGTTTGTATCTCAAGGCTATAGATCTTCGTCTTGTACATCATGCTAAGTGCTCCATAAACATCTGATAAATGGTAGGTAAATGTGGATGAATGTTACGTGTTAACATTATGAAACAACATACTGCCAATGTCAATGAGTCTAGTTTGCTTAACAAAATAGCAGCATTATTTTATAGCTATATTTAAGACTCATCAATTAACTATTAACCAATTAACTTATTTGTTGGTGTATTAGTCCATTTTCATACTGCTCTGAAGAAATACCCAAGACTGGGTAATTCATAAAGAAAAAGTGGTTTAACGTACTCACAGTTTCACATGGTTGGGGAGGCCTCACAATCATGGGAGAAGGCAGAGGAGGAAAGGCAAGTCTTACACGGCAGCAGGCAAGAGAGTGTGTGAGGGGAACTGCCCTTTATAAAATCATCAGATCTTGTGAGACTTACTCACTGTCACAAAAGCAGCACTGGAAAGACTCACCCGCATGATTCAATTACCTCCCATAAGGTCCCTCTCATGACACATGGGGATTGTGGGAGCTACAATTCAAGATGAGATTAGGGTGGGGATACAGCCAAGCCATATCAGTTTGCACGTTACCTTTTTCCAAAATTTAAAGCCAGTAACAAGACATATGGAATGAACATGATAAAAAGAAGGTAAACAGGCTGGACACAGTGGCTCATGCCTGTAATCACAGCACTTTGAGAGGCCGAGACAGGCAGATCACCTGAGGTCAGGAGTTCAAGACCAGCCTGACCAACATGGAGAAACCCTGTTTCTACTGAAAAAATACAAAATCAGCCGGAGGTGGTGGCGCATGCCTGTAATCCCAGCTACTTGGGAGGCTGAGGCAGGAGAATCACTTGAACCCAGGAGGCAGAGGTTGTGGTGAGCTGACATCGTGCCTTTGCCCTCCAGTCTGGGCAACAAGAGTGAAAACTCTGTCTCAAAAAAAAAAAAAAAAAAAAAAAAAGAGAGAGAGAGAGAAAGAAAGTAAAAAAGTAGAAGAAAGAAAAAAATCATGTCAGTATTAACGCACATTAGATATAACACATACTAATAAACAAAGATAAAAAATGCCTATGAAATTGTATTGAATTTCCACTATGAGTTGAAGTATTTTGCTATACTATTATTTCTAAACCTCAAAACCAACTTGGTTTTTAAGTCAACTGATGCACAGAGAAACCAATTGATTTGTTCAAGGTCACTCAGTGAATGCAAGATTCTGGATATTAATCCAGGTGGTCTCCCTTTCTACCCAATGGGGCTACAACTATAAAATCCAGTTTGGTGAACATCAAAATGTAGGAAATTGGACAAATAACAAAGATTGGTGATTTCCATAATTTGGAAAAGCTATTGTGTTTAGACATGAATATAAGTATATCAAACAAAGATCTGAAAAATAAAACCTTTAGCTGGAATCCACATTCTGGCAGCCCAAGTGGTATGGAGAGTCTTTGATCTATCCCAGGAACATTAGAAACTATAAATTAAAAACTGACCACTAGTAACCCTATCTAGGGAGGCACTACCATGTGGCGGTGAGGCAAAGAGCCACTGAAACTAGATTATCTGCAGTGGAATCTCTGCTCTGCCATTGGCAAGCTCAATACCATTAAGCAAGTTATTTTCAGCCATTAAGGTCTAGGTTTTCTCATCTATAAAATGGGGATCTTGTTACCTACATCACAGGGCTACTATGGAAGTTAAATCTGATAATCTATGTGACATGCTTAACACGGTGCTCCCTCGGGCTACGTCAATGGCACCTGTTTATATTTTTATAGTAACTGGTGCTCTCACAATGCACTGTGGTGCACAAAGCTCTTCCACAGGCATGATTTCACTTGGTCCTGAGCTGTTTCAGTCAGATGTGGTACCAGGATCACCACACTCATCTTGTTGATGAGAAAATTGCACAAAGACAATGCGATCTACCCTCATGACCACACAGCCAGGAGGCTGCAAGTCTAGCTGATTTCAAGCCTATAGCATTTAGAAGAGAGTTAAGACATAAATTGAAATAAAAGATTAACGTTGCTATGGAGACCAAATTAATCAGAAGACAGTGTGGCCTCAGCTCCAATTTGAACCATACATATATCTGTGTGCCTGTGTGTGTATAATGGGGAATCTTGTTACACACATGTGCAGACACAGACACACATGGGCGTGTATGAGATTGGATAACTACTTTAAAGGATTCAGAATAATCTGACCCTGAGGTGGTAGTAGTAGGAGGGTATAGGAAAGACAAGGTAATGGGCAAAGGCAAGTGAAAGACATATCTGTCCAAGCAGGTGTTAAATTGTAAGTTCTACAAGCACAGGAATGGACTGCTGAATTTACTATGTTAAGAAAATATCCAATAGAATGCCTGATACGCTAGAAGTTTTTGTGATTAGTGGATAGAAGAATAATTGAAAGCTTGGATGAAGAAACGTAGGAAGCCAGCAGGAAAATCATTCTAACTAGTCCAGTGGTTCTCAACAGAATCATGATAGAATCACTTGCAGAGCTTTTTACAAACTGTGGTGCCTGGACCCCATCATAGACCAACAGAATCAGAATCTCTGGGCATGGGGCTTGAGCAAAAATACTTTTGGGTTCCCCGAGAGAGTCTAGTGTCTAACCAGGTTTGAGAACCATTGATTTGATACCACCCTTTAATTTTACATATGGATCCATGTGCAGAAAGGACTTGCCTAAGGATACAATGCAAATGTGTGGTGGTGTGAAAGCAAGGAGTGTGTGTGTGTGTGTGAATGTATACTGTGATTTCTTGTGCTATTCCTTTTATGCATGCTAGTGATTCTTTGGCTTCTGAAAGTCATTCTCCATTTGTCCTCTTTCTATGAGTTTCCCTGCCCTGTAAGCCTCTCTTCTGGGTTTCCCTGTTTAGAAGCCTCCATTGACTTCTTGCATCCACAGGTTGAGTGACTTC
Source organism: Pan paniscus (assembly GCF_029289425.2). Lineage (NCBI taxonomy): Eukaryota > Metazoa > Chordata > Mammalia > Primates > Hominidae > Pan > Pan paniscus. The sequence continues at coordinate 99,694,528 of NC_073264.2, read as the reverse complement.
CTCCACTTGGTGCTCTCACAGTCCCCTGCGTTTCCCAAAGCACATGGATCCCAATGCATTGTGCTTATGAGTTCTTACTCCTGTGTCCTCCACTATATGATGAGCTCATCAAGGGCAGAGAGGATCTCTCCTTTTTAGCTGCAGTCTCCAGGGCTTGACACGCAGGCTTGATAGATAATGAATAAATGTAGGCCAATTGCTTTACATATATAAAAGTGATTCGTATATGCATATTTGTGTGAGCATATGTCATTTGTGGAAGACCTAGTTAAAGGATACATTTTGCTTGTACATATGATTAAATGTAAATGAGATAATTTAATTTAATTTGACAGAATCTGTTGAGTACTTATATCTAAAACAATTTGTAAAAACAGAAGATTAATGATAGGTAGGACATAGTCTCTGACCTTACCAGAGCTCTCAGGCTAATGGGGCAGGCTTACCAGTTCTAACAGTGCATTCTTCAGAGTGTGTTAACTGTGGTGATGCACCAGCAGGCAAAGCTCTGAAGGAGCAAAAATAAGCTGAAAATACTTGTTTAAATGAAACATTAATTCAATGGTCCTTAAACTCCCTTTGGAGGGAAGGTATAGGTCTTTGTCGGACCTTGATGAAAACTATGGATACTCTCGATGAAAACTATGGATGCATGTACACAAGGAATACCATTTGGAGATTCACTGTGAATTTTTCATGGACCCTTTGGCCACCCACAGATACAGAATAAAATGTTGGGCCCTGGTCACTAACTCCGTGTGGTTCAGTGACACCCAGCTTTGAGCTTTCTGTGCCATGTACTGAGCCAGGGTTTTTCCCATTCAAGACAAGTTAGCAACCTAGGGACTAAATATGTTTATACATTTCTTACCTCCACTTTGCAAGGGCTGAAAGGATTAAGAAGGAGGTTCTTTCACTGCAGAGGTGCCAGGCATGACAATACCCAACTGAATTTCCTCTTGATGTGGCTGTGGCTTGGTGCATGACCTGACAAAGAAAACCCTGGAGCACCACTGGCAAGGTCAGAGTTCAGACACTACACTGTTCATCGAAAGAAAGAAATTCTTATTATTATGATGGGTAGGGTCACTTCCTGATTTGGGACCAGCATTTCAATGGATTCCTCACTGTGCTGAATCAAGGGCGCCATTTCTCCTGTAACATCATTCACTATTTCCTGGGCTGAAACAACTTCTGAGAAATTTCTATTAACTACCTGGTATATTATTTAATGCAGTGGTTTTCACACTTTGGGATCTCACTTTACAGTCTGAAAAATTATTGACGACTCAGAAAGCTTTGCTCATGTGGGTTATATATATTAGTATTTACCATATTAGCAATTAAAACAAATGTTTAGAATACATACGTCTTTATTCATTTAAAAATAACAACCACATACTCATTACTTGATAATGAAAATAAGATATTTATAATAAAAAATAATGAAGTGTTCTCCCCAAAAAAACCTCTGAGAAAAATGATATTCTTTTTTATGTCTTTGCAAATCTTTTTTAATGCCTAAATTAGAAGACAGCTGGATTCTAATGTCTGCTTCTGTATTCAATTTGTCATGATCTGTTGTTTTGATTGAAGTGTATGAAGGAAATTGAGCCTCACATAGTTATGTAGTTGGAAGTGAGGGAAGCATTATAATAGCTTTTTCAGATACTTAGGGATAGTCTTCTTTAATTCTACAACAAAATTCAACAAGTGGTAGTTTCTTCAAGGTTAGTTGTAATGTAAAATTTGAAACCATAACAAAGAGCTTTTTATGCTCTGTTATATTAAATTCTATTGGTCTGTTTAAATGTAATTAATGATAGACTCCTACATAATTTTGGAGTACCATATATCTGTCATTTGGAAAGTACAACGTTGGTTCATGGAGTTATACAGATCATCCAAATGCTGACACATTTCTTTATGCATTACCAAAAAAAATTCACCTTCGTTAAAGATGATTTTCAGTGATCTCATCAGAAAAGTCTTTAAGTATTGTGAAGTTGTCAGGATTATGATAGTAGATACAAGTTTTTCAAAATTCTAATGTTAACTTGAAAGCTCTAATTTTATTATTGGTGACACATAAAATCGGTTGTTGTTTGGGGCTTTCAGAACCTGAAGGCGGGCATTTAAAGTGTCTTTAAGTCTTCCCATTAAGAGGCATGTTCTTAGGATTGATGAGACTGTTGTATTTCTGTATGCAGCAGAAGGGCTTTGGGCATACATCCCACCGTGTCAATCAGAATCCCATAAAAACTGTGCTAGAAAGAATAATGACCCCCAAAGATATCCACATTCTAATATCCAGAACCTGTGAATGTTACCCTAGATGGCACAAGGGACTTTGCAGGTGTGATTAAATTAAGAACCTTGAGATGAGAAGATGATCCTGCGTTATCTAGATGGACCTAGTCCCATCACGTAGGTCCTTATAAATGGAGAACTTTTTATGGCTGTATTAGAGCACAGATGGAGATGTCACCACAAAAGAAAGACCCAGAGGGAGGCAGTGGTGCTGACTTTCAAAATGGAAGAAGGAGGTTATGAGCCAAGGAGTACAGGCAGCCTCAAAAGCTGGAAAAGACCAGGAGATGAACTCTCCCGTAGAGCTGCCAGGCAGGGAGGTCACCTTGCTAACACCTTGATTCAAAACACAAAATGAGACCTTGTTAGACTTCTCACCTATAGAACTGTGAGATAAATAAGCGTGTGTTGTTTTAAGCCACTGTGGTAATTTGTGTGGCAGTGGCAGAAAATTAATACAGACCTGTACTCCTTGGTTAAGATATAATAATATTAATAATTTTTACTGTTTTATTAAAGACATTCTTAAGTAAATCTAGGAGGAGAGATGACTACCAATGCATTTTGGGGCCACTGCCTTGATCAGGGCTAGGACTCCAGGAGTTTTGCCCACCAGTGCTTTGTATTGCCAGTGCAAATGTCAACACAGAGGAAAAGGCAGATAATGCCTGGGTATGATTATAAACATAGTTTTGGTTGAGTGTGGTGGCTAACACTTATAAACTCAGCACTTTGAGAAGCTGAGTTTATAAGGCAAGAGGATTGCTTGAGCCCAGGAGTTCAAAGCCAGCCTGGGCAGCATAGCAAGACCCCATCTCTAAAAAAAAAAAATTAGCCAGGCATGGTGGTACATCCCTGTAGTCCCAGGTACGTGCTGAAGCAGGACGATCCCCTGAGTCCAGGAATTCCAGGCTGCAGTGAGCCATGATCACACCACTGCATTCCAGCATGGGCGACAGGAAGAGACCTTGTCTAAAAAAAATATTTTGACCTCATGGATCCCTTGAAAATGTCTCAAGGACCTTAGGGTCCATGGCCCACACTAGATTTTAGTTGTACAACCATTTTTCATAGCATCATGATAATCCCCCCTGTCAGTCAAGTTCAATTTATGAACTACCTAAAGAATTAAACTAAACAGTTATGAGTATCAACAAGTAAGGTGAGATGGAAATTTGGAGCTCTTGAATTTTATCTTTTGAGAGTTCCTTCCATAATATTCAGACTGCTGGGAAATTTTCAATGCAACTTTGAGTTTTAATACATCAATAACCTGTACATAAGCATTTTCAGTGATTTAATTTTGGTTTCTCTCTACCTAATATATCCCAGTATTTACAAATTTAATTAAAATAAAGACATAAATACCTACATCCTTCCATTTCAGTACATGGTTCCAGCTATTTCAATCAAATTGTTCACGTTCTCAGAGAATTAAAATGATGAAATTGATGAAGTTTTCCCACGTGGGAAAACTTTTTTGGGGAGAAAATTCAAACCATCTAAGCTGGAATACATGGAGCTAAAAATGTACACTGTGGGCTTTCAGAACCTGAAGGTGTGAATGTAAAATGTTTTAAGTATTCTTATTAAGAGACATGTTCTTTTTGATTGATTGATTTTCAAAAAAAGAAATCTGCCAGTGAAGTAAAAAAATTAGCAATAATTAAAAGTTAACAGCAGTAAAAGTGATTGGACTCAGGACACCAAAACCCTCTCTGGGAGGAGATCCACTCAGCATCTGACCAACCCAACTCTATAGTATTGAACTAGACACAACAAATAGATCCTTCATTTCTGATTTCCAAAGCAAGGGCCGAATGATTTACCTGAGGGGTAAAAACCCATTTAGATTGAGATAACGCTTAGAAATTGATGACTTTGCTCCAAATACTAAATCTCTCAAATTGTGGTTCTTTTATATACATAGAATTTTTATTAATAACCTGATGTCTTCTAAAGTAGGTAGATCATGAAGACTGGCAAGCCTTTTGTTTCCTAAGGACTCTTAGGAAGGTGTGGGTGTGGCAGTTTCAAGACAGGGTCAGAGAAAGTGCTGCATTACTCTTCACGATGGAGGGTGGGCCAATTAGGATTTTCAAGGAGAAGATGCAAGTAAAAGGAAACAGCAATAATCAAGGCTGAGTAACATGGGAGGGAAGGGTAGGACAAAAGAAACCTTTTGATGATGTAGCAGAGAAGAGGAGATTTTGACAAATAGACATGTTTGATGTGGTTTTTTTTTTAAGTTTATTATTGGGTATGAAAGCTTCAGCACAATCTACAGTTCTCATTAATGCCTTTGGTGCAAATGGATTCATTCTGGGGAACAGGAATAGATTTTTGAATTCTGCTTCAAAATTGGCACGTGCAACCAAGAACAGCTGAGACTTACATAGCATGTAAAAGAAGCCACAGGCAACCTATGTGAAGCACCTGCCGAGCTGGGTGCACAGTATATATTTTCTGACTTGGAATCAATAAAGTCTATTTGAACACAAGGGAGTAAGTTCAGTTTTTGTGAATAGAGGCAATAGTTGGGATCAGAAATAATCTGGTTTTGTGCCTAGGTCTGGGTAGGGCCAAGAACAGATTTTACACAGCAAGTCAGAGCTCCATCATGGTTAAATTTCTACCAGCAAGAGGAAAGTGAGAAAGAACATTTTTCTTTCTGTTCACCTCAGGGATAAATAAGAACACAAGAATGATGACTCTATTTCTTGAGTGTTTACTATCCACCAGCCCTAACCAGACACATTGCGGTCATTTTCTCTTATAGCAACTCTATTTTACAGATAAGGAAAATATGAACCTGAGATCATTTGTTAATATCTCAAGGTCAGTAATTGCTTCTAGTAAATATTTATCTTACAATTCCTGGCATTTGACAATTGCACAAAATCCCCTCCTGTCTGGAGAAACCAATGTACAGTACAGCTGGTGGAAGGGCTTCTTCCGGGCATCTGGTCTACCCACCTCCTCCTCAGGTAGAAACTCCTACCCCTACCTCATCGCCATCATTCCTGTCAGGCTTTCCATTCTATGTCCAAACAGTGAAGGCATGGCACAACAGGAATTTTGTTGTACAAGAGTTCATAATTTAGGATATGGATGTTTGGCCTCAAGTCCTGATTTTTATAGAATGGTGGGTTGATTCTGAGTGGCAGAGACTTTTTCTGTCTGTTTAGCAAACCCCTTTTATCTTCTTTCCATATAGCAACTGAACTACATTCCCCAGTCTCCTTTACAGTTAGGAGTAACCACATTGGCCAATGCAATGTGAGCTGAAGTAAAGAATGTCATATCCAGGACCAGTCCTTATAAGCCTCCTTTGCAATGCTCTTGCCCCAGAGCAACCATGGAAGCCACATATTAAACCCAGATCCCTGAATGACTGCATGGAGCAGTTTTCTCTCTCATATTTACCCTACTGCTGGCTGGACTTTAAGTGAGAGAGAAAGAATTTATCTGGTGTTGAGCTACTGAAATTTGGAGTTTTAGTATGTAATTAGAACTGGTATTATCTTAATAAAATTTACCTTATGTTTGAATATTAAATACTCCTGCCACTCTTGATAATAGCTGCTATTTACTGTCTACTCACTGTGAGCTGGGATTGTGCTAAGAGTTGAATATGGATGATCTTACTCAGGTTTTACCCAAATACTAAGAAGTGGATAAGGTCATCTTCACTTACAAATGAAGAAGTCCCACATTGTGAAAGTGAATTGCTTGGGTCACATATCTGCTGGATGATGGGAGATGGATTAGGAGCTGAGTCTTCCTGATTAAAGCCCATCCCCTGTTATGCTGTGACGTTGCCCTGCCTTCTTGACTGGAACCTCTCTTCTTCTTCCTCTGTGTCTGCACAGAATCTAGGAATCACTTGATTCCATTTGGGAATACTTATCAATCAAGTTAAAAGCAACATTTATGTAATCTTATGAACTTAACAGCGGCCAGCCTATGTCAAGCTCTGCACTGACTCTTTGAGGAACATGTGGAGAAGCAATTATGGCACCTGCTCTCACAAAATACATCGAGGTGACTTCTGTGATCCCAGACCAGTGAGAAAATGAATGCTTCAGCGTCCTGGATGGCTGGACCATGGCTGTAGCACGTCAAAAATGTCTCTGTGTCTATGGTCTGCACTGGGTCTCTTCTGAGTGTGGATACCCCAGCAACCCCAGGTGACCTGCTTAAGTAAAAAGAAATGTATACTCCATGGGAGGCTGTAGGTTTGGAGACCTACAGGGGCAGAACAAGCCCCACTCTTGGCATGGATAACTCCCCTTTGTTCTTCAGGTCCCGGTTTACGTCACTTTGTTCTGGCATTTCCTTACCCCAGGGTCTCCTCCTGAGCCCATCTCTCTCAAAGCATCAGAGAGCACAGCACTGAAGCCTCAGCCTTGAAGTGATTCTTGATGAAGGATTATAGAAATGAATAAAAGGGGATTTTTTTTTTCAGAAGGAACATTAAGAAGGAAAATTTGGGTTGGTTCTGAGAACCTCAGGGTTTCTTGGTCTGGTGTTACTGTACAATATGATTGAGGCCCACAGGTCTGTCTCAATGAGGATGCACTGGGATGGCTGTCCCTGTGGTTAAATATTTAAACGTGATGAGAAACAGCTTCTGAGTGCAGCCATCTCCCACCCCTGGACCCTCTCCTCTCTCCTAGAACCGCCCTCATGACCAAGCAACTAAAGAGCTCAGGTCCCACCCCTACACTACCGCCAGAGACTAATCTGGCTGTCCAGGCACCATTGATGACATACCACCTTTGATGCCCCACTGATGTATGGGGCTATGTATACGAAGTTCTGGCCGTTTTCTTCACTTCCCATTTCCTTCCACTTGGGCCCTTGGATTTATCTTTCCTGTTCCGTGCAAGTTTTGTTCCATGCAAGGGGGGGTGACATGGTGATTTATATTTTTAGTATATATATACATGTTCTTTCATCTCCTAGTTAGGTAGAGGTTGGACTATAAGGGCCTAGAATGTAAAAAGTGTAAGTTCATGTTATTGGAGGACAATTCATGAACAATTGGTCTCAACTTTCAATGGAAAAGAAAACCCAGCACACATGTTTATTGGATAAAGTGCCTGTGAGTGGCTGTGTGTGTAATACACATGGAAGTGCATCTTGTTTGGGAGAGGCACCCCAGTCAACGTGTTGGAGATCATGGAATGCACATCCCATCCTCTTATCCTTGATTTCCTCCTCCTTCTCCTTCATGGCTTTGAACCCCTTGCTTGGCCCTTGGTATTCCCTATGGATTCCTGCTAGTGAAGACCCTCCTGTCTGCAATTATGTACCTGCCACTCACTGCTAGATACTTCTGTCATTTTGAGATTCTGTGTTTTCCCAGCTTCTGCCAAACATAACCTTGAGCAGAACCTTGCCCAACATAACCTTGAGCAGTAACCCTTGAGGGGATCTGGGAAGGAAACTGTAGGATGAAACCTGCTCTCCATCCTCATGAAGTGTCCACCTCCATGGGGTCAGCTGGGATGGTCACAAACAATTAGCCAACTGTAGATGGGAAATGTTGGAGAGATGTTCTTGCGAATCTACCCATCAGGGCATGCTTATGAGAGAAGGGAACATTTAGCCTGGTTTTAATTTTAGTCCAGTGTGGAAGACTTATTTATTTATTTAACTTTTTGGAGATGGAGTCTCGCTCTGTCACCCAGGCTGGAGTGCAGTGGCATGATCTCGGCTCACTGCAAGCTCCGCCTCCCGGGTTCATGCCATTCTCCTGCCACAGCCTCCTGAGTAGCTGGGACTACAGGCACCCGCCACCAACCCGGCTAACTTTTTTGTATTTTTAGTAAAGACGGGGTTTCACCATGTTAACCAGGATGGTCTCGATCTCCTGACCTCGTGATCCCCCTGCCTTGGCCTCCCAAAGGGCTGGGATTATAGGCATGAGCCACTGCGCCCGGCCAGAAGACTTATTTTTAAGTGCTCAGTTGATTCTTTGATAACCACAAACATCTTCCAAGCCAATCTGTGCATTGAATTCAGGTGACCTCCCTCACTCCACATGGCTGGCAGCCTCTTAAACAGAGCTGTGTGCATGCCTGCCCTATAGGAGGAGTGGGGCTATGTATGTATACGAAGCTCTGGCCGTTGTCTTCACTTCCCATTTCCTTCCACTTGGGCCCTTGGGTTTATCTTTCTTGTCTTGTCCCTCATACTTGACTGCAGAATTCACCTCCCGTGGCCTTGACCCTTGCTACTTTTTCTTTTTTTCTTTTTTTTTTTTTTTTGAGTCAGAGTTTCACTCTTGTTGCCCAGGCTGGAGTGCAATGGTGTGATCTCGGCTCAGTGCAACCTCTGCCTCCTGGGTTCAAGTGATTATCCTGACTCAGCCTCCCAAGTAGCTGGGATTACAGGCACCCAAGACCACACCCAGCTAATTTTGTATTTTTAGTAGAGATGGGGTTTCTCCATGTTGGTCAGGCAGGTCTCGAACTCCCGACCTCAGGTGATCCTCCCGCCTCGGCCTCTCAAAGTGTTTGTATTACAGGTGTGAGCCACTGTGCCTGGCCTGACCCTTGCTACTTTCTCAGGACATCTGTTTTGCAAATCCTCGCCTTTCTCCATTCTTTTTCCAATTCCTAATCCCCTTTAGACAACATTATTACTGGCCACAGGCTCTGGGACCTCAGTCCTCATTTCAACCAATGTGGGTACAGAGAGGGAGAACACGGTAAGACCATGTGGATGAGACAAGCTTGACCACGGATTGCTGGGCCTGTCTTGTCCAGTGTTGTGTCTTTCTGTTTCTAGAACAATACTTGCATGTCACAGCACTGAATATGAAATGAACAAATGGAAGAAAGTACAGGAAGACGGAGTATGCTTACTAGCAGCTGAAACAAAAGAAAAGTTCATGAGTAGTTGCTCAGTACAGTCCTTAGGCTGACAACTCAGTAACAGCGTGAAAACAAATTAAGCAAAAGAAATACCTCCCCTGAGATGCTTCATTACTTTCCCCATCTAGGTGTGTATGCCATTAAGGCAAATTATTGCCTCTCAAATATTTTTAGCCCGATGCCCATTTCTGTCTGCATTTGCCTTAGAGGTATATGTTTTCAACTAAGTAATAGGACATACAAATTAAATGCAATTTCAAATTTAAACCTGTACAAGTGTCACTTACCAAGTCCCCCCCGATAGTCCCAGGGGGCTGCCCATAGCACTGTTGGAAAGTATATTACTGTACTTGGTTCCCATTATTTAGTCCAAGACATTCTTATTAAAATGAAAGCCAGCAATAAGTTTAATATTTTATATACTGCACAACCACAGCACATGTTTGGGCCCTAAGAGATAGATTTATTTCTCATATCCTTCTTCTTGCTTATGTTATTTTTTATTTTCTAATACACATACTGACGTATACGTATAAACACCCACCTAGGATATTTCAAGATTAAAAGGTAGCATAAGAATAAAAATTGAAAACAGTTATAGAAAAAGGTTGACATATTCAGAACTCAGAATTCTGGCTGGATCCTCAGCCCCCAAGAACCTGATAAACTCAGTTGAGGTACCAGCCTGGGTAGCAAGGGAAGCTTTCACAGCGGATTTTGTCAGTTGACACTGTTACCTGCGACTCTTTCTTCTCTTGACTTGCTTTTCTTCCAAACCTGAATGCCTAGGAGTTTGGCCCGGTGTTCACATTCCAATTCTGGTTATTATAGACCCTAGGTTTACCACCCATATCACTTAGCACAGCCAGAACGAAGCTGACTTGTGTACTAGACCATGAGCTCCTTCATGGGAGGGACTGTGCTAACTTGTCTCTACTTTCCCAATGACTGTGTACTGCTTGGTGCAGCGTAGATATTAAGTAGGTGAGGTATTGTTGAGATCAGCTTGGATTTGGAAGCTGGCCTGGACCCTGGCTTTTTCTATCAATGGATTCTTTCCTTCTTCTGCATTATGCAATGGCTCACCTAGCCGGCCCTGGGTGTTCTTCTGGTATTATCTGTGCTTACTGCTGATCTCTCCATCTGTACTCTGGAATCTAACTGTCAAATACACCTTACTTAATTTTTTTTTCAGCAAACATAGCAAGAAGACTTTGAATCTTTAAAAAGTAGAGGTTTGAATGACCCATTGACACAATGAGTTGCTTTAGATATACCAGGTAAAACCTTCAGTCTGTTTACAGATCTGGAAAATGAGAGGACTGGATTAAATAATAGATCTTATCTCTTCCAGGTCCTTGATTCTCTTTTTCTGATTCCACAAGAATTGGGATATATGCTATTAATGCAAACAAAATTAAAATAGCAATCTTTATGGAGTTCCTATCTGACACCCATGGCATAGGGTGTAATTTTCTGTACAAGATTTGGATGAAGATCTTTAAGTTGGTAGAATGATTTCCTTGAAAAAGACCTGTTTTCCATCTGGAGAAGACATGCCACAGTCTTGGAAGGCAAAGCAAGTACTCACTGAACCAGGAGGCTCAGAAAATGTTTATAGGGAGATTGGAAAGCTACTGAGTTCCAGGTTTAGCAGGCAGTGTAGCAAAAACATAATAACTTAAAAGAAAAAAAAAGAAAGCAACTCATTCATTCATTCATTCATTCATTCATTTAAAAGTGCTCATTGAAAATCTGCTCTGTGCTGCCGATGTTTGCGCCATCTAGCTCAGCCAGAACATTTAAAACATAGAGCAGAAAAAATGAAGAGCAAGGCTGCCACCAGCCTTGGAGTGAGCATGTATGTGTGAAGGGGTGTTCTTTAAACCTTTTTTCTCTATGCATACCACTTTTCATATACTTTCAAAAATGGTGGACACATGTTGAGGCATTCTGTTTTGCTCATTTCACATTAATAGCATAAGAGTTTTCCATGTGGTAGCATAGTTTCAATAATTATCATTCATTCTACCAGAATTTAATTATTGTTTGCTTTATGATTGATTGTTTAGATTTTCCTTGTCTTTGTTTTATTACAAATAATACTTCAGTGAAAATATCTGTGAACATAACTTTTTTTTTTTTTTTTTTTTTTTGAGATTGAGTCTCGCTCTGTCGCCCAGGCTGGAGTGCAGTGGCGCGATCTCGGCTCACTGCAGGCTCCGCCTCCCAGGTTCACGCCATTCTCCTGCCTCAGCCTCCCGAGTAGCTGGGACTACAGGCGCCCGACACCGCACCCAGCTAAATTTTTGTATTTTTAGTAGCGACGGGATTTCACTGTGTTAGCCAGGATGGTCTCTATCTCCTGACGTCGTGATCCATCCGCCTCAGCCTCCCAAAGTGCTGGGATTACAGGCGTGAGCCACCGCGCCCAGCCTGTGAACATAACTTTTATTCATCTTTAGATTACTCTCTTTGAGTAAATCTCGCAAAATATTAAAATGTGGGAACCATTTTTTTCTCTTTAACTATTTGTTAATTTTAGCTGTATTACTTAGCTCCTTTCCATAGAAGGTAAAGTTCATTATTTTGTCAATGCTGAGGTGCTGTGCAGGCCTTCCTGCCCTCATAATTCCCCTAGCTCTTTGTCCAGGGTTCTTTATTTAAATGAATTCAATACTCATTTTCAATTGTTTTTCTTAAGATTCCCTTTTCCTGAATATATTGTTTTGATTCTGTTCTTGCCTTGATGGATTTTATCATTGAGTCTTTCAAGAGGCTCACTCTGATCCTATCTTCCCTGAGTTTTTTCATGTTTGAAAGTGTCATCTATTTTAATGCCATGCTTATGGCTAATAGTAACTCCTATGAATCATTATTGGATTTGAGTTAACAAATCACATTAATAAGATATAATAAGGAAGATCAAATTTGGCGTTATGATTAAGATCCTAGACTTTGGAGACAACATTTGCTCTTGAATCTTGGTTATGCTACTTAACTGGCTGTGTGAACTTGGACAAATAATCTGACCTTTCTGAGCCTCAAAGTCCTCCACTGAAGAATGGGGCTTATAATGGAACCTGCTTGCTAAGGTGACCATGAGGTTTAGGTGACGTGATGCGTAATCAGCCCTTAGTGCTTGACATACAGTAAGCAGTGAATAATAATACAAGATTTCTAAACACATTTCTTTTGAACAGTTATTGACTATTAGTAGTTTATTAGTATAATTATTGTCATTCAAATCAAATAGAATGTCTTAAGCATGTTCTATGTTACAGGTAAAAATAAGTTATAGTATCTGGGGTCATTACGCAGAGAAAATAAAATATTAAGTTTCTAAGTTTGAGAAGGGAGGTATGGGAGTCACAGTAACAGTCACCTGTTTGTAAATCTTTTGATAATGTGCTTTCTTATTCTGGTGATGGAAAGTTAGGTACCTACCACTCACTGCTAGATACCCCCACTGGTGACACCACTTGTGCCTTTATACTATGCTACTTAGAAATGATTGGAACTGGAAAACAAATGAGGATTTACAGCTGATGTTCTCTAACAAAATAAACAACATTGAGAAAAAAACACTTCAAAAAGAACATTTTAGCCCCAATCCTTTCACATACTGCTGCAGAGAAACTCACCAAGCTTTGGGGGGCAGGGGGACACTTGGAAGTAAATGGAACAAAACTTGGAAAGCACTCAATGGTACTTTCTGGATTAAGTGTGAGGATATTTCATTTCCATAAAAGGATAGATGGAACTCGACTAATTTAGATCTTATTAAAGCATCACACATAATGTGCTCACCTTTGTGGAAAGGAAACCTGGGGGAAATGGGTGTTACCTTGTGAGGCACACAGCCCATTAGTGTGTGAGCCCAGAACACAGTGCAGAGCATGTCTCAGCAGGGGAATGAGGAAAAGAGCTGGGTTTCCAGGGTCCTGAAATCATAAGTTTGAGCCCAACCATAAGAAAGATCATAAGAAAGAAAATCAGAAAAGTCACATTACCTACAAATCCTAGATGACCTTCTTGACACTTGACATTGGGCCGTTGAGGTTCAACCAAACTGATTGCGTTGGACAAGCTGGTTGTGTTGTATGAGTTTCTCCCCTCTACTGAAAGGGCTAAAGATTAGCAGGTGACCACGTAGAAAACACTGATGGTCTGGACTGAGCTCTCAGCTCTAAAAGAAGAGGTTTCCCACCTCTTGGAGGAGTGCCATCATGGGGGTTTGGGGTGGGGGAAGAGTAGGGATATTCAAGATAAACCTTAATTTCCAAGGAATGCGGAAATTACATTTCTTTACCTGCTCTTGCAGCTGTGTGGGAGCCTTGATGGGATCAATGGGATCTTCTAGCCCCAGACTCAAAGTACAATCTATGTCCAAAGTTGGCCAATGATTTTCTGACTGGTGTCTATGAAGGATTCACTTTTTCATTTATGTTCCAATAAATGGCATATGTGGGCCTCTGCAGCTCATTGGACAGTCTTGGAGGCCCAGGTAATTGAAACAAAATCTCACACTCCAAATAAAATAGATATTCTATATGTAGATAGCAATAAGCCTAAAATGATGGAGTGTGTGGCAAATATTTGCTAGATATAAAGGGGTCAATTTAAGATTTATCTGTCATATGATCCAGCAATCCCACTGCTGGGTATATATTCAAAGGAAAGGAAGTCACTACATCCAAGAGTTACCTGCACTGCCATGTTTATTGCAGCACTATTCACAATAGCCAAGATACCGAATCAACCTAAGTGTCCATCAACAGATGAAAGGATAAAGAAACTGTAGTTCATATATAGAATGAAATACTGTTCAGCCATAAAAAAGAATGAAATCCTATCATTTGCAGTAACATGGATGAAACTAGAGGACATTGTGTTAAGTGGAATAAACCAGACAGAGAAAGACAAATATCACATCTTTTCACTCATATATTTGAGCTGAAAAGTTGATATCATGAAGGTAGGGGTAGAATGATGTTTACCAGAGGCTAGTAAGTGTTGTGTGGGGGAAGAAAGAGGGATCAATTAATGTGTAGAAAAACACAGTTAGATAGATGGAGTAAGTTCTAGTGTTCAATAGCACAGTGGGGCAAATACAGCTAACAAGAATTTACAGTATATTTCAAAATAGCTAGAAGGGAAGATAGGGAATGTTTCCAACACAAAAAAGATAATATGTGTTTGAGGTGATGGATATCCCAATTACCCTGATCTGATCATTACGCATTGTATGCATGGATCAAGAAAACACATGTGCCCTATAAATATGTATGGTTATTATGTATCAACAAAAACAGATCTATATGGAATATAATAGATTGGCTTAAAAAGCCAATATTTCAGTTTGCTTTATGATGTGCTCTCTTAGTGAGTCATTCACCCAACAGGGCAAATAAGAAATCTAGAAAACATTCCTAAAACCTCTTCCTCCCTAGTCCCCTTTCCCCCACTTCAATCATTTACCAGCTTCTGTCAATTTCATACACTAAAAATATTTTGAATTCATCTCTTTCTCTGCATTCTTCCAATGTCCTGGCAGACCAGGCTATCTTTGTCCCTGTGAAACCAACAGTCATGTTACTGGTGGTCTTCTTTATTGAGTTTTCTCAATGATGGCAGGGTCCCACCCTAGTATCTACAATCTACACAAATCTGATCACATAGCTCCACCACTGAAGAACTTTCAGTAGCTTCCTCTTAGTGAAACTTGAGGTCTTGTATTATGATCTGGACATCTCTCACCTTTCCAGCCTCATCTTGCTGTTCTCTCCCTTCTCTGTTTCTGTTCCAGACAATTGACTTTCTTTCAATTCTTGGAGTCTGGTACATCTCTGCTCACCTCAGTGCCTTAGCACATGGTGTTCGCTCTGCCTTGAGTGTTTGACCCATCTGTGCCCCTCTCATTCACCAAGTAGTCTCCTATTCATGTCAAGATCTCAGCTGGGCTGTCATTTCTTCAATAGTGAGACTAGATAAGGTCTCAGGAGACTGTCATAGCAAACTGTATTTTCACAGTGCATATTTGTTAATCTGTGTGGTTATTTGATCAACGTCACTTTTCTTCACTGGGCAGTAAGCTCCCTGATGGCTGACACTGTCTATCTCATTCTCTATGGCATCCCCCACTCACAGCACAGAGCCTGACAAATAGCAAACATTCCATAAAAGTGGGTTGATGAAAAGGAAGAATAATTGAACGAGTTTGATACTTAAATTAAACCTTTAGCTTATTAAATTCTATAATTATAAAACAAGCTGACTTTTCTAACATCAGCCAGTTCATGACTATGGCATGCACGAAGCACTATCCCAGGCATCTGAGGCTGAACTGGGAGATCAAGCATGATCAGTTTACTCCAAGCACTGACATGTGAAATAGGGGAGAAAGACAGGCAAATGTGTTTTTCATGGGAAGGACAGTAGCTTTTTCCACTAATCACAGCCCCTCTAATAACCTAGGTATTATGTTGTTCTGTAATGATCTCTTTCCATGCTTGTTTTCCCCATTAGGCTGATGACTCCTCAGGGGCCAGAACTATTTGGTATTAATCTCTGTGGTCCCAAAACCTTGTAGGGACCAGGCACAACATGAATTGTCAATAAATATTTTACACATAATTAAATAACTATAAATAAATAAAAATCTAGGAATATTAAGTAATAGTTGAAGTATCCCTGCTTATTTTATGTATATGTTTTTAATTTGGAGGAAGTCTACAAATTTCAAAGTTTAGTTCTGTGCTGCTAAGCCCTCAACTACAATCAACAGAGTACCATAGACCAGCTCTCATCCCACAGTAAGAGTGCAGATGGCATATAATTAGCGTATTTTAAAATATACATTCTTAAGTTGGGGGTATATATATATATATATATATATATATATATATATGTAAAATAAAAGCTACCCCTCATCATCTCATAAGCTCAGAGCCACTGTCTGTGCTGCCAAACTCTCTCCTTCAAGTGGTGTCCTTGAAACTAAGGCACAATCAGGGCGCTTGATAAAGTCAAATGCTTCACTGATCTAAACAAAAGGCAGTTTGAAGATGTCTAGTTGGCATCCACGGAGGGGGAGGATCCTTGGAGAGACTTGTCACATCCCTCCTTCTACGTTTTTTTTTAAATTTCTTGGCTGGGGGAGTTAAGATATGTGTGTTGGTTAGAGAGAAGTTATTTCTTGAGATTTTTTTTTTTTTTCCCAAGGACCAGGGTCAGGAAGAATCCACCCCAAGGGTAGTTGTAGGGAAGAAAAATAACAAGGCTCACGGGTGTCTGGGGACCACAACATCGTTCACATCCTTTATAATCATCAGTGCATGGCTTGGCTGTCTTGGTAATTTACATAATTCCATCCTGACACCTTCACTTCAGTTATCCATCACTACTGCAATGGAACTTTCTCTCCTGGCATGCTTCCTTCACTCTCTGTCCCTTGGTCTCTCTCTGGGTCCCTATTTTTTTCTTCTCCCTTCCCCCTGCCCTCTTGTATGTTTCTGCCTCTCTTTCTCTCTCTCTCTTCATTTGTGCTTATGTTGATAGAACCAAGAAAAAAAAGATGGATTTCACATCATTTCTGTCCTTCTTGTTCAACTCACATGAATTTGCTAAACGAGGAAGCATCAAGTCAATAGAGATAGGAACGATGCAGAAGAAGAGAGTTCCCTTTTTCTATAATAAATAGTATCACTGAGGTGGGCGGAAGGGAGTTGCTTTAATAAATTTATACATGAACACGCTGTGGGAAATGAGTTTCCTTCAGTTTATACGTTGTTTTGAACATAAATCAGTTTATACTTTGCACTGAACATAAATTTGCAAATAGAGAAAAATTGGACACTGAGTATTCAATTCATCTTTCAGTATAATCCAGAGTCCATAAGTAAATAAATCCAAGGATTGCATGCAACTAGGACTATAATCAAGGCACAGTGCTGATGATTTTCTGCAAATATTTTAATCGACTCTTTTTATGGTTTAGGCTGCAAGAAAATAGGCAAATAATCTGAAGAATCTATAGTTGTTTTTTTTTTTTTCCCTCACGGTACACTTTAGGGAAAAATACATAGTAGGAACATTATGTAAAAATACCTAGAAAACCTGTTGCACAGAATACATGCTTTGTGATCTTACCAATATGCAGTGCAAGTTATTATGAAATGTTTGACAAAGACTGAAGAAAACCAAGGTCACTAGGGATGAAATGCTATGAGAAGGCAATTTATGCATATCTGATTTTTAAAGATAAGAATTATATAATTGAATTGATTCTAATAGCTTTTCATCAATTTCATTTTTTTAAATGCCCGCACTACCCCATCATTCTTTGTTTTGTTTTTTTTTTCTTTTTATCCATGTCTCCTATTTATAGGAGCATGTGGATAGCACGCATGGATAAATAGTACATGTGTACATGCTTTCAATAGTTGTTTTCTGAAAGGCAAGCTCAATGTTTTAGCCTTACCTGTAGAGTTTTTTAAAAAGGAATACTGATGCTTAGACTCTCACCTAGACATACTGAATTGGAGTTTTGAAATAAAGAACAGCCACTAGGTTCCTGTACATTCTAATGGTAAACTTTCCATATGACATCTCTATTCACCTTCTAAATGTTCACCCATGCTCTTATGTAATTTTCAAGAATCTTTTCTACTGATGATCTGATGCCATTAAAATAGTCTTAGGTTGGTTTTTTTAAATGTAAAATGATAAATCATAAGTGGCCACATCCTCCTTTGTAGGGACTCTGTGGCTACCTGAGCCAGGCACTATGCTAAGAATTTCATTTGCATGATCACACATCCTCACCATAATGCCACATGGTAGGAACTGTTATTGTCTCCGTTGTACAGATGAATACATCAAGGCTCACAAAGGGAAGTAACTTGCCCAAGGCCACTCATTCAGGACAATGCAGAGCAAGGATTGTAAGTAGGGAAATAGACAGGGTATTGTAGGCATGAACAAATGATGGCTGTTTATGAAGTAATCCCTGCTCTTTTAGTCTGTGGGTCTTGCTAGGAGACGCTATTGATCTTTTTAAAAATGGGAGATTAAAAGCATTGAGGAATAAATGTACCTGCAGTCGGTGGATAAACTAGCCTGAGAGCTTCCTGAGGCCAGAGGTTGGATTTATTTCCTTTGTGTGTCCTTCATCCCTTGATGGGGTTCAGAGGTCCTAACTAGAATGCAGCAGTAATTTGTTGAAGTGAGTCCCATTCTAATTCCACAGAATTCTACTAATGGCTAGGTTGTGCTTGGAGAGGTGATACAGTCATGTTTCCTCAGTGAGAAGCAGGTGGTACCTGGCCCACCAGCTGCCACTTCTGCTAGCAAGGGACAGACCCTGGATTATGGCAAAAAATTGTAACTATCTCAGAATATTGAACTTGGATGCTAATGCCTCTGTCTCTATCACTAGAAGGACTGTCCAACCAGCAGGACTCTATGTTGGTCCTCTCAGAATCTCTCTACTGAGCAGCGTGCATGGAACAGAAGAAGTATTGAATGGCTGCTGACCTGGACTGGCTGAACTGTATTGGCACCTGCTGTTTTCCTCACCCTTGTAGCCTAGGATCTAACACAGAGCTTGGCACATGGAAGAACCAGATTATTACTTGTCGAATCAGTGGATAAGTTAGTAGAGGCATGGAATGTGTTAACATTTCCAAGTGTGATCTCATTGGCAGAATTCCCTTTGAACAAGTCTCCTAAGAGCTCCCTCTGTGGCAAACTGTATGACTCCCTGAAGAAGGATAATGCATAAACTCTCATTCCTAGCTTTCTCAAAGGGCAAGACTTCACATTTCCACTGCACACCCAGATGACAGGCATCCCAAAGAAAACACAGAGTTTGTACAGTAAGAAGGGAGAAATATGAGCTAGGAAGGCTAGAAGCATCACAGCCAAGCCGAAGGGAAGTCTTCCTTGGAAGTCCTGCATACCAAGTCAATAGAAGATTCCAGTGCTTTATCCTTCCTTGAGAAACTTCCCACTGATCCTGACATCAACTCACATCCTCCTGCACTACTCTCTTGTAGCATCCTCGCTCCTTTTTTCATGACACCATCTACCTGAATTGACTTTGTGTATATGTATGTGTTTACTTTCATTTATTCACCTAACAAAGACTCAGTTTCAAGTCTCTTTGCTAGGTGTGATGCTAGAGCCTGGTTACTGCCTTTTGTCCTGAACAAAATGCAAAGTCTATAAGCTCAGGGATCATAAGTTTGCCTTGTTCATCAATGCATCCCTATCATCATCTGCTACATGGTGGGTTCTCAATAAACATGTTGCTGATGAACACATGATGAATGAATGAGTGAATGAGCTGGGCTCTGTGCTAGACACTGGGGATGCAAAAGTGATTCAGCAGCGGCACTTGCCTTACCCTAAAGGGACTCAAACTCTGTGAAGTAGCACTTCTACCTGAACAACAGCACACCGGTCTGCAGCAATGCACCTACTGTCAGTGTAGAGACATGCCATCAATATGCAATGGATGGTGTTTACAAATACTTCCCCCAGAGCTAATGAGCCCGTGGGAGTCAGGGATCATGTCAAACTCATCTCTGAATTCCCTACAGCACCTACTCCAGGATGCTGTCCCAGTGGGCGCCTTGCAAGTACTGGTGGATTTGACATTTGAATGGAGACTTCCAGCCCACTCCGTGTCAGAATCCCCAGGGCTGAATGTAACAATGTTGACTGAAGAGAGCAACAGGATAATAGGGCAAGAGTAGAGTAGCCATTTATTGAGTTCTTAGTGTGTACCAGGAATGAGTGAACACTAAACAGAGGTATCATTTATTTCTGACAGTAACCCAAGGGGCTAGATTCTCATGTCCTCGTTCTATAGGATCAAACACTTGCCCCGGTTAAGACATGTTTGTTGGGATTACACAGCTGGGTAGTTACAGACCCTGAACCCCAAACCAAGTTGGGCTATGCCTGGAGCTTTTGACCTTCATGTAGCACTCAAAGACATTGGTTCTCTGCACAAAGGTAGACAGATGGAGAGATCGCTACACAATGGGGTGACCCGCTGTTGCCGGCACTTGTAAAGCTCCAAATTTTGTCTCATATCTTCATCTCCACATAGTATCTAGGAAGTGCTTTTCAAACAATCCTATTTTCACAATGGTTTGGCATTTGATATAAAACTCCTAGCTCCCTACGGGAATGTTCATGACCCAACTGTGCACTGAAAAAAGGTTATTTTTTTTTTTTTTGGTAACAAATTTACAAGGCTTGGCAGAATCCACCTGGAATTTACAAGCAGAGAGGAATTCTCATCAAACAGCTAATACTGTGCTTCTGTCAATTATCATTGTACTCGCTTCTATTAGCACTTGATTAAGCTACAGGGATGGAAAGCTTCTCCACACCCCCATATACACCAAGAAGTAAAAAGACAGGAAAAAAAAAGGAAGGAAAATCAGAAATCACTTGAGCCATTTGGGGCAGGTGCCTTCTATTTCCACAAAGTTACATTTAAATATTGTTTTTCAAATCTACCATCTGCAAATCCAGAAAAATTGGCGGCCCCTAGACTTTCACAGTGGCTTTTTCTTTTGTTCTATCTAATACTAGGAAGTTACTTTGTTAAGATTGGAGTTTATGGTATAAATTGAATTAAGGCACAAATATATACAGTTCATTTTGTCTTTTAGCACTGCCCACTCTTACTTTCTCTTGTGATAAAGAAAACCATTAGCTCCTGTCAGAACCACGAGGAGGGAGATCATTTTTATTGAAATAAGAAGGAAATGATAGTGTCAGGCACTGAGTCCGAGAGATAAAATATTACATCTAATAAACATGCTACATATGGGATTCGACAAGGGGTCCTTGAATTACGGAACAACAGAAGCTTCAGGAAAACAATAACATTAATATTGAAAAATAATCACTAACCCGTTCATCTTGGAGAAACCTGCATTTTAATAAACAGGAGAGAAATTCAGGAATCTCTGAGAAAGCACCTTAATGGTATCCAGTGCGTTGGAAGGACTGTCGAAGGTGGACCAGTGGAATGATAGCGGGAATGGATGTTCAAGACAATCGGTAATTAGGGCACGGGAGGTGGGGGCAGCCAGGAGACTTTGTTGAGAAGTAGAAGATACTTCATATGCTGCAGAGAAGCAAATTAAGGCATGGACAGGAGGA